>NW_027590129.1:358631-717262 GCF_964213995.1 Mustelus asterias
TTGGTAGGGGGATTGAATTTAGGAGTCGTAGCGTTATGTTGCAACTGTACACAACTCTGGTGCGGCCGCACTTGGAGTACTGTGTGCAGTTCTGGTCCCCACATTACAGGAAGGATGTGGAGGCTTTGGAGAGGGTGCAGAGGAGGTTTACCAGGATGTTGCCTGGTATGGAGGGGAGATCCTATGAGGAGAGGCTGAGGGATTTGGGATTGTTTTCGCTGGAAAGGCGGCGGCTAAAAGGGGATCTTATTGAAACATATAAGATGATTAGAGGTTTAGATAGGGTGGATAGTGATAGCCTTTTTCCTCTGATGGAGAAATCCAGCACGAGGGGGCATGGCTTTAAATTGAGGGGGGGTAGTTATAGAACCGATGTCAGGGGTAGGTTCTTTACCCAGAGGGTGGTGAGGGATTGGAATGCCCTGCCAGCATCAGTAGTAAATGCGCCTAGTTTGGGGGCGTTTAAGAGATCCGTAGATAGGTTCATGGACGAAAAGAAATTGGTTTAGGTTGGAGGGTCACAGTTTTTTTTTTAACTGGTCGGTGCAACATCGTGGGCCGAAGGGCCTGTTCTGCGCTGTAATGTTCTATGTTCTATGTTCCTGTGTATCAGGCTGGAGAAGGGGCTGAATGGGCCTCCTCCTGTTCCTGTGTAACAGGCTGGAGAAGGGGCTGAATGGGGCCTCCTCCTGTTCCTGTGTAACAGGCTGGAGAAGGGGCTGAATGGGGCCTCCTCCTGTTCCTGTGTAACAGGCTGGAGAAGGGGCTGAATGGGGCCTCCTCCTGTTCCTGTGTAACAGGCTGGAGAAGGGACTGAATCCCCTCCTCCTGTTCCTGTGTAACGGGCTGGAGAAGGGGCTGAATGGGCCTCCTCCTGTTCCTGTGTAACAGGCTGGAGAAGGGGCTGAATGGGGCCTCCTCCTGTTCCTGTGTAACAGGCTGGAGAAGGGGCTGAATGGGGCCTCCTCCTGTTCCTGTGTAACAGGCTGGAGAAGGGGCTGAATGGGGCCTCCTCCTGTTCCTGTGTAACAGGCTGGAGAAGGGACTGAATCCCCTCCTCCTGTTCCTGTGTAACCGGCTGGACAAGGGGCTGAATGGCCTCTTCCTGTTCCTGTGTAGCAGCCTGGAGAAGGGGCTGAATGGGGCCTCCTCCTGTTCCTGTGTAACAGGCTGGGGAAGGGGCTGAATGGGGCCTCCTCCTGTTCCTGTGTAACAGTCTGGAGAAGGGGTTGAATGGCCTCCTCCTGTTCCTGTGTAACAGTCTGGAGAAGGGGCTGAATGGCCTCCTCCTGTTACTGTGTAACAGGCTGGAGAAGGGGCTGAATGGGGCCTCTTCCTGTTCCTGTGTAACAGACTGGAGAAGGGGCTGAATGGCCTCCTCCTGTTCCTGTGTAACAGGCTGGAGAAGGGGCTGAATGGTGCCTCCTCCTGTTCCTTTGTAACAGGCTAGAGAAGGGGCTGAATGGGACCTGCTCCTGTTCCTGTGTAACAGACTGGAGAAGGGACTGAATGGGGCCTCCTCCTGTCCCTGTGTAACAGGCTGGAGAAGGGGCTGAATGGGGCCTCCTCCTGTTCCCTGTGTAACAGGCTGGAGAAGGGGCTGAATGGGGCCTCCTCCTGTTCCTGTGTAACAGGCTGGAGAAGGGGCTAAATGGGGCCTCCTCCTGTTCCTGTGTAACAGGCTGGAGAAGGCACTGAATCCCCTCCTCCTGTTCCTGTGTAACCGGTTGGGGGAGGGGCTGAATGGCCTCCTCCTGTTCCTGTGTAACAGCCTGGAGAAGGGGCTGAATGGGGCCTCCTCCTGTTCCTGTGTAACAGGCTGGAGAAGGGGCTGAATGGCCTCCTCCTGTTCCCTGTATAACAGGCTGGAAAAGGGGCTGAATGGCCTCCTCCAGTTCCTGTGTAACAGACTGGAGAAGGGGCTGAATGGGGCATTCTCCTGTTCCCTGTGTAACAGGCTGGAGAAGGGGCTGAATGGGGCCTCCTCCTGTTCCCTGTGTAACAGGCTGGAGAAGGGGCTGAATGGGGCCTCCTCCTGTTCCCTGTGTAACAGGCTGGAGAAGGGGCTGAATGGGGCCTCCTCCTGTTCCTGTGTAACAGGCTGGAGAAGGGGCTGAATGGCCTCCTCCTGTTCCGTGTGTAACGGGCTGGAGAAGGGGCTGAATGGGGCCTCCTCCTGTTCCCTGTGTAACAGGCTGGAGAAGGGGCTGAATGGGGCCTCCTCCTGTTCGTGTGTAACAGGCAGGAGAAGGGGCTGAATGTCCGCCTCCTGTTCCTGTGTAACAGGCTGGAGAAGGGGCTGAATGGCCTCCTCCTGTTCCTGTGTAACAGGCTTGAGAAGGGGATGAATGGGGCCTCCTCCTGTTCCAGTGTAACAGGCTGGAGAAGGGGCAGAATGGGCCCTCCTCCTGTTCCTGTGTAAAAGGCTGGAGAAGGGACTGAATCCCCTCCTCCTGTTCCTGTGTAACCGGCTGGAGAAGGGGCTGAATGGCCTCCTCCTGTTCCTGCGTAACGGGCTGGAGAAGGGGCTGAATGGGGCCTCCTCCTGTTCCTGTGTAACAGGCTGGAGAAGTGGCTGAATGGGGCCTCCTCCTGTTCCTGTGTAACAGTCTGGAGAAGGCGCTGAATGGCCACCTCCTGTTCCTGTGTAACAGGCTGGAGAAGGGGCTGAATGGCCTCCTCCTGTTCCTGTGTAACAGTCTGGAGAAGGGGCTGAATCGCCTCCTCCTGTTCCTGTGTAACAGGCTGGAGAAGAGGCTGAATGGCCTCCTCCTGTTCCTGTGTAACAGGCTGGAGAAGGGGCTGAATGGGGCCACCTCCTGTTCCTGTGTAACAGGCTGGAGAAGGGCCTGAATGGCCTCCTCCTGTTCCTGTGTAACAGGCTGGAGAAGGGGCTGAATGGGGCCTCCTCCTGTTCCTGTGTAACAGGCTGGAGAAGGGGCTGAATGGGGCCTCTTCCTGTTCCTGTGTAACAGGCTGGACAAGGGGCTGAATGGGGCCTGCTGCTGTTCCTGTGTAACAGGCTGGAGAAGAGGCTAAATGGGGCGTCCTCCTGTTCCTGTGTAACTGACTGGAGAAGGGGCTGAATGGGTCCTCCTCCTGTTCCAGTGTAACAGGCTGGAGTAGGGGCTGAATGGGGCCTCCTCCTTTTCCTGTGTAACATGCTGGAGAAGGGGCTGAATCCCCTCCTCCTGTTCCTGTGTAACCGGCTGGAGAAGGGGCTGAATTGGGCCTCCTCCTGTTCCTGTGTAACAGGCAGGAGAAGGGGCTGAATGGCCTCCTCCTGTTCCGTGTGTAACAGGCTGGAGAAGGGGCTGAATGGGGCCTCCTCCTGTTCCCTGTGTAACAGGCTGGAGAAGGGGCTGAATGGCCTCCGCCTTTTCCCTGTGTAACAGTCTGGAGACGGGGCTGAATGGCATCCTCCTGTTCCTGTGTAAAAGGCTGGAGAAGGGGCTGAATGGGGCCTCCTCCTGTTCCTGTGTAACCGGCTGGAGAAGGGACAGAATGGCCTCCTCCTGTTCCTGTGTAACAGACCAGAGAATGGGCTGAATGGGGCCTCCCCCTGTTCCTGTGTAACAGGCTGGACAAGGGACTGAATGGGGCCTCCTCCTGTTCCTGTGTAACAGGCTGGAGAAGGGGCTGAATGGGGCCTCCTCCTGTTCCTGTGTAACAGGCTGGAGAAGGGGCTGAATGGGGCCTCCTCCTGTTCCTGTGTAACAGGCTGGAAAAGGGGCTGAATGGGGCCTCCTCCTGTTCCTGTGTAACAGGCTGGAGAAGGGGCTGAATCCCGTCCTCCTGTTCCTCTGAAACCGGCTGGAGAAGGGGCTGAATTGCCTCCTCCTGTTCCTGTGCAACTGGCTGGAGAAGGGGCTGAATCCCGTCCTCCTGTTCCTGTGTAACAGGATGGAAAAGGGGCTGAATGGCATCCTCCTGTTCCTGTGTAACAGGCTGGAGAAGGGGCTGAATGGCATCCTCCTGTTCCTGTGTAACTGGCTGGAGAAGGGACTGAATGGGGCCTCCTACTGTTCCTGTGTCACAGGCTGGAGGAGGGGCTGAATGTGGCCTCCTCCTGTTCCTGTGGAACAGGCTGGGGTAGGGGCTGAATGGGGCCTCCTCCTGTTCCTGTGTAACAGCCTGGAGAATGGGCTGAATGGGGCCACCTCCTGTTCATGTGTAACAGGCTGGAGAAGGGGCTGAATGGCCTCCTCCTGTTCCTGTGTAACAGGCAGGAGAAGGGGCTGAATGGCCTCCTCCTGTTACTGTGTAACAGACTGGAGAAGGGGCTGAATGGGGCCTCCTCCTGTTCCTGCGTAACAGGCTGGAGAATGGGCTGAATGGGGCCTCCTCCTGTTCCAGTGTAACAGGTTGGAGAAGGGGCTGAATGGCCTCCTCCTGTTCCTGTGTAACAGGCTGGAGAAGGGGCTGAATGGGGCCTCCTCCTGTTCCCTGTATAACAGGCTGGAGAAGGGGCTGAATGGCCTCCTCCTGTTCCTGTGTAACAGGCAGGAGAACAAAGAACAAAGAACAATACAGCACAGGAACAGGCCCTTCGGCCCTCCAAGCCCGCGCCGCTCCCCGGTCCAGGATTGAATCCTGAATCCAGAATCCCCGCCCAATTTTCCAGCCTATCTACATACTAATATCCTATCCACCGAGCTGTCCCTCACAGCTACGATGCTTTGTTCATTACAACCTATTAACTCACCCCCACCCCCCCCATTCCAGACCATGTGATCTCCAGGGAGAGGCGAAAACCCAGAGTGAAAAACCCCAGGGCCAATATGGGGAAAAAAAAATCTGGGAAATTCCTCTCCGACCCCCTGAGGCGATCGAAACGAGTCCAGGAGATCACAATGGCCCCGATCGGAAAATGCTTCCCAACCCTAGTCATTTCCACTTCCACGAACACCATATGAATCCCCTGCCCCCGAGACAGGTTCCCAACTATCCGCAGTCTCACTCTGTACTGGCACCAGCAAGATGATCGTAGAATGAAGCCTTGAAACGAGAAACCAGGAACAATTAGCCCGCGCCGCTCCCTGGTCCAAACTAGATCACTCTTTTGTATCCCTCCATTCCCACTCCGTTCATATAGCTGTCTAGATAAGTCTTAAACGTTCCCAGTGTGTCCGCCTCCACCACCTTGCCCGGCAACACATTCCAGGCCCCCACGACCCTCTGTGTGAAATATGTCCTTCTGATATCTGTGTTAAACCTCCCCCCCTTCACCTTGAACCTATGACCCCTCGTGAACGTCACCACCGACCCGGGGAAAAGCTTCCCACCGTTCACCCTATCTATGCCTTTCATAATTTTATACACCTCTATTAAGTCTCCCCTCATCCTCCGTCTTTCCAGGGAGAACAACCCCAGTTTCCCCAATCTCTCCTCATAACCAAGCCCCTCCATACCAGGCAACATCCTGGTAAACCTCCTCTGTACTCTCTTCAAAGCCTCCACGTCCTTCTGGTAGTGTGGCGACCAGAACTGGACGCAGTATTCCAAATGCGGCCGAACCAACGTTCTATACATCTGCAACATCAGACCCCAACTTTTATACTCTATGCCCCGTCCTATAAAGGCAAGCATGCCATATGCCTTCTTCACCACCTTCTCCACCTGTGACGTCACCTTCAAAGATCTGTGGACTTGCACACCCAGGTCCCTCTGCGTCTCTACACCCTTTATGGTTCTTCCATTTATCGTGTAGCTCCTCCCTACATTATTCCCACCAAAATGCATCACTTCGCATTTATCAGGATTGAACTCCATCTGCCATTTCCTTGCCCAAATTTCCAGCCTATCTATATCCTTCTGTAGCCTCTGACAATGTTCCTCACTATCTGCAAGTCCTGCCAGTTTTGTGTCGTCCGCAAACTTACTGATCACCCCAGTTACTCCTTCTTCCAGATCATTTATATAAATCACAAACAGCAGAGGTCCCAATACAGAGCCCTGCAGTACATCACTAGTCACAGGCCTCCAGCCGGAAAAAGACCCTTCCACTACCACCCTCTGTCTTCTATGACCAAGCCAGTTCTCCACCCATCTAGCCACCTCCCCCTTTAACCCATGGGATCCAACCTTTTTCACTAGCCTACCATGAGGGACTTTGTCAAACGCTTTACTAAAGTCCATATAGACAACATCCACGGCCCTTCCTTCGTCAACCATTTTGGTCACTTATTCAAAAAACACCACCAGGTTCGTGAGGCATGACCTCCCTCTCACAAAACCATGTTGACTATCGTTAATGAGTTTATTCCTTTCTAAATGCGCATACATCCTATCTTTAAGAATCTTCTCCAACAACTTCCCCACCACGGATGTCAAGCTCACCGGCCTATAATTACCCGGGTTATCCTTCCTACCCTTCTTAAATGAGGCTGGAGAAGGGGCAGAATGGGTCCTCCTCCTGTCCCTGTGTAACAGGCTGGTGAAGGGGCTGAATCCCCTCCTCCTGTTCCTGTGTAACCGGCTGGAGAAGGGGCTGAATTGGGCCTCCTCCTGTTCCTGTGTAACAGGCAGGAGAAGGGGCTGAATGGGGCCTCCTCCTGTTCCCTGTGTAACAGGCTGGAGAAGGGGCTGAATGGCCTCCGCCTTTTCCCTTTGTAACAGTCTGGAGACGGGGCTGAATCCCCTCCTCCTTTTCCCGTGTAACCGGCTGGAGAAGGGGCTGAATTGGGCCTCCTCCTGTTCCTGTGTAACAGGCAGGAGAAGGGGCTGAATGGCCTCCTCCTGTTCCGTGTGTAACAGGCTGGAGAAGGGGCTGAATGGGGCCTCCTCCTGTTCCCTGTGTAACAGGCTGGAGAAGGGGCTGAATGGCCTCCGCCTTTTCCCTTTGTAACAGTCTGGAGACGGGGCTGAATGGCCTCCTCCTGTTCCTGTGTAACGGGCTGGAGAAGGGACAGAATGGCCTCCTCCTGTTCCTGTGTAACAGGCTGGAGAAGGGGCTGAATGGCCTCCTCCTGTTTCTGTGTAACAGACTGGAGAAGGGGATGAATGGGGCCTCCTCCTGTTCCTGTGTAACAGGCTGGAGAAGGGTCAGAATGGCCTCCTCCTGTTCCTGTGTAACAGGCTGGAGAAGGGGCTGAATGGCCTCCTACCGGTTCCTGTGTAACAGTCTGGAGAAGGGGCTGAATGGCCTCCTCCTGTTCCTGTGTAACAGTCTGGAGAAGGGGCTGAATGGCGTCCTCCTGTTCCTGTGTAACAGGCTGGAGAAGGGGCTGAATCGCCTCCTCCTGTTCCTGTGTAACAGGCTGGAGAAGAGGCTGAATGGCCTCCTCCTGTTCCTGTGTAACAGCCTGGAGAAGGGGCTGAATGGGGCCACCTCCTGTTCCTGTGTAACAGGCTGGAGAAGGGCCTGAATGGCCTCCTCCTGTTCCTGTGTAACAGGCTGGAGAAGGGGCTGAATGGGGCCTCCTCCTGTTCCTGTGTAACAGGCTGGAGAAGGGGCTGAATGGGGCCTCTTCCTGTTCCTGTGTAACAGGCTGGACAAGGGGCTGAATGGGGCCTGCTGCTGTTCCTGTGTAACAGGCTGGAGAAGAGGCTAAATGGGGCGTCCTCCTGTTCCTGTGTAACTGACTGGAGAAGGGGCTGAATGGGTCCTCCTCCTGTTCCAGTGTAACAGGCTGGAGTAGGGGCTGAATCCACTCCTCCTGTTCTTGTGTAACCGGCTGGAGAAGGGGCTGAATTGGGCCTCCTCCTGTTCCTGTGTAACAGGCAGGAGAAGGGGCTGAATGGCCTCCTCCTGTTCCGTGTGTAACAGGCTGGAGAAGGGGCTGAATGGGGCCTCCTCCTGTTCCCTGTGTAACAGGCTGGAGAAGGGGCTGAATGGCCTCCGCCTTTTCCCTGTGTAACAGTCTGGAGACGGGGCTGAATGGCATCCTCCTGTTCCTGTGTAACAGGCTGGAGAAGGGGCTGAATGGGGCCTCCTCCTGTTCCTGTGTAACCGGCTGGAGAAGGGACAGAATGGCCTCCTCCTGTTCCTGTGTAACAGACCAGAGAAGGGCTGAATGGGGCCTCCCCCTGTTCCTGTGTAACAGGCTGGACAAGGGACTGAATGGGGCCTCCTCCTGTTCCTGTGTAACAGGCTGGAGAAGGGGCTGAATGGGGCCTCCTCCTGTTCCTGTGTAACAGGCTGGAGAAGGGGCTGAATGGGGCCTCCTCCTGTTCCTGTGTAACAGGCTGGAAAAGGGGCTGAATGGGGCCTCCTCCTGTTCCTGTGTAACAGGCTGGAGAAGGGGCTGAATCCCGTCCTCCTGTTCCTCTGAAACCGGCTGGAGAAGGGGCTGAATTGCCTCCTCCTGTTCCTGTGCAACTGGCTGGAGAAGGGGCTGAATCCCGTCCTCCTGTTCCTGTGTAACAGGATGGAAAAGGGGCTGAATGGCATCCTCCTGTTCCTGTGTAACTGGCTGGAGAAGGGACTGAATGGGGCCTCCTACTGTTCCTGTGTAACAGGCTGGAGAAGGGGCTGAATGTGGCCTCCTCCTGTTCCTGTGGAACAGGCTGGGGTAGGGGCTGAATGGGGCCTCCTCCTGTTCCTGTGTAACAGCCTGGAGAATGGGCTGAATGGGGCCACCTCCTGTTCATGTGTAACAGGCTGGAGAAGGGGCTGAATGGCCTCCTCCTGTTCCTGTGTAACAGGCAGGAGAAGGGGCTGAATGGCCTCCTCCTGTTACTGTGTAACAGACTGGAGAAGGGGCTGAATGGGGCCTCCTCCTGTTCCTGCGTAACAGGCTGGAGAATGGGCTGAATGGGGCCTCCTCCTGTTCCAGTGTAACAGGTTGGAGAAGGGGCTGAATGGCCTCCTCCTGTTCCTGTGTAACAGGCTGGAGAAGGGGCTGACTGGGGCCTCCTCCTGTTCCCTGTATAACAGGCTGGAGAAGGGGCTGAATGGCCTCCTCCTGTTCCTGTGTAACAGGCAGGAGAACAAAGAACAAAGAACAATACAGCACAGGAACAGGCCCTTCGGCCCTCCAAGCCCGCGCCGCTCCCCGGTCCAGGATTGAATCCTGAATCCAGAATCCCCGCCCAATTTTCCAGCCTATCTACATACTAATATCCTATCCACCGAGCTGTCCCTCACAGCTACGATGCTTTGTTCATTACAACCTATTAACTCACCCCCACCCCCCCCCATTCCAGACCATGTGATCTCCAGGGAGAGGCGAAAACCCAGAGTGAAAAACCCCAGGGCCAATATGGGGAAAAAAAAATCTGGGAAATTCCTCTCCGACCCCCTGAGGCGATCGAAACGAGTCCAGGAGATCACAATGGCCCCGATCGGAAAATGCTTCCCAACCCTAGTCATTTCCACTTCTACGAACACCATATGAATCCCCTGCCCCCGAGACAGGTTCCCAACTATCCGCAGTCTCACTCTGTACTGGCACCAGCAAGATGATCGTAGAATGAAGCCTTGAAACGAGAAACCAGGAACAATTAGCCCGCGCCGCTCCCTGGTCCAAACTAGATCACTCTTTTGTATCCCTCCATTCCCACTCCGTTCATATAGCTGTCTAGATAAGTCTTAAACGTTCCCAGTGTGTCCGCCTCCACCACCTTGCCCGGCAACACATTCCAGGCCCCCACGACCCTCTGTGTGAAATATGTCCTTCTGATATCTGTGTTAAACCTCCCCCCCTTCACCTTGAACCTATGACCCCTCGTGAACGTCACCACCGACCCGGGGAAAAGCTTCCCACCGTTCACCCTATCTATGCCTTTCATAATTTTATACACCTCTATTAAGTCTCCCCTCATCCTCCGTCTTTCCAGGGAGAACAACCCCAGTTTCCCCAATCTCTCCTCATAACCAAGCCCCTCCATACCAGGCAACATCCTGGTAAACCTCCTCTGTACTCTCTTCAAAGCCTCCACGTCCTTCTGGTAGTGTGGCGACCAGAACTGGACGCAGTATTCCAAATGCGGCCGAACCAACGTTCTATACATCTGCAACATCAGACCCCAACTTTTATACTCTATGCCCCGTCCTATAAAGGCAAGCATGCCATATGCCTTCTTCACCACCTTCTCCACCTGTGACGTCACCTTCAAAGATCTGTGGACTTGCACACCCAGGTCCCTCTGCGTCTCTACACCCTTTATGGTTCTTCCATTTATCGTGTAGCTCCTCCCTACATTATTCCCACCAAAATGCATCACTTCGCATTTATCAGGATTGAACTCCATCTGCCATTTCCTTGCCCAAATTTCCAGCCTATCTATATCCTTCTGTAGCCTCTGACAATGTTCCTCACTATCTGCAAGTCCTGCCAGTTTTGTGTCGTCCGCAAACTTACTGATCACCCCAGTTACTCCTTCTTCCAGATCATTTATATAAATCACAAACAGCAGAGGTCCCAATACAGAGCCCTGCAGTACACCACTAGTCACAGGCCTCCAGCCGGAAAAAGGCCCTTCCACTACCACCCTCTGTCTTCTATGACCAAGCCAGTTCTCCACCCATCTAGCCACCTCCCCCTTTATCCCATGGGATCCAACCTTTTTCACTAGCCTACCATGAGGGACTTTGTCAAACGCTTTACTAAAGTCCATATAGACAACATCCACGGCCCTTCCTTCGTCAACCATTTTGGTCACTTATTCAAAAAACACCACCAGGTTCGTGAGGCATGACCTCCCTCTCACAAAACCATGTTGACTATCGTTAATGAGTTTATTCCTTTCTAAATGCGCATACATCCTATCTTTAAGAATCTTCTCCAACAACTTCCCCACCACGGATGTCAAGCTCACCGGCCTATAATTACCCGGGTTATCCTTCCTACCCTTCTTAAATGAGGCTGGAGAAGGGGCAGAATGGGTCCTCCTCCTGTCCCTGTGTAACAGGCTGGTGAAGGGGCTGAATCCCCTCCTCCTGTTCCTGTGTAACCGGCTGGAGAAGGGGCTGAATTGGGCCTCCTCCTGTTCCTGTGTAACAGGCAGGAGAAGGGGCTGAATGGGGCCTCCTCCTGTTCCCTGTGTAACAGGCTGGAGAAGGGGCTGAATGGCCTCCGCCTTTTCCCTTTGTAACAGTCTGGAGACGGGGCTGAATCCCCTCCTCCTTTTCCCGTGTAACCGGCTGGAGAAGGGGCTGAATTGGGCCTCCTCCTGTTCCTGTGTAACAGGCAGGGGAAGGGGCTGAATGGCCTCCTCCTGTTCCGTGTGTAACAGGCTGGAGAAGGGGCTGAATGGGGCCTCCTCCTGTTCCCTGTGTAACAGGCTGGAGAAGGGGCTGAATGGCCTCCGCCTTTTCCCTTTGTAACAGTCTGGAGACGGGGCTGAATGGCCTCCTCCTGTTCCTGTGTAACGGGCTGGAGAAGGGACAGAATGGCCTCCTCCTGTTCCTGTGTAACAGGCTGGAGAAGGGGCTGAATGGCCTCCTCCTGATTCTGTGTAACAGACTGGAGAAGGGGATGAATGGGGCCTCCTCCTGTTCCTGTGTAACAGGCTGGAGAAGGGTCAGAATGGCCTCCTCCTGTTCCTGTGTAACAGGCTGGAGAAGGGGCTGAATGGCCTCCTACCGGTTCCTGTGTAACAGTCTGGAGAAGGGGCTGAATGGCGTCCTCCTGTTCCTGTGTAACAGGCTGGAGAAGGGGCTGAATGGGGCCTCCTCCTGTTCCTGTGTAACATCAGGAGAAGGGGCTGAATGGCCTCCTCCTGTTCCTGTGTAACAGGTTGGAGAAGGGGCTGAATGGGGCCTCCTCCTGTTCCTGTGTAACCGGCTGGAGAAGGGGCTGAATGGCCTCCTCCTGTTCCTGTGCAACTGGCTGGAGGAGGGGCTGAATCCCGTCCTCCTGTTCCTGTGTAACAGGCTGGAGAAGGGGCTGAATGGCATCCTCCTGTTCCTGTGTAACAGGTTGGAGAAGAGACTGAATGGGGCCTCCTCCTGTTCCTGTGTCACAGGCTGGGGTAGGGGCTGAATGGGGCCTCCTCCTGTTTCCTGTGTAACAGGATGGAGAAGGGGCTGAATGGCCTCCACCTGTTCCTGTCTAACTGCCTGGAGAATGGGCTGAATGGGGCCACCTCCTGTTCATGTGTAACAGACTGGAGAAGGGGCTGAATTGCCTCCTCCTGTTCCTGTGTAACAGGCAGGAAAAGGGGCTGAATGGCCTCATCCTGTTCCTGTGTAACAGACTGGAGAAGGGGCTGAATGGGGCCTCCTCCTGTTCCTGTTTAACAGGTTGGAGAAGGGACTGAATGGGGCCTCCTCCTGTTCCTGTGTAACAGGCTGGAGAAGGGACTGAAGCCCCTCCTCCTGTTCCTGTGTAACCGGCTGGTGAAGGGGCTGAATGGCCTCCTCCTGTTCCTTTGTAACAGGATGGAGAAGGGGCTGAATCGGGCGTCCTCCTGTTCCTGTGTAACAGTCTGGAGAAGGGGCTGAATGGCCTCCTCCTGTTCCTGTGTAACAGTCTGGAGAAGGGGCTGAATGGCCTCCTCCTGTTCCTGTGTAACAGTCTGGAGAAGGGGCTGAATGGCCTCCTCCTGTTCCTGTGTAACAGTCTGGAGAAGGGGCTGAATGGCCTCCTCCTGTTCCTGTGTAACAGGCTGGAGAAGGGGCTGATGGGGCCTCCTCCTGTTACTGTGTATCATCAGGAGAAGGGGCTGAATGGCCTCCTCCTGTTCCTGTGTAACAGACTGGAGCAGGGGCTGAATGGGGCCTCCTCCTGTTCCTGTGTAACAGGCTGGCGAAGGAGCTGAATAGCCTCCTCCTGTTCCTGTGTAACAGTCTGGAGAAGGGGCTGAATGGCCTCCTCCTGTTCCTGTGTAACCGTCTGGAGAAGGGGCTGAATGGTCTCCTCCTGTTCCTGTGTATCAGGCTGGAGAAGGGGCTGAATGACGCCTCTCCTGTTCCCTGTGTAACAGGCTGGAGAAGGGGCTGAATGGGGCCTCCTCCTGTCCCTGTGTAACAGGCTGGTGTAGGGGCTGAATGACGCCTCTCCTGTTCCCTGTGTAACAGGCTGGAGAAGGGGCTGAATGGGGCCTCCTCCTGTTCCTGTGTAACAGGCTGGAGAAGGGGCTGAATGGGGCCTCCTCCTGTTCCTGTGTAACAGACTGGAGAAGGGGCTGAATGGGGCCTGCTGCTGTTCCTGTGTAACAGGCTGGAGAAGAGGCTAAATGGTGCGTCCTCCTGTTCCTGTGTAACTGACTGGAGAAGGGGCTGAATGGGTCCTCCTCCTGTTCCTGTGTAACAGGCTGGAGAAGGGGCAGAATGGGGCCTCCTCCTGTTCCTGTGTAACATGCTGGAGAAGGGGCTGAATCCCCTCCTCCTGTTCCTGTGTAACCGGCTGGAGAAGGGGCTGAATTGGGCCTCCTCCTGTTCCTGTGTAACAGGCAGGAGAAGGGGCTGAATGGCCTCCTCCTGTTCCGTGTGTAACAGGCTGGAGAAGGGGCTGAATGGGGCCTCCTCCTGTTCCCTGTGTAACAGGCTGGAGAAGGGGCTGAATGGCCTCCGCCTTTTCCCTGTGTAACAGTCTGGAGACGGGGCTGAATGGCATCCTCCTGTTCCTGTGTAACAGGCTGGAGAAGGGGCTGAATGGGGCCTCCTCCTGTTCCTGTGTAACCGGCTGGAGAAGGGACAGAATGGCCTCCTCCTTTTCCTGTGTAACGGGCTGGAGAAGGGGCTGAATGGCCTCCTCCTGTTCCTGTGTAACAGGCTGGAGAATTGGCTGAATGGGGCCTCCTCCTGTTCCTGTGTAACAGGCTGGACAAGGGACTGAATGGGGCCTCCTCCTGTTCCTGTGTAACAGGCTGGAGAAGGGGCTGAATGGGGCCTCCTCCTGTTCCTGTGTAACAGGCTGGAGAAGGGGCTGAATGTGGCCTCCTCCTGTCCCTGTGTAACAGGCTGGTGTAGGGGCTGAATGGCGCCTCTCCTGTTCCCTGTGTAACAGGCTGGAGAAGGGGCTGAATTCGGCCTCCTCCTGTTCCTGTGGAACAGGCTAGAAAAGGGGCTGAATCCCCTCCTCCTGTTCCTGTGTAACAGGCTCGAGAAGGGGCTGAATGGGGCCTCCTCCTGTTCCCTCTGTAACAGGCTGGAGAAAGGGCTGAATGGGGCCTCCTCCTGTTCCTGTGTAACAGTCTGGAGAAGGGGCTGAATGGCCTCCTCCTGTTCCTGTGTAACAGGCTGGAGAAGGGGCTGAATGGCCTCCTACCGGTTCCTGTGTAACAGTCTGGAGAAGGGGCTGAATGGCCTCCTCCTGTTCCTGTGTAACAGTCTGGAGAAGGGGCTGAATGGCGTCCTCCTGTTCCTGTGTAACAGGCTGGAGAAGGGGCTGAATGGGGCCTCCTCCTGTTCCTGTGTAACAGGCTGGAGAAGGGGCTGACTGGGGCCTCCTCCTGTTCCTGTGTAACAGGCTGGAAAAGGGGCTGAATGGCCTCCTCCTGTTCCTGTGTAACAGGCTGGAGAAAGGGCTGAATCCCGTCCTCCTGTTCCTGTGTAACCGGCTGGAGAAGGTGCTGAATTGCCTCCTCCTGTTCCTGTGCAACTGGCTGGAGAAGGGGCTGAATCCCGTCCTCCTGTTCCTGTGTTACAGGATGGAGAAGGGGCTGAATGGCATCCTCCTGTTCCTGTGTAACAGGCTGGAGAAGGGACTGAATGGGGCCTCCTACTGTTCCTGTGTCACAGGCTGGAGGAGGGGCTGCATGTGGCCTCCTCCTGTTCGTGTGGAACAGCCTGGAGAATGGGCTGAATGGGGCCACTTCCTGTTCATGTGTAACAGGCTGGAGAAGGGGCTGAATGGCCTCCTCCTGTTCCTGTGTAACAGGCAGGAGAAGGGGCTAAATGGCCTCCTCCTGTTCCTGTGTATCAGACTGGAGAAGGGGCTGAATGGGGCCTCCTCCTGTTCCTGTGTAACAGGTTGGAGAAGGGACTGAATGGGGCCTCCTCCTGTTCCAGTGCAACAGGCTTAAGAAGGGGCAGAATGGGGCCTCCTCCTGTTCCTGTGTAACAGGCTGGAGAAGGGACTGAATCCCCTCCTCCTGTTCCTGTGTAACCGGTTGGAGAAGGGGCTGAATGGCCTCCTCCTGTTCCTGTGTAACAGGATGGAGAAGGGGCTGAATGGGGCGTCCTCCTGTTCCTGTGTAACAGTCTGGAGAAGGGGCTGAATGGCCTCCTCCTGTTCCTGTGTAACAGGCTGGAGAAGGGGCTGAATGGCCTCCTCCTGTTCCTGTGTAACAGTCTGGAGAAGGGGCTGAATGGCCTCCTCCTGTTCCTGTGTAACAGTCTGGAGAATGGGCTGAATGGCCTCCTCCTGTTCCTGTGGAACAGGCTGGAGAAGGGGCTGATGGGGCCTCCTCCTGTTACTGTGTAACATCAAGAGACGGGGCTGAATGGCCTCCTCCTGTTCCTGTGTAACAGGCTGGAGAAGGGGCTGAATGACCTCCTCCGGTTCCTGTGTAACAGACTGGAGATGGGGCTGAATGGGGCCTCCTCCTGTTCCTGTGTAACAGTCTGGAGAAGGGGCTGAATGGCCTCCTCCTGTCCCTGTGTAACAGGCTGGGGAAGGGGCTGAATAGCCTCCTCCTGTTCCTGTGTAACAGTCTGGAGAAGGGGCTGAATCGCCTCCTCCTGTTCCTGTGTAACAGTCTGGAGAAGGGGCTCAATGGTCTCCTCCTGTTCCTGTGGATCAGGCTGGAGAAGGGGCTGAATGGGCCTCCTCCTGTTCCTGTGTAACAGGCTGGAGAAGGGGCTGAATGGGGCCACCTCCTGTTCCTGTGTAACAGGCTGGAGAAGGGGCTGAATGGCCTCCTCCTGTTCCTGTGTAACAGGCTGGAGAAGGGGCTGAATGGGGCCTCCTCCTGTTCCTGTGTAACAGGCTGGAGAAGGGGCTGAATGGGGCCTCCTCCTGTTCCTGTGTAACAGGCTGGAGGAGGGGCTGAATGGGGCCTGCTGCTGTTCCTGTGTAACAGGCTGGAGAAGAGGCTAAATGGTGCGTCCTCCTGTTCCTGTGTAACTGACTGGAGAAGGGGCTGAATGGGTCCTCCTCCTGTTCCTGTGTAACAGGCTGGAGAAGGGGCAGAATGGGGCCTCCTCCTGTTCCTGTGTAACACGCTGGAGAAGGGGCTGAATTGGGCCTCCTCCTGTTCCCTGTGTAACAGGCAGGAGAAGGGGCTGAATTGGGCCTCCTCCTGTTCCTGTGTAACCGGCTGGAGAAGGGGCTGAATTGGGCCTCCTCCTGTTCCTGTGTAACAGGCAGGGGAAGGGGCTGAATGGCCTCCTCCTGTTCCGTGTGTAACAGGCTGGAGAAGGGGCTGAATGGGGCCTCCTCCTGTTCCCTGTGTAACAGGCTGGAGAAGGGGCTGAATGGCCTCCGCCTTTTCCCTGTGTAACAGTCTGGAGACGGGGCTGAATGGCATCCTCCTGTTCCTGTGGAACAGGCCGGGGTAGGGGCTGAATGGGGCCTCCTCCTGTTCCTGTGTAACCGGCTGGAGAAGGGACAGAATGGCCTCCTCCTTTTCCTGTGTAACAGGCTGGAGAAGGGTCTGAATGGCCTCCTCCTGTTCCTGTGTAACAGACTGGAGAATGGGCTGAATGGGGCCTCCTCCTGTTCCTGTGTAACAGGCTGGACAAGGGACTGAATGGGGCCTCCTCCTGTTCCTGTGTAACAGGCTGGAGAAAGGGCTGAATGGGGCCTCCTCCTGTTCCTGTGCAACAGGCTGGAGAAGGGGCTGAATGTGGCCTCCTCCTGTCCCTGTGTAACAGGCTGGTGTAGGGGCTGAATGGCGCCTCTCCTGTTCCCTGTGTAACAGGCTGGAGAAGGGGCTGAATTCGGCCTCCTCCTGTTCCTGTGGAACAGGCCAGAGAAGGGGCTGAATCCCCTCCTCCTGTTCCTGTGTAACAGGCTCGAGAAGGGGCTGAATGGGGCCTCCTCCTGTTCCCTCTGTAACAGGCTGGAGAAAGGGCTGAATGGGGCCTCCTACTGTTCCTGTGTAACAGTCTGGAGAAGGGGCTGAATGGCCTCCTCCTGTTCCTGTGTAACAGGCTGGAGAAGGGGCTGAATGGCCTCCTACCGGTTCCTGTGTAACAGTCTGGAGAAGGGGCTGAATGGCCTCCTCCTGTTCCTGTGTAACAGTCTGGAGAAGGGGCTGAATGGCGTCCTCCTGTTCCTGTGTAACAGGCTGGAGAAGGGGCTGAATGTGCCCTCCTCCTGTTCCTGTGTAACAGGCTGGAGAAGGGGCTGACTGGGGCCTCCTCCTGTTCCTGTGTAACAGGCTGGAAAAGGGGCTGAATGGGGCCTCCTCCTGTTCCTGTGTAACAGGCTGGAGAAGGGGCTGAATCCCGTCCTCCTGTTCCTGTGTAACCGGCTGGAGAAGGGGCTGAATTGCCTCCTCCTGTTCCTGTGCAACTGGCTGGAGAAGGGGCTGAATCCCGTCCTCCTGTTCCTGTGTTACAGGATGGAGAAGGGGCTGAATGGCATCCTACTGTTCCTGTGTAACAGGTTGGAGATGGGGCTGAATGGGGCCTCCTCCTGTTCCTGTGTAACCGGCTGGAGAAGGGGCTGAATGGCCTCCTCCTGTTCCTGTGCAACTGGCTGGAGGAGGGGCTGAATGGCATCCTCCTGTTCCTGTGTAACAGGTTGGGGTAGGGGCTGAATGGGGCCTCCTCCTGTTTCCTGTGTAACAGGATGGAGAAGGGGCTGAATGGCCTCCACCTGTTCCTGTCTAACTGCCTGGAGAATGGGCTGAATGGGGCCACCTCCTGTTCATGTGTAACAGGCAGGAAAAGGGGCTGAATGGCCTCATCCTGTTCCTGTGTAACAGACTGGAGAAGGGGCTGAATGGGGCCTCCTCCTGTTCCTGTTTAACAGGTTGGAGAAGGGACTGAATGGGGCCTCCTCCTGTTCCTGTGTAACAGGCTGGAGAAGGGACTGAAGCCCCTCCTCCTGTTCCTGTGTAACCGGCTGGTGAAGGGGCTGAATGGCCTCCTCCTGTTCCTTTGTAACAGGATGGAGAAGGGGCTGAATCGGGCGTCCTCCTGTTCCTGTGTAACAGTCTGGAGAAGGGGCTGAATGGCCTCCTCCTGTTCCTGTGTAACAGTCTGGAGAAGGGGCTGAATGGCCTCCTCCTGTTCCTGTGTAACAGTCTGGAGAAGGGGCTGAATGGCCTCCTCCTGTTCCTGTGTAACAGTCTGGAGAAGGGGCTGAATGGCCTCCTCCTGTTCCTGTGTAACAGGCTGGAGAAGGGGCTGATGGGGCCTCCTCCTGTTACTGTGTATCATCAGGAGAAGGGGCTGAATGGCCTCCTCCTGTTCCTGTGTAACAAACTGGAGCAGGGGCTGAATGGGGCCTCCTCCTGTTCCTGTGTAACAGTCTGGAGAAGGGGCTGAATGGCCTCCTCCTGTTCCTGTGTAACAGGCTGGCGAAGGAGCTGAATAGCCTCCTCCTGTTCCTGTGTAACAGTCTGGAGAAGGGGCTGAATGGCCTCCTCCTGTTCCTGTGTAACCGTCTGGAGAAGGGGCTGAATGGTCTCCTCCTGTTCCTGTGTATCAGGCTGGAGAAGGGGCTGAATGACGCCTCTCCTGTTCCCTGTGTAACAGGCTGGAGAAGGGGCTGAATGGGGCCTCCTCCTGTCCCTGTGTAACAGGCTGGTGTAGGGGCTGAATGACGCCTCTCCTGTTCCCTGTGTAACAGGCTGGAGAAGGGGCTGAATGGGGCCTCCTCCTGTTCCTGTGGAACAGGCTAGAGAAGGGGCTGAATCCCCTCCTCCTGTTCCTGTGTAACAGGCTCGAGAAGGGGCTGAATGGCCTCCTCCTGTTCCTGTGTAACAGTCTGGAGAAGGGGCTGAATGGCCTCCTCCTGTTCCTGAATAACAGGCTGGAGAAGGGGCTGAATGGCCTCCTACCGGTTCCTGTGTAACAGTCTGGAGAAGGGGCTGAATGGCCTCCTCCTGTTCCTGTGTGACAGTCTGTAGAAGGGGCTGAATGGCGTCCTCCTGTTCCTGTGTAACAGGCTAGAGAAGGGGCTGAATGGGGCCTCCTCCTGTTCCTGTGTAACAGGCTGGAGAAGGGGCTGAATGGGGCCTCCTCCTGTTCCTGTGTAACAGGCTGGAAAAGGGGCTGAATGGGGCCTCCTCCTGTTCCTGTGTAACAGGCTGGAGAAGGGGCTTAATCCCGTCCTCCTGTTCCTCTGAAACCGGCTGGAGAAGGGGCTGAATTGCCTCCTCCTGTTCCTGTGCAACTGGCTGGAGAAGGGGCTGAATCCCGTCCTCCTGTTCCTGTGTAACAGGCTGGAGAAGGGGCTGAATCCCGTCCTCCTGTTCCTGTGTAACAGGCTGGAGAAGGGGCTGAATGGCATCCTCCTGTTCCTGTGTAACAGGCTGGAGAAGGGGCTGAATGGCATCCTCCTGTTCCTGCGTAACAGGCTGGAGAAGGGACTGAATGGGGCCTCCTACTGTTCCTGTGTCACAGGCTGGAGGAGGGGCTGAATGTGGCCTCCTCCTGTTCCTGTGGAACAGGCTGGAGAAGGGGCTGAATGGCATCCTCCTGTTCCTGTGTAACAGGCTGGAGAAGGGACTGAATGGGGCCTCCTCCTGTTCCTGTGGAACAGGCTGGGGTAGGGGCTGAATGGGGCCTCCTCCTGTTCCTGTGTAACAGTCTGGAGAAGGGGCTGAATGGCCTCCTCCTGTTCCTGTGTAACAGGCTGGAGAAGGGGCAGAATGGGGCCTCCTCCTGTTCCTGTGTAAAAGGCTGGAGAAGGGACTGAATCCCCTCCTCCTCTTCCTGTGTAACCGGCTGGAGAAGGGGCTGAATCGCCTCCTCCTGTTCCTGTGTAACGGGCTGGAGAAGGGGCTGAATGGGGCCTCCTCCTGTTCCTGTGTAACAGGCTGGAGAAGGGGCTGAATGGGGCCTCCTCCTGTTCCTGTGTAACAGGCTGGAAAAGGGGCTGAATGGGGCCTCCTCCTGTTCCTGTGTAACAGGCTGGAGAAGGGGCTTAATCCCGTCCTCCTGTTCCTCTGAAACCGGCTGGAGAAGGGGCTGAATTGCCTCCTCCTGTTCCTGTGCAACTGGCTGGAGAAGGGGCTGAATCCCGTCCTCCTGTTCCTGTGTAACAGGCTGGAGAAGGGGCTGAATCCCGTCCTCCTGTTCCTGTGTAACAGGCTGGAGAAGGGGCTGAATGGCATCCTCCTGTTCCTGTGTAACAGGCTGGAGAAGGGGCTGAATGGCATCCTCCTGTTCCTGCGTAACAGGCTGGAGAAGGGACTGAATGGGGCCTCCTACTGTTCCTGTGTCACAGGCTGGAGGAGGGGCTGAATGTGGCCTCCTCCTGTTCCTGTGGAACAGGCTGGAGAAGGGGCTGAATGGCATCCTCCTGTTCCTGTGTAACAGGCTGGAGAAGGGACTGAATGGGGCCTCCTCCTGTTCCTGTGGAACAGGCTGGGGTAGGGGCTGAATGGGGCCTCCTCCTGTTCCTGTGTAACAGCCTGGAGAATGGGCTGAATGGGGCCACCTCCTGTTCATGTGTAACAGGCTGGAGAAGGGGTTGAATGGCCTACTCCTGTTCCTGTGTAACAGGCTGGAGAAGGGGCTGAATGGGGCCTCCTCCTGTTCCTGTGTAACAGGCTGGAGAAGGGGCTGAATGGGGCCTCCTCCTGTTCCTGTGTAACAGGCTGGAGAAGGGGCTGAATGGGGCCTGCTGCTGTTCCTGTGTAACAGGCTGGAGAAGAGGCTAAATGGTGCGTCCTCCTGTTCCTGTGTAACTGACTGGAGAAGGGGCTGAATGGGTCCTCCTCCTGTTCCTGTGTAACAGGCTGGAGAAGGGGCAGAATGGGGCCTCCTCCTGTTCCTGTGTAACACGCTGGAGAAGGGGCTGAATTGGGCCTCCTCCTGTTCCCTGTGTAACAGGCAGGAGAAGGGGCTGAATTGGGCCTCCTCCTGTTCCTGTGTAACCGGCTGGAGAAGGGGCTGAATTGGGCCTCCTCCTGTTCCTGTGTAACAGGCAGGAGAAGGGGCTGAATGGCCTCCTCCTGTTCCGTGTGTAACAGGCTGGAGAAGGGGCTGAATGGGGCCTCCTCCTGTTCCCTGTGTAACAGGCTGGAGAAGGGGCTGAATGGCCTCCGCCTTTTCCCTGTGTAACAGTCTGGAGACGGGGCTGAATGGCATCCTCCTGTTCCTGTGGAACAGGCTGGGGTAGGGGCTGAATGGGGCCTCCTCCTGTTCCTGTGTAACCGGCTGGAGAAGGGACAGAATGGCCTCCTCCTTTTCCTGTATAACAGGCTGGAGAAGGGGCTGAATGGCCTCCTCCTGTTCCTGTGTAACAGACTGGAGAATGGGCTGAATGGGGCCTCCTCCTGTTCCTGTGTAACAGGCTGGACAAGGGACTGAATGGGGCCTCCTCCTGTTCCTGTGTAACAGGCTGGAGAAAGGGCTGAATGGGGCCTCCTCCTGTTCCTGTGCAACAGGCTGGAGAAGGGGCTGAATGTGGCCTCCTCCTGTCCCTGTGTAACAGGCTGGTGTAGGGGCTGAATGGCGCCTCTCCTGTTCCCTGTGTAACAGGCTGGAGAAGGGGCTGAATTCGGCCTCCTCCTGTTCCTGTGGAACAGGCCAGAGAAGGGGCTGAATCCCCTCCTCCTGTTCCTGTGTAACAGGCTCGAGAAGGGGCTGAATGGGGCCTCCTCCTGTTCCCTCTGTAACAGGCTGGAGAAAGGGCTGAATGGGGCCTCCTCCTGTTCCTGTGTAACAGTCTGGAGAAGGGGCTGAATGGCCTCCTCCTGTTCCTGTGTAACAGGCTGGAGAAGGGGCTGAATGGCCTCCTACCGGTTCCTGTGTAACAGTCTGGAGAAGGGGCTGAATGGCCTCCTCCTGTTCCTGTGTAACAGTCTGGAGAAGGGGCTGAATGGCGTCCTCCTGTTCCTGTGTAACAGGCTGGAGAAGGGGCTGAATGTGCCCTCCTCCTGTTCCTGTGTAACAGGCTGGAGAAGGGGCTGACTGGGGCCTCCTCCTGTTCCTGTGTAACAGGCTGGAAAAGGGGCTGAATGGGGCCTCCTCCTGTTCCTGTGTAACAGGCTGGAGAAGGGGCTGAATCCCGTCCTCCTGTTCCAGTGTAACCGGCTGGAGAAGGGGCTGAATTGCCTCCTCCTGTTCCTGTGCAACTGGCTGGAGAAGGGGCTGAATCCCGTCCTCCTGTTCCTGTGTTACAGGATGGAGAAGGGGCTGAATGGCATCCTACTGTTCCTGTGTAACAGGTTGGAGAAGGGGCTGAATGGGGCCTCCTCCTGTTCCTGTGTAACCGGCTGGAGAAGGGGCTGAATGGCCTCCTCCTGTTCCTGTGCAACTGGCTGGAGGAGGGGCTGAATGGCATCCTCCTGTTCCTGTGTAACAGGCTGGAGAAGAGACTGAATGGGGCCTCCTCCTGTTCCTGTGTCACAGGCTGGGGTAGGGGCTGAATGGGGCCTCCTCCTGTTTCCTGTGTAACAGGATGGAGAAGGGGCTGAATGGCCTCCACCTGTTCCTGTCTAACTGCCTGGAGAATGGGCTGAATGGGGCCACCTCCTGTTCATGTGTAACAGACTGGAGAAGGGGCTGAATTGCCTCCTCCTGTTCCTGTGTAACAGGCAGGAAAAGGGGCTGAATGGCCTCATCCTGTTCCTGTGTAACAGACTGGAGAAGGGGCTGAATGGGGCCTCCTCCTGTTCCTGTTTAACAGGTTGGAGAAGGGACTGAATGGGGCCTCCTCCTGTTCCTGTGTAACAGGCTGGAGAAGGGACTGAAGCCCCTCCTCCTGTTCCTGTGTAACCGGCTGGTGAAGGGGCTGAATGGCCTCCTCCTGTTCCTTTGTAACAGGATGGAGAAGGGGCTGAATCGGGCGTCCTCCTGTTCCTGTGTAACAGTCTGGAGAAGGGGCTGAATGGCCTCCTCCAGTTCCTGTGTAACAGTCTGGAGAAGGGGCTGAATGGCCTCCTCCTGTTCCTGTGTAACAGTCTGGAGAAGGGGCTGAATGGCCTCCTCCTGTTCCTGTGTAACAGTCTGGAGAAGGGGCTGAATGGCCTCCTCCTGTTCCTGTGTAACAGGCTGGAGAAGGGGCTGATGGGGCCTCCTCCTGTTACTGTGTATCATCAGGAGAAGGGGCTGAATGGCCTCCTCCTGTTCCTGTGTAACAAACTGGAGCAGGGGCTGAATGGGGCCTCCTCCTGTTCCTGTGTAACAGTCTGGAGAAGGGGCTGAATGGCCTCCTCCTGTTCCTGTGTAACAGGCTGGCGAAGGAGCTGAATAGCCTCCTCCTGTTCCTGTGTAACAGTCTGGAGAAGGGGCTGAATGGCCTCCTCCTGTTCCTGTGTAACCGTCTGGAGAAGGGGCTGAATGGTCTCCTCCTGTTCCTGTGTATCAGGCTGGAGAAGGGGCTGAATGACGCCTCTCCTGTTCCCTGTGTAACAGGCTGGAGAAGGGGCTGAATGGGGCCTCCTCCTGTCCCTGTGTAACAGGCTGGTGTAGGGGCTGAATGACGCCTCTCCTGTTCCCTGTGTAACAGGCTGGAGAAGGGGCTGAATGGGGCCTCCTCCTGTTCCTGTGGAACAGGCTAGAGAAGGGGCTGAATCCCCTCCTCCTGTTCCTGTGTAACAGGCTCGAGAAGGGGCTGAATGGCCTCCTCCTGTTCCGTCTGTAACAGCCTTGGAGAAAGGGCTGAATGGGGCCTCCTCCTGCTCCTGTGTAACAGTCTGGAGAAGGGGCTGAATGGCCTCCTCCTGTTCCTGAATAACAGGCTGGAGAAGGGGCTGAATGGCCTCCTACCGGTTCCTGTGTAACAGTCTGGAGAAGGGGCTGAATGGCCTCCTCCTGTTCCTGTGTAACAGTCTGGAGAAGGGGCTGAATGGGGCCTCCTGTTCCTGTGTAACAGGCTAGAGAAGGGGCTGAATGGGACCTCCTCCTGTTCCTGTGTAACAGGCTGGAGAAGGGGCTGAATGGGGCCTCCTCCTGTTCCTGTGTAACAGGCTGGAAAAGGGGCTGAATGGGGCCTCCTCCTGTTCCTGTGTAACAGGCTGGAGAAGGGGCTTAATCCCGTCCTCCTGTTCCTCTGAAACCGGCTGGAGAAGGGGCTGAATTGCCTCCTCCTGTTCCTGTGCAACTGGCTGGAGAAGGGGCTGAATCCCGTCCTCCTGTTCCTGTGTAACAGGCTGGAGAAGGGGCTGAATTCCGTCCTCCTGTTCCTGTGTAACAGGCTGGAGAAGGGGCTGAATGGCATCCTCCTGTTCCTGTGTAACAGGCTGGAGAAGGGGCTGAATGGCATCCTCCTGTTCCTGCGTAACAGGCTGGAGAAGGGACTGAATGGGGCCTCCTACTGTTCCTGTGTCACAGGCTGGAGGAGGGGCTGAATGTGGCCTCCTCCTGTTCCTGTGGAACAGGCTGGAGAAGGGGCTGAATGGCATCCTCCTGTTCCTGTGTAACAGGCTGGAGAAGGGACTGAATGGGGCCTCCTCCTGTTCCTGTGGAACAGGCTGGGGTAGGGGCTGAATGGGGCCTCCTCCTGTTCCTGTGTAACAGCCTGGAGAATGGGCTGAATGGGGCCACCTCCTGTTCATGTGTAACAGGCTGGAGAAGGGGTTGAATGGCCTCCTCCTGTTCCTGTGTAACAGGCAGGAGAATGGGCTGAATGGCCACCTCCTGTTACTGTGTAACAGACTGGAGAAGGGGCTGAATGGGGCCTCCTCCTGTTCCTGTGTAACCGGCTGGAGAAGGGGCTGAATGGAGCCTCCTCCTTTTCCTGTGTAACAGGTTGGAGAAGGGACAGAATGGGGCCTCCTCCTGTTCCAGTGCAACAGGCTGGAGAAGGGGCTGAATGGGGCCTCCTCCTGTTCCTGTGTAACAGGCTGGAGTAGGGACTGAATGGCCTCCTCCTGTTCCTGTGTAACAGGATGGAGATGGGGCTGAATGGGGCGTACTCCTGTTCCTGTGTAACTGTCTGGAGAAGGGGCTGAATGGCCTACTCCTGTTCCTGTGTAACAAGCTGGAGAAGGGGCTGAATGGCCTCCTCCTGTTCCTGTGTAACAGTCTGGAGAAGGGGCTGAATGGCCTCCTCCTGTTCCTGTGTAACAGTCTGGAGAATGGGCTGAATGGCCTCCTCCTGTTCCTGTGTAACAGGCTGGAGAAGGGGCTGATGGGGCCTCCTCCTGTTACTGTGTAACATCAAGAGAAGGGGCTGAATGGCCTCCTCCTGTTCCTGTGTAACAGGCTGGAGAAGGGGCTGAATGGCCTCCTCCTGTTCCTGTGTAACAGGCTGGGGAAGGTGCTGAATAGCCTCCTCCTGTTCCTGTGTAACAGTCTGGAGAAGGGGCTGAATGGCCTCCTCCTGTTCCTGTGTAACAGGCTGGAGAAGGGGCTGAATCCCGTCCTCCTGTTCCTGTGTAACAGGCTGGAGATGGGGCTGAATGGGGCGTACTCCTGTTCCTGTGTAACTGTCTGGAGAAGGCGCTGAATGGCCAGCTCCTGTTCCTGTGTAACAGGCTGGAGAAGGGGCTGAATGGCCTCCTCCTGTTCCTGTGTAACAGTCTGGAGAAGGGGCTGAATCGCCTCCTCCTGTTCCTGTGTAACAGTCTGGAGAAGAGGCTGAATGGCCTCCTCCTGTTCCTGTGTAACAGGCTGGAGAAGGGGCTGAATGGGGCCACCTCCTGTTCCTGTGTAACAGGCTGGAGAAGGGGCTGAATGGCCTCCTCCTGTTCCTGTGTAACAGGCTGGAGAAGGGGCTGAATGGGGCCTCCTCCTGTTCCTGTGTAACAGGCTGGAGAAGGGGCTGAATGGGGCCTCCTCCTGTTCCTGTGTAACAGGCTGGAGAAGGGGCTGAATGGGGCCTCCTCCTGTTCCTGTGTAACAGGCTGGAGAAGGGGCTGAATGGGGCCTCCTCCTGTTCCTGTGTAACAGGCTGGAGAAGGGGCTGAATGGGGCCTGCTGCTGTTCCTGTGTAACAGGCTGGAGAAGAGGCTAAATGGGGCGTCCTCCTGTTCCTGTGTAACTGACTGGAGAAGGGGCTGAATGGGTCCTCCTCCTGTTCCTGTGTAACAGGCTGGAGAAGGGGCAGAATGGGGCCTCCTCCTGTTCCTGTGTAACATGCTGGAGAAGGGGCTGAATCCCCTCCTCCTGTTCCTGTGTAAACGGCTGGAGAAGGGGCTGAATTGGGCCTCCTCCTGTTCCTGCGTAACAGGCAGGAGAAGGGGCTGATGGGGCCTCCTCCTGTTACTGTGTAACATCAGGAGAAGGGGCTGAATGGCCTCCTCCTCTTCCTGTGTAACAGGCTGGAGAAGGGGCTGAATGACCTCCTCCTGTTCCTGTGTAACAGACTGGAGCAGGGGCTGAAAGGGGCCTCCTCCTGTTCCTGTGTAACAGTCTGGAGAAGGGGCTGAATGGCCTCCTCCTGTTCCTGTGTAACAGGCTGGCGAAGGAGCTGAATAGCCTCCTCCTGTTCCTGTGTAACAGTCTGGAGAAGGGGCTGAATGGCCTCCTCCTGTTCCTGTGTAACCGTCTGGAGAAGGGGCTGAATGGTCTCCTCCTGTTCCTGTGTATCAGGCTGGAGAAGTGGCTGAATGGGCCTCCTCCTGTTCCTGTGTAAGAGGCTGGAGAAGGGGCTGAATGGGGCCTCCTCCTGTTCCTGTGTAACAGGCTGGAGAAGGGGCTGAATGAGGCCTCCTCCTGTTCCTGTGTAACAGGCTGGAGAAGGGGCTGAATGGGGCCTCCTCCTGTTCCTGTGTATCAGGCTGGAGAAGGGACTGAATCCCCTCCTCCTGTTCCTGTGTAACCGGCTGGACAAGGGGCTGAATGGACTCTTCCTGTTCCTGTGTAGCAGCCTGGAGAAGGAGCTGAATGGGGCCTCCTCCTGTTCCTGTGTAACAGTCTGGAGAAGGGGCTGAATGGCCTCCTCCTGTTCCTCTGTAACAGTCTGGAGAAGGGGCTGAATGGCCTCCTCCTGTTACTGTGTAACAGGCTGGAGAAGGGGCTGAATGGGGCCTCCTCCTGTTACTGTGTAACAGGCTGGAGAAGGGGCTGAATGGGGCCTCCTCCTGTTCCTGTGTAACGGGCTGGAGAAGGGACTGAATCCCCTCCTCCTGTTCCTGTGTAACCAGCTGGACAAGGGGCTGAATGGCCTCTACCTGTTCCTGTGTAGCAGCCTGGAGAAGGGGCTGAATGGGGCCTCCTCCTGTTCCTGTGTAACAGTCTGGAGAAGGGGCTGAATGGCCTCCTCCTGTTCCTGTGTAACAGTCTGGAGAAGGGGCTGAATGGCCTCCTCCTGTTACTGTGTAACAGGCTGGAGAAGGGGCTGAATGGGGCCACCTCCTGTTACTGTGTAACAACAGGAGAAGGGGCTGAATGGCCTCCTCCTGTTCCTGTGTAACAGGCTGGAGAAGGGGCTGAATGACCTCCTCCTGTTCCTGTGTAACAGACAGGAGAAGGGGCTGAATGGCCTCCTCCTGTTCCTGTGTAACAGGCTGGAGAAGGGGCTGAATGGGGCCGCCTCCTGTTCCTTTGTAACAGGCTCGAGAAGGGGCTGAATGGGACCTGCTCCTGTTCCTGTGTAACAGTCTGGAGAAGGGGCTGAATGGCCTCCTCCTGTTACTGTGTAACAGGCTGGAGAAGGGGCTGAATGTGGCCACCTCCTGTTACTGTGTAACAACAGGAGAAGGGGCTGAATGGCCTCCTCCTGTTCCTGTGTAACAGGCTGGAGAAGGGGCTGAATGACCTCCTCCTGTTCCTGTGTAACAGACAGGAGAAGGGGCTGAATGGCCTCCTCCTGTTCCTGTGTAACAGGCTGGAGAAGGGGCTGAATGGGGCCTCCTCCTGTTCCTGTGTAACAGGCTGGAGAAGGTGCTGAGTGGGGCCTCCTCCTGTTCCCTGTGTAACAGGCTGGAGAAGGGGCTGAATGTGGCCACCTCCTGTTACTGTGTAACAACAGGAGAAGGGGCTGAATGGCCTCCTCCTGTTCCTGTGTAACACGCTGGAGAAGGTGCTGAATGGGGCCTCCTCCTGTTCCCTGTGTAACACGCTGGAGAAGGGGCTGAATGGGGCCTCCTCCTGTTCCCTGTATAACACGCTGGAGAAGGTGCTGAATGGGGCCTCCTCCTGTTCCTGTGTAACAGGCTGGAGAAGGGGCTGAATGGGGCCTCGTCCTGTTCCTGTGTAACAGGCTGGAGAAGGGGCTGAATGGGGCCTCCTCCTGTTCCTGTGTAACAGGCTGGAGAAGGGGCTGAATGGGGCCTCCTCCTGTTCCTGTGTAACAGGCTGGAGAAGGGGCTAAATGGGGCCTCCTCCTGTTTCTGTGTAACAGGCTGGAGAAGGGACTGAATCCCCTCCTCCTGCTCCTGTGTAACCGGTTGGAGGAGGGGCTGAATGGCCTCCTCCTGTTCCTGTGTAACAGCCTGGAGAAGGGGCTGAATGGGGCCTCCTCCTCTACCTGTGTAACAGGCTGGAGAAGGGGCTGAATGGGGCCACCTCCTGTTCCTTGTAACAGGCTGGATAAGGGGCTGAATGGGGCCTCCTCCCTGTTCCCTGTATAACAGGCTGGAAAAGGGGCTGAATGGCCTCCTCCAGTTTGTGTGTAACAGACTGGAGAAGGGGCTGAATGGGGCCTCCTCCTGTTCCTGTGTAACATTCTGGAGAAGGGTCTGAATGGGTCATTCTCCTGTTCACTGTGTAACAGGCTCGAGAAGGGGCTGAATGGGTCATTCTCCTGTTCCCTGTGTAACAGGCTGGAGAAGGGGCTGAATGGGGCCTCCTCCTGTCCCTGTGTAACAGGCTGGAGAAGGGTCTGAATGGGTCATTCTCCTGTTCACTGTGTAACAGGCTGAGAAGGGGCTGAATGGGGCCTCCTCCTGTTCCCTGTGTAACAGGCTGGAGAAGGGTTTGAATGGGGCCTCCTCCTGTTCCCTGTGTAACAGGCTGGAGAAGGGGCTGAATGGGGCCTCCTCCTGTTCCTGTGTAACAGGCTGGAGAAGGGGCTGAATGGCCTCCTCCTGTTCCCTGTGTAACGGGCTGGAGAAGGGGCTGAATGGGGCCTCCTCCTGTTCCTGTGTAACAGGCAGGAGAAGGGGCTGAATGTCCGCCTCCTGTTCCTGTGTAACAGGCTGGAGAAGGGGCTGAATGTGGCCTCCTCCTGTTCCTGTGTAACAGGCTTGAGAAGGGGATGAATGGGGCCTCCTCCTGTTCCAGTGTAACAGGCTGGAGAAGGGGCAGAATGGGGCCTCCTCCTGTTCCTGTGTAAATGGCTGGAGAAGGGACTGAATCCCCTCCTCCTGTTCCTGTGTAACCGGCTGGAGAAGGGGCTGAATGGCCTCCTCCTGTTCCTGTGTAACGGGCTGGAGAAGGGGCCTGAATGGGGCCTCCTCCTGTTCCTGTGTAACAGGCTGGAGAAGTGGCTGAATGGGGCCTCCTCCTGTTCCTGTGTAACAGTCTGGAGAAGGCGCTGAATGGCCACCTCCTGTTCCTATGTAACAGGCTGGAAAAGGGGCTGAATGGCCCCCCTCCTGTTCCTGTGTAACAGTCTGGAGAAGGGGCTGAATCGCCTCCTCCTGTTCCTGTGTAACAGTCTGGAGAAGAGGCTGAATGGCCTCCTCCTGTTCCTGTGTAACAGGCTGGAGTAGGGGCTGAATGGGGCCACCTCCTGTTCCTGTGTAACAGGCTGGAGAAGGGGCTGAATGGCCTCCTCCTGTTCCTGTGTAACAGGCTGGAGAAGGGGCTGAATGGGGCCTCCTCCTGTTCCTGTGTAACAGGCTGGAGAATGGGCTGAATGGGGCCTCCTCCTGTTCCTGTGTAAGAGGCTGGAGAAGGGGCTGAATGGGGCCTGCTGCTGTTCCTGTGTAACAGGCTGGAGAAGAGGCTAAATGGGGCGTCCTCCTGTTCCTGTGTAACTGACTGGAGAAGGGGCTGAATGGGTCCTCCTCCTGTTCCTGTGTAACAGGCTGGAGAAGGGGCTGAATGGGGCCTCCTCCTGTTCCTGTGTAACATGCTGGAGAAGGGGCTGAATCCCCTCCTTCTGTCCTGTGTAACCGGCAGGAGAAGGGGCTGAATTGGGCCTCCTCCTGTTCCTGTGTAACAGGCAGGAGAAGGGGCTGAATGGCCTCCTTCTGTTCCGTGTGTAACAGGCTGGAGAAGGGGCTGAATGGGGCCTCCTCCTGTTCCCTGTGTAACAGGCTGGAGAAGGGGCTGAATGGCCTCCGCCTTTTCCCTGTGAAACAGTCTGGAGACGGGGCTGAATGGCATCCTCCTGTTCCTGTGTAACAGGCTGGAGAAGGGGCTGAATGGGGCCTCCTCCTGTTCCTGTGTAACCGGCTGGAGAAGGGACAGAATGGCCTCCTCCTGTTCCTGTGTAACAGGCTGGAGAAGGGGCTGAATGGCCTCCTCCTGTTCCTGTGTAACAGACTGGAGAATGGGCTGAATGGGGCCTCCCCCTGTTCCTGTGTAACAGGCTGGACAAGGGACTGAATGGTGCCTCCTCCTGTTCCTGTGTAACAGGCTGGAGAAGGGGCTGAATGGGGCCTCCTCCTGTTCCTGTGTAACAGGCTGGAGAAGGGGCTGAATGTGGCCTCCTCCTGTCCCTGTGTAACAGGCTGGTGTAGGGGCTGAATGACGCCTCTCCTGTTCCCTGTGTAACAGGCTGGAGAAGGGGCTGAATGGGGCCTCCACCTGTTCCTGTGGAACAGGCTAGAGAAGGGGCTGAATCCCCTCCTCCTGCTCCTGTGTAACAGGCTCGAGAAGGGGCTGAATGGGGCCTCCTCCTGTTCCATCTGTAACAGGCTGGAGAAAGGGCTGAATGGGGCCTCCTCCTGCTCCTGTGTAACAGTCTGGAGAAGGGGCTGAATGTCCTCCTCCTGTTCCTGAATAACAGGCTGGAGAAGGGGCTGAATGGCCTCCTACCGGTTCCTGTGTAACAGTCTGGAGAAGGGGCTGAATGGCCTCCTCCTGTTCCTGTGTAACAGGCTAGAGAAGGGGCTGAATGGGGCCTCCTCCTGTTCCTGTGTAACAGGCTGGAGAAGGGGCTGAATGGGGCATCCTCCTGTTCCTGTGTAACAGGCTGGAAAAGGGGCTGAATGGGGCCTCCTCCTGTTCCGGTGTAACAGGCTGGAGAAGGGGCCGAATCCCGTCCTCCTGTTCCTCTGAAACCGGCTGGAGAAGGGGCTGAATTGCCTCCTCCTGTTCCTGTGCAACTGGCTGGAGAAGGGGCTGAATCCCGTCCTCCTGTTCCTGTGTAACAGGCTGGAGAAGGGGCTGAATGGCATCCTCCTGTTCCTGTGTAACAGGCTGGAGAAGGGGCTGAATGGCATCCTCCTGTTCCTGTGTAACAGGCTGGAGAAGGGACTGAATGGGGCCTCCTCCTGTTCCTGTGGAACAGGCTGGGGTAGGGGCTGAATGGGGCCTCCTCCTGTTCCTGTGTAACAGCCTGGAGAATGGGCTGAATGGGGCCACCTCCTGTTCATGTGTAACAGGCTGGAGAAGGGGCTGAATGGCCTCCTCCTGTTCCTGTGTAACAGGCAGGAGAAGGGGCTGAATGGCCACCTCAGGTTACTGTGTAACAGACTGGAGAAGGGGCTGAATGGGGCCTCCTGCTGTTCCTGTGTAACAGGTTGGAGAAGGGACTGAATGGGGCCTCCTCCTGTTCCAGTGCAACAGGCTGGAGAAGGGGCAGAATGGGGCCTCCTCCTGTTCCTGTGTAACAGGCTGGAGAAGGGACTGAATCCCCTCCTCCTGTTCCTGTGTAACCGGCTGGAGAAGGGGCTGAATGGCCTCCTCCTGTTCCTGTGTAACAGGATGGAGAAGGGGCTGAATGGGGCATCCTCCTGTTCCTGTGTAACATGCTGGAGAAGTGGCTGAATCCCCTCCTCCTGTTCCTGTGTAAACGGCTGGAGAAGGGGCTGAATGGCCTCCTCCTGTTCCTGTGTAACAGGCTGGAGAAGGGGCTGAATGGCCTCCTCCTGTTCCTGTGTAACAGGCTGGAGAAGGGGCTGATGGGGCCTCCTCCTGTTACTGTGTAACATCAAGAGAAGGGGCTGAATGGCCTCCTCCTGTTCCTGTGTAACAGGCTGGAGAAGGGGCTGAATGGCCTCCTCCTGTTCCTGTGTAACAGTCTGGAGATGGGGCTGAATGGCCTCCTCCTGTTCCTGTGTAACAGGCTGGGGAAGGGGCTGAATGGCCTCCTCCTGTTCCTGTGTAACAGTCTGGAGAATGGGCTGAATGGCCTCCTCCTGTTCCTGTGTAACAGGCTGGAGAAGGGGCTGAATGGGGCCTGCTGCTGTTCCTGTGTAACAGGCTGGAGAAGAGGCTAAATGGTGCGTCCTCCTGTTCCTGTGTAACTGACTGGAGAAGGGGCTGAATGGGTCCTCCTCCTGTTCCTGTGTAACAGGCTGGAGAAGGGGCAGAATGGGGCCTCCTCCTGTTCCTGTGTAACATGCTGGAGAAGGGGCTGAATCGCCTCCTCCTGTTCCTGTGTAACCGGCTGGAGAAGGGGCTGAATTGGGCCTCCTCCTGTTCCTGTGTAACAGGCAGGAGAAGGGGCTGAATGGCCTCCTCCTGTTCCGTGTGTAACAGGCTGGAGAAGGGGCTGAATGGGGCCTCCTCCTGTTCCCTGTGTAACAGGCTGGAGAAGGGGCTGAATGGCCTCCGCCTTTTCCCTGTGTAACAGTCTGGAGACGGGGCTGAATGGCATCCTCCTGTTCCTGTGTAACAGGCTGGAGAAGGGGCTGAATGGGGCCTCCTCCTGTTCCTGTGTAACCGGCTGGAGAAGGGACAGAATGGCCTCCTCCTTTTCCTGTGTAACGGGCTGGAGAAGGGGCTGAATGGCCTCCTCCTGTTCCTGTGTAACAGGCTGGACAAGGGACTGAATGGGGCCTCCTCCTGTTCCTGTGTAACAGGCTGGAGAAGGGGCTGAATGGGGCCTCCTCCTGTTCCTGTGTAACCGGCTGGAGAAGGGACAGAATGGCCTCCTCCTTTTCCTGTGTAACGGGCTGGAGAAGGGGCTGAATGGCCTCCTCCTGTTCCTGTGTAACAGGCTGGACAAGGGACTGAATGGGGCCTCCCCCTGTTCCTGTGTAACAGGCTGGACAAGGGACTGAATGGTGCCTCCTCCTGTTCCTGTGTAACAGGCTGGAGAAGGGGCTGAATGGGGCCTCCTCCTGTTCCTGTGTAACAGGCTGGAGAAGGGGCTGAATGTGGCCTCCTCCTGTCCCTGTGTAACAGGCTGGTGTAGGGGCTGAATGACGCCTCTCCTGTTCCCTGTGTAACAGGCTGGAGAAGGGGCTGAATGGGGCCTCCACCTGTTCCTGTGGAACAGGCTAGAGAAGGGGCTGAATCCCCTCCTCCTGCTCCTGTGTAACAGGCTCGAGAAGGGGCTGAATGGGGCCTCCTCCTGTTCCATCTGTAACAGGCTGGAGAAAGGGCTGAATGGGGCCTCCTCCTGCTCCTGTGTAACAGTCTGGAGAAGGGGCTGAATGTCCTCCTCCTGTTCCTGAATAACAGGCTGGAGAAGGGGCTGAATGGCCTCCTACCGGTTCCTGTGTAACAGTCTGGAGAAGGGGCTGAATGGCCTCCTCCTGTTCCTGTGTAACAGGCTAGAGAAGGGGCTGAATGGGGCCTCCTCCTGTTCCTGTGTAACAGGCTGGAGAAGGGGCTGAATGGGGCATCCTCCTGTTCCTGTGTAACAGGCTGGAAAAGGGGCTGAATGGGGCCTCCTCCTGTTCCGGTGTAACAGGCTGGAGAAGGGGCCGAATCCCGTCCTCCTGTTCCTCTGAAACCGGCTGGAGAAGGGGCTGAATTGCCTCCTCCTGTTCCTGTGCAACTGGCTGGAGAAGGGGCTGAATCCCGTCCTCCTGTTCCTGTGTAACAGGCTGGAGAAGGGGCTGAATGGCATCCTCCTGTTCCTGTGTAACAGGCTGGAGAAGGGGCTGAATGGCATCCTCCTGTTCCTGTGTAACAGGCTGGAGAAGGGACTGAATGGGGCCTCCTCCTGTTCCTGTGGAACAGGCTGGGGTAGGGGCTGAATGGGGCCTCCTCCTGTTCCTGTGTAACAGCCTGGAGAATGGGCTGAATGGGGCCACCTCCTGTTCATGTGTAACAGGCTGGAGAAGGGGCTGAATGGCCTCCTCCTGTTCCTGTGTAACAGGCAGGAGAAGGGGCTGAATGGCCACCTCAGGTTACTGTGTAACAGACTGGAGAAGGGGCTGAATGGGGCCTCCTGCTGTTCCTGTGTAACAGGTTGGAGAAGGGACTGAATGGGGCCTCCTCCTGTTCCAGTGCAACAGGCTGGAGAAGGGGCAGAATGGGGCCTCCTCCTGTTCCTGTGTAACAGGCTGGAGAAGGGACTGAATCCCCTCCTCCTGTTCCTGTGTAACCGGCTGGAGAAGGGGCTGAATGGCCTCCTCCTGTTCCTGTGTAACAGGATGGAGAAGGGGCTGAATGGGGCATCCTCCTGTTCCTGTGTAACATGCTGGAGAAGTGGCTGAATCCCCTCCTCCTGTTCCTGTGTAAACGGCTGGAGAAGGGGCTGAATGGCCTCCTCCTGTTCCTGTGTAACAGGCTGGAGAAGGGGCTGAATGGCCTCCTCCTGTTCCTGTGTAACAGGCTGGAGAAGGGGCTGATGGGGCCTCCTCCTGTTACTGTGTAACATCAAGAGAAGGGGCTGAATGGCCTCCTCCTGTTCCTGTGTAACAGGCTGGAGAAGGGGCTGAATGGCCTCCTCCTGTTCCTGTGTAACAGTCTGGAGATGGGGCTGAATGGCCTCCTCCTGTTCCTGTGTAACAGGCTGGGGAAGGGGCTGAATGGCCTCCTCCTGTTCCTGTGTAACAGTCTGGAGAATGGGCTGAATGGCCTCCTCCTGTTCCTGTGTAACAGGCTGGAGAAGGGGCTGATGGGGCCTCCTCCTGTTACTGTGTAACATCAAGAGAAGGGGCTGAATGGCCTCCTCCTGTTCCTGTGTAACAGGCTGGAGAAGGGGCTGAATGGACTCCACCTGTTCCTGTGTAACAGTCTGGAGATGGGGCTGAATGGCCTCCTCCTGTTCCTGTGTAACAGGCTGGGGAAGGGGCTGAATAGCCTCCTCCTGTTCCTGTGTAACAGTCTGGAGAAGGGGCTGAATGGCCTCCTCCTGTTCCTGTGTAACAGTCTGGAGAAGGGGCTGAATGGAATCCTCCTGTTCCTGTGTAACAGTCTGGAGAAGGCGCTGAATGGCCACCTCCTGTTCCTGTGTAACAGGCTGGTGAAGGGGCTGAATGGCCTCCTCCTGTTCCTGTGTAACAGTCTGGAGAAGGGGCTGAATCGCCTCCTCCTGTTCCTGTGTAACAGTCTGGAGAAGAGGCTGAATGGCCTCCTCCTGTTCCTGTGTAACTGGCTGGAGAAGGGGCTGAATGGGGCCTCCTCCTGTTCCTGTGTAACAGGCTGGAGAAGGGGCTGAATGGGGCCTCCTCCTGTTCCTGTGTAACAGGCTGGAGAAGGGGCTGAATGGGGCCTTCTCCTGTTCCTGTGTAACACGCTGGAGAAGGGGCTGAATGGGGCCACCTCCTGTTCCTGTGTAACAGGCTGGAGAAGGGGCTGAATGGCCTCCTCCTGTTCCTGTGTAACAGGCTGGAGAAGGGGCTGAATGGGGCCTCCTCCTGTTCCTGTGTAACAGGCTGGAGAAGGGGCTGAATGGGGCCTGCTGCTGTTCCTGTGTAACAGGCTGGAGAAGAGGCTAAATGGTGCGTCCTCCTGTTCCTGTGTAACTGACTGGAGAAGGGGCTGAATGGGTCCTCCTCCTGTTCCTGTGTAACAGGCTGGAGAAGGGGCTGAATGGGGCCTGCTGCTGTTCCTGTGTAACAGGCTGGAGAAGAGGCTAAATGGTGCGTCCTCCTGTTCCTGTGTAACTGACTGGAGAAGGGGCTGAATGGGTCCTCCTCCTGTTCCTGTGTAACAGGCTGGAGAAGGGGCAGAATGGGGCCTCCTCCTGTTCCTGTGTAACATGCTGGAGAAGGGGCTGAATCGCCTCCTCCTGTTCCTGTGTAACCGGCTGGAGAAGGGGCTGAATTGGGCCTCCTCCTGTTCCTGTGTAACAGGCAGGAGAAGGGGCTGAATGGCCTCCTCCTGTTCCGTGTGTAACAGGCTGGAGAAGGGGCTGAATGGGGCCTCCTCCTGTTCCCTGTGTAACAGGCTGGAGAAGGGGCTGAATGGCCTCCGCCTTTTCCCTGTGTAACAGTCTGGAGACGGGGCTGAATGGCATCCTCCTGTTCCTGTGTAACAGGCTGGAGAAGGGGCTGAATGGGGCCTCCTCCTGTTCCTGTGTAACCGGCTGGAGAAGGGACAGAATGGCCTCCTCCTTTTCCTGTGTAACGGGCTGGAGAAGGGGCTGAATGGCCTCCTCCTGTTCCTGTGTAACAGGCTGGACAAGGGACTGAATGGGGCCTCCTCCTGTTCCTGTGTAACAGGCTGGAGAAGGGGCTGAATGGGGCCTCCTCCTGTTCCTGTGTAACAGGCTGGAGAAGGGGCTGAATGTGGCCTCCTCCTGTCCCTGTGTAACAGGCTGGTGTAGGGGCTGAATGGCGCCTCTCCTGTTCCCTGTGTAACAGGCTGGAGAAGGGGCTGAATTCGGCCTCCTCCTGTTCCTGTGGAACAGGCTAGAAAAGGGGCTGAATCCCCTCCTCCTGTTCCTGTGTAACAGGCTCGAGAAGGGGCTGAATGGGGCCTCCTCCTGTTCCCTCTGTAACAGGCTGGAGAAAGGGCTGAATGGGGCCTCCTCCTGTTCCTGTGTAACAGTCTGGAGAAGGGGCTGAATGGCCTCCTCCTGTTCCTGTGTAACAGGCTGGAGAAGGGGCTGAATGGCCTCCTACCGGTTCCTGTGTAACAGTCTGGAGAAGGGGCTGAATGGCCTCCTCCTGTTCCTGTGTAACAGTCTGGAGAAGGGGCTGAATGGCGTCCTCCTGTTCCTGTGTAACAGGCTGGAGAAGGGGCTGAATGGGGCCTCCTCCTGTTCCTGTGTAACAGGCTGGAGAAGGGGCTGACTGGGGCATCCTCCTGTTCCTGTGTAACAGGCTGGAAAAGGGGCTGAATGGGGCCTCCTCCTGTTCCTGTGTAACAGGCTGGAGAAAGGGCTGAATCCCGTCCTCCTGTTCCTGTGTAACCGGCTGGAGAAGGTGCTGAATTGCCTCCTCCTGTTCCTGTGCAACTGGCTGGAGAAGGGGCTGAATCCCGTCCTCCTGTTCCTGTGTTACAGGATGGAGAAGGGGCTGAATGGCATCCTCCTGTTCCTGTGTAACAGGCTGGAGAAGGGGCTGAATGGCATCCTCCTGTTCCTGTGTAACACGCTGGAGAAGGTGCTGAATGGGGCCTCCTCCTGTTCCCTGTGTAACACGCTGGAGAAGGGGCTGAATGGGGCCTCCTCCTGTTCCCTGTATAACACGCTGGAGAAGGTGCTGAATGGGGCCTCCTCCTGTTCCTGTGTAACAGGCTGGAGAAGGGGCTGAATGGGGCCTCGTCCTGTTCCTGTGTAACAGGCTGGAGAAGGGGCTGAATGGGGCCTCCTCCTGTTCCTGTGTAACAGGCTGGAGAAGGGGCTGAATGGGGCCTCCTCCTGTTCCTGTGTAACAGGCTGGAGAAGGGGCTAAATGGGGCCTCCTCCTGTTTCTGTGTAACAGGCTGGAGAAGGGACTGAATCCCCTCCTCCTGCTCCTGTGTAACCGGTTGGAGGAGGGGCTGAATGGCCTCCTCCTGTTCCTGTGTAACAGCCTGGAGAAGGGGCTGAATGGGGCCTCCTCCTCTACCTGTGTAACAGGCTGGAGAAGGGGCTGAATGGGGCCACCTCCTGTTCCTGTGTAACAGGCTGGATAAGGGGCTGAATGGGGCCTCCTCCTGTTCCCTGTATAACAGGCTGGAAAAGGGGCTGAATGGCCTCCTCCAGTTTGTGTGTAACAGACTGGAGAAGGGGCTGAATGGGGCCTCCTCCTGTTCCTGTGTAACATTCTGGAGAAGGGTCTGAATGGGTCATTCTCCTGTTCACTGTGTAACAGGCTCGAGAAGGGGCTGAATGGGTCATTCTCCTGTTCCCTGTGTAACAGGCTGGAGAAGGGGCTGAATGGGGCCTCCTCCTGTCCCTGTGTAACAGGCTGGAGAAGGGTCTGAATGGGTCATTCTCCTGTTCACTGTGTAACAGGCTGGAGAAGGGGCTGAATGGGGCCTCCTCCTGTTCCCTGTGTAACAGGCTGGAGAAGGGTTTGAATGGGGCCTCCTCCTGTTCCCTGTGTAACAGGCTGGAGAAGGGGCTGAATGGGGCCTCCTCCTGTTCCTGTGTAACAGGCTGGAGAAGGGGCTGAATGGCCTCCTCCTGTTCCCTGTGTAACGGGCTGGAGAAGGGGCTGAATGGGGCCTCCTCCTGTTCCTGTGTAACAGGCAGGAGAAGGGGCTGAATGTCCGCCTCCTGTTCCTGTGTAACAGGCTGGAGAAGGGGCTGAATGTGGCCTCCTCCTGTTCCTGTGTAACAGGCTTGAGAAGGGGATGAATGGGGCCTCCTCCTGTTCCAGTGTAACAGGCTGGAGAAGGGGCAGAATGGGGCCTCCTCCTGTTCCTGTGTAAATGGCTGGAGAAGGGACTGAATCCCCTCCTCCTGTTCCTGTGTAACCGGCTGGAGAAGGGGCTGAATGGCCTCCTCCTGTTCCTGTGTAACGGGCTGGAGAAGGGGCTGAATGGGGCCTCCTCCTGTTCCTGTGTAACAGGCTGGAGAAGTGGCTGAATGGGGCCTCCTCCTGTTCCTGTGTAACAGTCTGGAGAAGGCGCTGAATGGCCACCTCCTGTTCCTATGTAACAGGCTGGAAAAGGGGCTGAATGGCCCCCTCCTGTTCCTGTGTAACAGTCTGGAGAAGGGGCTGAATCGCCTCCTCCTGTTCCTGTGTAACAGTCTGGAGAAGAGGCTGAATGGCCTCCTCCTGTTCCTGTGTAACAGGCTGGAGTAGGGGCTGAATGGGGCCACCTCCTGTTCCTGTGTAACAGGCTGGAGAAGGGGCTGAATGGCCTCCTCCTGTTCCTGTGTAACAGGCTGGAGAAGGGGCTGAATGGGGCCTCCTCCTGTTCCTGTGTAACAGGCTGGAGAATGGGCTGAATGGGGCCTCCTCCTGTTCCTGTGTAAGAGGCTGGAGAAGGGGCTGAATGGGGCCTGCTGCTGTTCCTGTGTAACAGGCTGGAGAAGAGGCTAAATGGGGCGTCCTCCTGTTCCTGTGTAACTGACTGGAGAAGGGGCTGAATGGGTCCTCCTCCTGTTCCTGTGTAACAGGCTGGAGAAGGGGCTGAATGGGGCCTCCTCCTGTTCCTGTGTAACATGCTGGAGAAGGGGCTGAATCCCCTCCTTCTGTCCTGTGTAACCGGCAGGAGAAGGGGCTGAATTGGGCCTCCTCCTGTTCCTGTGTAACAGGCAGGAGAAGGGGCTGAATGGCCTCCTTCTGTTCCGTGTGTAACAGGCTGGAGAAGGGGCTGAATGGGGCCTCCTCCTGTTCCCTGTGTAACAGGCTGGAGAAGGGGCTGAATGGCCTCCGCCTTTTCCCTGTGAAACAGTCTGGAGACGGGGCTGAATGGCATCCTCCTGTTCCTGTGTAACAGGCTGGAGAAGGGGCTGAATGGGGCCTCCTCCTGTTCCTGTGTAACCGGCTGGAGAAGGGACAGAATGGCCTCCTCCTGTTCCTGTGTAACAGGCTGGAGAAGGGGCTGAATGGCCTCCTCCTGTTCCTGTGTAACAGACTGGAGAATGGGCTGAATGGGGCCTCCCCCTGTTCCTGTGTAACAGGCTGGACAAGGGACTGAATGGTGCCTCCTCCTGTTCCTGTGTAACAGGCTGGAGAAGGGGCTGAATGGGGCCTCCTCCTGTTCCTGTGTAACAGGCTGGAGAAGGGGCTGAATGTGGCCTCCTCCTGTCCCTGTGTAACAGGCTGGTGTAGGGGCTGAATGACGCCTCTCCTGTTCCCTGTGTAACAGGCTGGAGAAGGGGCTGAATGGGGCCTCCTCCTGTTCCTGTGGAACAGGCTAGAGAAGGGGCTGAATCCCCTCCTCCTGCTCCTGTGTAACAGGCTCGAGAAGGGGCTGAATGGGGCCTCCTCCTGTTCCCTCTGTAACAGGCTGGAGAAAGGGCTGAATGGGGCCTCCTCCTGCTCCTGTGTAACAGTCTGGAGAAGGGGCTGAATGTCCTCCTCCTGTTCCTGAATAACAGGCTGGAGAAGGGGCTGAATGGCCTCCTACCGGTTCCTGTGTAACAGTCTGGAGAAGGGGCTGAATGGCCTCCTCCTGTTCCTGTGTAACAGGCTAGAGAAGGGGCTGAATGGGGCCTCCTCCTGTTCCTGTGTAACAGGCTGGAGAAGGGGCTGAATGGGGCCTCCTCCTGTTCCTGTGTAACAGGCTGGAAAAGGGGCTGAATGGGGCCTCCTCCTGTTCCGGTGTAACAGGCTGGAGAAGGGGCCGAATCCCGTCCTCCTGTTCCTCTGAAACCGGCTGGAGAAGGGGCTGAATTGCCTCCTCCTGTTCCTGTGCAACTGGCTGGAGAAGGGGCTGAATCCCGTCCTCCTGTTCCTGTGTAACAGGCTGGAGAAGGGGCTGAATGGCATCCTCCTGTTCCTGTGTAACAGGCTGGAGAAGGGGCTGAATGGCATCCTCCTGTTCCTGTGTAACAGGCTGGAGAAGGGACTGAATGGGGCCTCCTCCTGTTCCTGTGGAACAGGCTGGGGTAGGGGCTGAATGGGGCCTCCTCCTGTTCCTGTGTAACAGCCTGGAGAATGGGCTGAATGGGGCCACCTCCTGTTCATGTGTAACAGGCTGGAGAAGGGGCTGAATGGCCTCCTCCTGTTCCTGTGTAACAGGCAGGAGAAGGGGCTGAATGGCCACCTCAGGTTACTGTGTAACAGACTGGAGAAGGGGCTGAATGGGGCCTCCTGCTGTTCCTGTGTAACAGGTTGGAGAAGGGACTGAATGGGGCCTCCTCCTGTTCCAGTGCAACAGGCTGGAGAAGGGGCAGAATGGGGCCTCCTCCTGTTCCTGTGTAACAGGCTGGAGAAGGGACTGAATCCCCTCCTCCTGTTCCTGTGTAACCGGCTGGAGAAGGGGCTGAATGGCCTCCTCCTGTTCCTGTGTAACAGGATGGAGAAGGGGCTGAATGGGGCATCCTCCTGTTCCTGTGTAACATGCTGGAGAAGTGGCTGAATCCCCTCCTCCTGTTCCTGTGTAAACGGCTGGAGAAGGGGCTGAATGGCCTCCTCCTGTTCCTGTGTAACAGGCTGGAGAAGGGGCTGAATGGCCTCCTCCTGTTCCTGTGTAACAGGCTGGAGAAGGGGCTGATGGGGCCTCCTCCTGTTACTGTGTAACATCAAGAGAAGGGGCTGAATGGCCTCCTCCTGTTCCTGTGTAACAGGCTGGAGAAGGGGCTGAATGGCCTCCTCCTGTTCCTGTGTAACAGTCTGGAGATGGGGCTGAATGGCCTCCTCCTGTTCCTGTGTAACAGGCTGGGGAAGGGGCTGAATGGCCTCCTCCTGTTCCTGTGTAACAGTCTGGAGAATGGGCTGAATGGCCTCCTCCTGTTCCTGTGTAACAGGCTGGAGAAGGGGCTGATGGGGCCTCCTCCTGTTACTGTGTAACATCAAGAGAAGGGGCTGAATGGCCTCCTCCTGTTCCTGTGTAACAGGCTGGAGAAGGGGCTGAATGGACTCCACCTGTTCCTGTGTAACAGTCTGGAGATGGGGCTGAATGGCCTCCTCCTGTTCCTGTGTAACAGGCTGGGGAAGGGGCTGAATAGCCTCCTCCTGTTCCTGTGTAACAGTCTGGAGAAGGGGCTGAATGGCCTCCTCCTGTTCCTGTGTAACAGTCTGGAGAAGGGGCTGAATGGAATCCTCCTGTTCCTGTGTAACAGTCTGGAGAAGGCGCTGAATGGCCACCTCCTGTTCCTGTGTAACAGGCTGGTGAAGGGGCTGAATGGCCTCCTCCTGTTCCTGTGTAACAGTCTGGAGAAGGGGCTGAATCGCCTCCTCCTGTTCCTGTGTAACAGTCTGGAGAAGAGGCTGAATGGCCTCCTCCTGTTCCTGTGTAACTGGCTGGAGAAGGGGCTGAATGGGGCCTCCTCCTGTTCCTGTGTAACAGGCTGGAGAAGGGGCTGAATGGGGCCTCCTCCTGTTCCTGTGTAACAGGCTGGAGAAGGGGCTGAATGGGGCCTTCTCCTGTTCCTGTGTAACACGCTGGAGAAGGGGCTGAATGGGGCCACCTCCTGTTCCTGTGTAACAGGCTGGAGAAGGGGCTGAATGGCCTCCTCCTGTTCCTGTGTAACAGGCTGGAGAAGGGGCTGAATGGGGCCTCCTCCTGTTCCTGTGTAACAGGCTGGAGAAGGGGCTGAATGGGGCCTGCTGCTGTTCCTGTGTAACAGGCTGGAGAAGAGGCTAAATGGTGCGTCCTCCTGTTCCTGTGTAACTGACTGGAGAAGGGGCTGAATGGGTCCTCCTCCTGTTCCTGTGTAACAGGCTGGAGAAGGGGCTGAATGGGGCCTGCTGCTGTTCCTGTGTAACAGGCTGGAGAAGAGGCTAAATGGTGCGTCCTCCTGTTCCTGTGTAACTGACTGGAGAAGGGGCTGAATGGGTCCTCCTCCTGTTCCTGTGTAACAGGCTGGAGAAGGGGCAGAATGGGGCCTCCTCCTGTTCCTGTGTAACATGCTGGAGAAGGGGCTGAATCGCCTCCTCCTGTTCCTGTGTAACCGGCTGGAGAAGGGGCTGAATTGGGCCTCCTCCTGTTCCTGTGTAACAGGCAGGAGAAGGGGCTGAATGGCCTCCTCCTGTTCCGTGTGTAACAGGCTGGAGAAGGGGCTGAATGGGGCCTCCTCCTGTTCCCTGTGTAACAGGCTGGAGAAGGGGCTGAATGGCCTCCGCCTTTTCCCTGTGTAACAGTCTGGAGACGGGGCTGAATGGCATCCTCCTGTTCCTGTGTAACAGGCTGGAGAAGGGGCTGAATGGGGCCTCCTCCTGTTCCTGTGTAACCGGCTGGAGAAGGGACAGAATGGCCTCCTCCTTTTCCTGTGTAACGGGCTGGAGAAGGGGCTGAATGGCCTCCTCCTGTTCCTGTGTAACAGGCTGGACAAGGGACTGAATGGGGCCTCCTCCTGTTCCTGTGTAACAGGCTGGAGAAGGGGCTGAATGGGGCCTCCTCCTGTTCCTGTGTAACAGGCTGGAGAAGGGGCTGAATGTGGCCTCCTCCTGTCCCTGTGTAACAGGCTGGTGTAGGGGCTGAATGGCGCCTCTCCTGTTCCCTGTGTAACAGGCTGGAGAAGGGGCTGAATTCGGCCTCCTCCTGTTCCTGGGGAACAGGCTAGAAAAGGGGCTGAATCCCCTCCTCCTGTTCCTGTGTAACAGGCTCGAGAAGGGGCTGAATGGGGCCTCCTCCTGTTCCCTCTGTAACAGGCTGGAGAAAGGGCTGAATGGGGCCTCCTCCTGTTCCTGTGTAACAGTCTGGAGAAGGGGCTGAATGGCCTCCTCCTGTTCCTGTGTAACAGGCTGGAGAAGGGGCTGAATGGCCTCCTACCGGTTCCTGTGTAACAGTCTGGAGAAGGGGCTGAATGGCCTCCTCCTGTTCCTGTGTAACAGTCTGGAGAAGGGGCTGAATGGCGTCCTCCTGTTCCTGTGTAACAGGCTGGAGAAGGGGCTGAATGGGGCCTCCTCCTGTTCCTGTGTAACTGACTGGAGAAGGGGCTGAATGGGTCCTCCTCCTGTTCCTGTGTAACAGGCTGGAGAAGGGGCAGAATGGGGCCTCCTCCTGTTCCTGTGTAACATGCTGGAGAAGGGGCTGAATCGCCTCCTCCTGTTCCTGTGTAACCGGCTGGAGAAGGGGCTGAATTGGGCCTCCTCCTGTTCCTGTGTAACAGGCAGGAGAAGGGGCTGAATGGCCTCCTCCTGTTCCGTGTGTAACAGGCTGGAGAAGGGGCTGAATGGGGCCTCCTCCTGTTCCCTGTGTAACAGGCTGGAGAAGGGGCTGAATGGCCTCCGCCTTTTCCCTGTGTAACAGTCTGGAGACGGGGCTGAATGGCATCCTCCTGTTCCTGTGTAACAGGCTGGAGAAGGGGCTGAATGGGGCCTCCTCCTGTTCCTGTGTAACCGGCTGGAGAAGGGACAGAATGGCCTCCTCCTTTTCCTGTGTAACGGGCTGGAGAAGGGGCTGAATGGCCTCCTCCTGTTCCTGTGTAACAGGCTGGACAAGGGACTGAATGGGGCCTCCTCCTGTTCCTGTGTAACAGGCTGGAGAAGGGGCTGAATGGGGCCTCCTCCTGTTCCTGTGTAACAGGCTGGAGAAGGGGCTGAATGTGGCCTCCTCCTGTCCCTGTGTAACAGGCTGGTGTAGGGGCTGAATGGCGCCTCTCCTGTTCCCTGTGTAACAGGCTGGAGAAGGGGCTGAATTCGGCCTCCTCCTGTTCCTGTGGAACAGGCTAGAAAAGGGGCTGAATCCCCTCCTCCTGTTCCTGTGTAACAGGCTCGAGAAGGGGCTGAATGGGGCCTCCTCCTGTTCCCTCTGTAACAGGCTGGAGAAAGGGCTGAATGGGGCCTCCTCCTGTTCCTGTGTAACAGTCTGGAGAAGGGGCTGAATGGCCTCCTCCTGTTCCTGTGTAACAGGCTGGAGAAGGGGCTGAATGGCCTCCTACCGGTTCCTGTGTAACAGTCTGGAGAAGGGGCTGAATGGCCTCCTCCTGTTCCTGTGTAACAGTCTGGAGAAGGGGCTGAATGGCGTCCTCCTGTTCCTGTGTAACAGGCTGGAGAAGGGGCTGAATGGGGCCTCCTCCTGTTCCTGTGTAACAGGCTGGAGAAGGGGCTGACTGGGGCATCCTCCTGTTCCTGTGTAACAGGCTGGAAAAGGGGCTGAATGGGGCCTCCTCCTGTTCCTGTGTAACAGGCTGGAGAAAGGGCTGAATCCCGTCCTCCTGTTCCTGTGTAACCGGCTGGAGAAGGTGCTGAATTGCCTCCTCCTGTTCCTGTGCAACTGGCTGGAGAAGGGGCTGAATCCCGTCCTCCTGTTCCTGTGTTACAGGATGGAGAAGGGGCTGAATGGCATCCTCCTGTTCCTGTGTAACAGGCTGGAGAAGGGGCTGAATGGCATCCTCCTGTTCCTGTGTAACAGGCTGGAGAAGGGACTGAATGGGGCCTCCTACTGTTCCTGTGTCACAGGCTGGAGAAGGGGCTGAATGTGGCCTCCTCCTGTTCGTGTGGAACAGGCTGGGGTGGGGGCTGAATGGGGCCTCCTCCTGTTCCTGTGTAACAGCCTGGAGAATGGGCTGAATGGGGCCACCTCCTGTTCATGTGTAACAGGCTGGAGAAGGGGCTGAATGGCCTCCTCCTGTTCCTGTGTAACAGGCAGGAGAAGGGGCTAAATGGCCTCCTCCTGTTCCTGTGTATCAGACTGGAGAAGGGGCTGAATGGGGCCTCCTCCTGTTCCTGTGTAACAGGTTGGAGAAGGGTCTGAATGGGGCCTCCTCCTGTTCCAGTGCAACAGGCTGGAGAAGGGGCAGAATGGGGCCTCCTCCTGTTCCTGTGTAACAGGCTGGAGAAGGGACTGAATCCCCTCCTCCTGTTCCTGTGTAACCGGTTGGAGAAGGGGCTGAATGGCCTCCTCCTGTTCCTGTGTAACAGCCTGGAGAAGGGGCTGAATGGGGCGTCCTCCTGTTCCTGTGTAACAGTCTGGAGAAGGGGCTGAATGGCCTCCTCCTGTTCCTGTGTAACAGGCTGGAGAAGGGGCTGAATGGCCTCCTCCTGTTCCTGTGTAACAGTCTGGAGAAGGGGCTGAATGGCCTCCTCCTGTTCCTGTGTAACAGTCTGGAGAATGGACTGAATGGCCTCCTCCTGTTCCTGTGGAACAGGCTGGAGAAGGGGCTGATGGGGCCTCCTCCTGTTACTGTGTAACATCAAGAGACGGGGCTGAATGGCCTCCTCCTGTTCCTGTGTAACAGGCTGGAGAAGGGGCTGAATGACCTCCTCCGGTTCCTGTGTAACAGACTGGAGAAGGGGCTGAATGGGGCCTCCTCCTGTTCCTGTGTAACAGTCTGGAGAAGGGGCTGAATCGCCTCCTCCTGTCCCTGTGTAACAGGCTGGGGAAGGGGCTGAATAGCCTCCTCCTATTCCTGTGTAACAGTCTGGAGAAGGGGCTGAATAGCCTCCTCCTGTTCCTGTGTAACAGTCTGGAGAAGGGGCTGAATGGGGCCTCCTCCTGTTCCTGTGTAACAGTCTGGAGAAGGGGCTCAATGGTCTCCTCCTGTTCCTGTGGATCAGGCTGGAGAAGGGGCTGAATGGGCCTCCTCCTGTTCCTGTGTAACAGGCTGGAGAAGGGGCTGAATGGCCTCCTCCTGTTCCTGTGTAACAGTCTGGAGAACGGGCTGAATCGCCTCCTCCTGTTCCTGTGTAACAGTCTGGAGAAGAGGCTGAATGGCCTCCTCCTGTTCCTGTGTAACAGGCTGGAGAAGGGGCTGAATGGGGCCACCTCCTGTTCCTGTGTAACAGGCTGCAGAAGTGGCTGAATGGCCTCCTCCTGTTCCTGTGTAACAGGCTGGAGAAGGGGCTGAATGGGGCCTCCTCCTGTTCCTGTGTAACAGGCTGGAGAAGGGGCTGAATGGGGCCTCCTCCTGTTCCTGTGTAACAGGCTGGAGAAGGGGCTGAATGGGGCCTGCTGCTGTTCCTGTGTAACAGGCTGGAGAAGAGGCTAAATGGGGCGTCCTCCTGTTCCTGTGTAACTGACTGGAGAAGGGGCTGAATGGGTCCTCCTCCTGTTCCTGTGTAACAGGCTGGAGAAGGGGCAGAATGGGGCCTCCTCCTGTTCCTGTGTAACATGCTGGAGAAGGGGCTGAATCCCCTCCTCCTGTTCCTGTGTAACCGGCTGGAGAAGGGGCTGAATTGGGCCTCCTCCTGTTCCTGCGTAACAGGCAGGAGAAGGGGCTGAATGGCCTCCTCCTGTTCCGTGTGTAACAGGCTGGAGAAGGGGCTGAATGGGGCCTCCTCCTGTTCCCTGTGTAACAGGCTGGAGAAGGGGCTGAATGGCCTCCGCCTTTTCCCTGTGTAACAGTCTGGAGACGGGGCTGAATGGCATCCTCCTGTTCCTGTGTAACAGGCTGGAGAAGGGGCTGAATGGGGCCTCCTCCTGTTCCTGTGTAACCGGCTGGAGAAGGGACAGAATGGGGCCTCCTCCTTTTCCTGTGTAACAGACTGGAGAATGGCTGAATGGGGCCTCCTCCTGTTCCTGTGTAACAGGCTGGACAAGGGAAAGAATGGGGCCTCCTCCTGTTCCTGTGTAACAGGCTGGAGAAGGGGCTGAATGGGGCCTGCTGCTGTTCCTGTGTAACAGGCTGGAGAAGAGACTAAACGGGGCGTCCTCCTGTTCCTGTGTAACTGACTGGAGAAGGGGCTGAATGGGTCCTCCTCCTGTTCCTGTGTAACAGGCTGGAGAAGGGGCTAAATGGGGCCTCCTCCTGTTCCTGTGTAACAGGCTGGAGAAGGGGCTGAATGGCCTCCGCCTTTTCCCTGTGTAACAGGCTGGAGAAGGGGCTGAATGGCCTCCTCCTGTTCCTGTGTAACAGGCAGGAGAAGGGGCTGAATGGCCTCCTCCTGTTCCTGTGTATCAGACTGGAGAAGGGGCTGAATGGGGCCTCCTCCTGTTCCTGTGTAACAGGTTGGAGAAGGGACTGAATGGGGCCTCCTCCTGTTCCAGTGCAACAGGCTGGAGAAGGGGCAGAATGGGGCCTCCTCCTGTTCCTGTGTAACAGGCAGGAGAAGGGGCTGAATGGCCTCCTCCTGTTCCGTGTGTAACAGGCTGGAGAAGGGGCTGAATGGGGCCTCCTCCTGTTCCCTGTGTAACAGGCTGGAGAAGGGGCTGAATGGCCTCCGCCTTTTCCCTGTGTAACAGTCTGGAGACGGGGCTGAATGGCATCCTCCTGTTCCTGTGTATCAGGCTGGAGAAGGGACTGAATCCCCTCCTCCTGTTCCTGTGTAACCGGCTGGAGAAGGGGCTGAATTGGGCCTCCTCCTGTTCCTGTGTAACAGGCAGGAGAAGGGGCTGAATGGCCTCCTCCTGTTCCGTGTATAACAGGCTGGAGAAGGGGCTGAATGGCCTCCGCCTTTTCCCGGTGTAACAGTCTGGAGACGGGGCTGAATGGCATCCTCCTGTTCCTGTGTAACAGTCTGGAGAAGGGGCTGAATGGGGCCTCCTCCTGTTCCTGTGTAACAGGCTGGAGAAGGGGCTGAATGGGGCCTCCTCCTGTTCCTGTGTAACCGGCTGGAGAAGGGGCTGAATGGCCTCCTCCTGTTCCTGTGTAACAGACTGGAGAATGGGCTGAATGGGGCCTCCTCCTGTTCCTGTGTAACAGGCTGGACAAGGGACTGAATGGGGCCTCCTCCTGTTCCTGTGTAACAGGCTGGAGAAGGGGCTGAATGGGGCCTCCTCCTGTTCCTGTGTAACAGGCTGGAGAAGGGGCTGAATGGGGCCTCCTCCTGTTCCTGTGGAACAGGCTAGAGAAGGGGCTGAATCCCCTCCTCCTGTTCCTGTGTAACAGGCTCGAGAAGGGGCTGAATGGGGCCTCCTCCTGTTCCCTCTGTAACAGGCTGGAGAAAGGGCTGAATGGGGCCTCCTCCTGTTCCTGTGTAACAGTCTGGAGAAGGGGCTGAATGGCCTCCTCCTGTTCCTGTGTAACAGGCTGGAGAAGGGGCTGAATGGCCTCCTACCGGTTCCTGTGTAACAGTCTGGAGAAGGGGCTGAATGGCCTCCTCCTGTTCCTGTGTAACAGTCTGGAGAAGGGGCTGAATGGCGTCCTCCTGTTCCTGTGTAACAGGCTGGAGAAGGGGCTGAATGGGGCCTCCTCCTGTTCCTGTGTAACAGGCTGGAGAAGGGGCTGAATGGGGCCTCCTCCTGTTCCTGTGTAACAGGCTGGAAAAGGGGCTGAATGGGGCCTCCTCCTGTTCCTGTGTAACAGGCTGGAGAAGGGGCTGAATCCCGTCCTCCTGTTCCTGTGTAACCGGCTGGAGAAGGGGCTGAATTGCCTCCTCCTGTTCCTGTGCAACTGGCTGGAGAAGGGGCTGAATCCCGTCCTCCTGTTCCTGTGTTACAGGATGGAGAAGGGGCTGAATGGCATCCTCCTGTTCCTGTGTAACAGGCTGGAGAAGGGGCTGAATGGCATCCTCCTGTTCCTGTGTAACAGGCTGGAGAAGGGACTGAATGGGGCCTCCTACTGTTCCTGTGTCACAGGCTGGAGGAGGGGCTGAATGTGGCCTCCTCCTGTTCGTGTCGAACAGGCTGGGGTAGGGGCTGAATGGGGCCTCCTCCTGTTCCTGTGTAACAGCCTGGAGAATGGGCTGAATGGGGCCACCTGCTGCTCATGTGTAACAGGCTGGAGAAGGGGCTGAATGGCCTCCTCCTGTTCCTGTGTAACAGGCAGTCGAAGGGGCTGAATGGCCTCCTCCTGTTCCTGTGTATCAGACTGGAGAAGGGGCTGAATGGGGCCTCCTCCTGTTCCTGTGTAACAGGTTGGAGAAGGGACTGAATGGGGCCTCCTCCTGTTCCAGTGCAACAGGCTGGAGAAGGGGCAGAATGGGGCCTCCTCCTGTTCCTGTGTAACAGGCTGGAGAAGGGACTGAATCCCCTCCTCCTGTTCCTGTGTAACCGGCTGGAGAAGGGGCTGAATGGAGCCTCCTCCTGTTCCTGTGTAACAGGATGGAGAAGGGGCTGAATGGGGCGCCCTCCTGTTCCTGTGTAACAGTCTGGAGAAGGGGCTGAATGGCCTCCTCCTGTTCCTGTGTAACAGGCTGGAGAAGGGGCTGAATGGCCTCCTCCTGTTCCTGTGTAACAGTCTGGAAAAGGGGCTGAATGGCCTCCTCCTGTTCCTGTATAACAGTCTGGAGAATGGGCTGAATGGCCTCCTCCTGTTCCTGTGTAACAGGCTGGAGAAGGGGCTGATGGAGCCTCCTCCTGTTACTGTGTAACATCAATAGACGGGGCTGAATGGCCTCCTCCTGTTCCTGTGTAACAGGCTGGAGAAGGGGCTGAATGACCTCCTCCGGTTCCTGTGTAACAGACTGGAGAAGGGGCTGAATGGGGCTTCCTCCTGTTCCTGTGTAACAGTCTGGAGAAGGGGCTGAATGGCCTCCTCCTGTTCCTGTGTAACAGGCTGGGGAAGGGGCTGAATAGCCTCCTCCTGTTCCTGTGTAACCGTCTGGAGAAGGGGCTGAATCGCCCCCTCCTGTTCCTGTGTAACAGTCTGGAGAAGGGGCTCAATGGTCTCCTCCTGTTCCTGTGGATCAGGCTGGAGAAAGGGCTGAATGGGCCTCCTCCTGTTCCTGTGTAACAGGCTGGAGAAGGGGCTGAATGGGGCCTCCTCCTGTTCCTGTGTAACGGGCTGGAGAAGGGGCTGAATGGGGCCTCCTCCTGTTCCTGTGTAACAGGCTGGAGAAGGGACTGAATCCCCTCCTCCTGTTCCTGTGTAACCGGCTGGACAAGGGGCTGAATGGCCTCCTCCTGTTCCTGTGTAGCAGCCTGGAGAAGGGGCTGAATGGGGCCTCCTCCTGTTCCTGTGTAACAGGCTGGGGAAGGGGCAGAATGGGGCCTCCTCCTGTTCCTGTGTAACAGTCTGGAGAAGGGGCTGAATGGCCTCCTCCTGTTCCTGTGTAACAGTCTGGAGAATGGGCTGAATGGCCTCCTCCTGTTACTGTGTAACAGGCTGGAGAAGGGGCTGAATGGGGCCTCCTCCTGTTCCTGTGTAACCGGCTGGAGAAGGGACCGAATGTCCTCCTCCTTTTCCTGTGTAACAGGCTGGAGAAGGGGCTGAATGGCCTCCTCCTGTTCCTGTGTAACAGAATGGAGAATCGGCTGAATGGGGCCTCCTCCTGTTCCTGTGTAACAGGCTGGACAAGGGACTGAATGGGGCCTCCTCCTGTTCCTGTGTAACAGGCTGGAGAAGGGGCTGAATGGGGCCTGCTGCTGTTCCTGTGTAACAGGCTGGAGAAGAGACTAAACGGGGCGTCCTCCTGTTCCTGTGTAACTGACTGGAGAAGGGGCTGAATGGGTCCTCCTCCTGTTCCTGTGTAACAGGCTGGAGAAGGGGCTGAATGGGGCCTCCTCCTGTTCCTGTGTAACAGGCTGGAGAAGGGGCTGAATGGCCTCCGCCTTTTCCCTGTGTAACAGGCTGGAGAAGGGGCTGAATGGCCTCCTCCTGTTCCTGTGTAACAGGCAGGAGAAGGGGCTGAATGGCCTCCTCCTGTTCCTGTGTATCATACTGGAGAAGGGGCTGAATGGGGCCTCCTCCTGTTCCTGTGTAACAGGTTGGAGAAGGGACTGAATGGGGCCTCCTCCTGTTCCAGTGCAACAGGCTGGAGAAGGGGCAGAATGGGGCCTCCTCCTGTTCCAGTGTAACAGGCAGGAGAAGGGGCTGAATGGCCTCCTCCTGTTCCGTGTGTAACAGGCTGGAGAAGGGGCTGAATGGGGCCTCCTCCTGTTCCCTGTGTAACAGGCTGGAGAAGGGGCTGAATGGCCTCCGCCTTTTCCCTGTGTAACAGTCTGGAGACGGGGCTGAATGGCATCCTCCTGTTCCTGTGTAACAGGCTGGAGAAGGGACTGAATCCCCTCCTCCTGTTCCTGTGTAACCGGCTGGAGAAGGGGCTGAATTGGGCCTCCTCCTGTTCCTGTGTAACAGGCAGGAGAAGGGGCTGAATGGCCTCCTCCTGTTCCGTGTGTAACAGGCTGGAGAAGGGGCAGAATGAGGCCTCCTCCTGTTCCCTGTGTAACAGGCTGGAGAAGGGGCTGAATGGCCTCCGCCTTTTCCCGGTGTAACAGTCTGGAGACGGGGCTGAATGGGGCCTCCTCCTGTTCCTGTGTAACCGGCTGGAGAAGGGGCTGAATGGCCTCCTCCTGTTCCTGTGTAACAGACTGGAGAATGGGCCGAATGGGGCCTCCTCCTGTTCCTGTGTAACAGGCTGGACAAGGGACTGAATGGGGCCTCCTCCTGTTCCTGTGTAACAGGCTGGAGAAGGGGCTGAATGGGGCCTCCTCCTGTTCCTGTGTAACAGGCTGGAGAAGGGGCTGAATGGGGCCTCCTCCTGTTCCTGTGGAACAGGCTAGAGAAGGGGCTGAATCCCCTCCTCCTGTTCCTGTGTAACAGGCTCGAGAAGGGGCTGAATGGGGCCTCCTCCTGTTCCCTCTGTAACAGGCTGGAGAAAGGGCTGAATGGGGCCTCCTCCTGTTCCTGTGTAACAGTCTGGAGAAGGGGCTGAATGGCCTCCTCCTGTTCCTGTGTAACAGGCTGGAGAAGGGGCTGAATGGCCTCCTACCGGTTCCTGTGTAACAGTCTGGAGAAGGGGCTGAATGGCCTCCTCCTGTTCCTGTGTAACAGTCTGGAGAAGGGGCTGAATGGCGTCCTCCTGTTCCTGTGTAACAGGCTGGAGAAGGGGCTGAATGGGGCCTCCTCCTGTTCCTGTGTAACAGGCTGGAGAAGGGGCTGAATGGGGCCTCCTCCTGTTCCTGTGTAACAGGCTGGAGAAGGGGCTGAATCCCGTCCTCCTGTTCCTGTGTAAGCGGCTGGAGAAGGGGCTGAATTGCCTCCTCCTGTTCCTGTGCAACTGGCTGGAGAAGGGGCTGAATCCCGTCCTCCTGTTCCTGTGTTACAGGATGGAGAAGGGGCTGAATGGCATCCTCCTGTTCCTGTGAAACAGGCTGGAGAAGGGGCTGAATGGCATCCTCCTGTTCCTGTGTAACAGGCTGGAGAAGGGACTGAATGGGGCCTCCTACTGTTCCTGTGTCACAGGCTGGAGGAGGGGCTGAATGTGGCCTCATCCTGTTCGTGTGGAACAGGCTGGGGTGGGGGCTGAATGGGGCCTCCTCCTGTTCCTGTGTAGCAGCCTGGAGAATGGGCTGAATGGGGCCACCTCCTGCTCATGTGTAACAGGCTGGAGAAGGGGCTGAATGGCCTCCTCCTGTTCCTGTGTAACAGGCAGGAGAAGGGGCTGAAAGGCCTCCTCCTGTTCCTGTGTATCAGACTGGAGAAGGGGCTGAATGGGGCCTCCTCCTGTTCCTGTGTAACAGGTTGGAGAAGGGACTGAATGGGGCCTCCTCCTCTTCCAGTGCAACAGGCTGGAGAAGGGGCAGAATGGGGCCTCCTCCTGTTCCTGTGTAACAGGCTGGAGAAGGGACTGTATCCCCTCCTCCTGTTCCTGTGTAACCGGCTGGAGAAGGGGCTGAATGGCCTCCTCCTGTTCCTGTGTAACAGGATGGAGAAGGGGCTGAATGGGGCGTCCTCCTGTTCCTGTGTAACAGTCTGGAGAAGGGGCTGAATGGCCTCCTCCTGTTCCTGTGTAACAGGCTGGAGAAGGGGCTGAATGGCCTCCTCCTGTTCCTGTGTAACAGTCTGGAGAAGGGGCTGAATGGCCTCCTCCTGTTTCTGTGTAACAGTCTGGAGAATGGGCTGAATGGCCTCCTCCTGTTCCTGTGTAACAGGCTGGAGAAGGGGCTGATGGAGCCTCCTCCTGTTACTGTGTAACATCAAGAGACGGGGCTGAATGGCCTCCGCCTGTTCCTGTGTAACAGGCTGGAGAAGGGGCTGAATGACCTCCTCCGGTTCCTGTGTAACAGACTGGAGAAGGGGCTGAATGGGGCCTCCTCCTGTTCCTGTGTAACAGTCTGGAGAAGGGGCTGAATGGCCTCCTCCTGTTCCTGTGTAACAGGCTGGGGAAGGGGCTGAATAGCCTCCTCCTGTTCCTGTGTAACCGTCTGGAGAAGGGGCTGAATCGCCTCCTCCTGTTCCTGTGTAACAGTCTGGAGAAGGGGCTCAATGGTCTCCTCCTGTTCCTGTGGATCAGGCTGGAGAAGGGGCTGAATGGGCCTCCTCCTGTTCCTGTGTAACAGGCTGGAGAAGGGGCTGAATGGGGCCTCCTCCTGTTCCTGTGTAACCGGCTGGAGAAGGGGCTGAATGGGGGCCTCCTCCTGTTCCTGTGTAACAGGCTGGAGAAGGGGCTGAATGGCCTCCTCCTGTTCCTGTGTAGCAGCCTGGAGAAGGGGCTGAATGGGGCCTCCTCCTGTTCCTGTGTAACAGGCTGGGGAAGGGGCTGAATGGGGCCTCCTCCTGTTCCTGTGTAACAGTCTGGAGAAGGGGCTGAATGGCCTCCTCCTGTTCCTGTGTAACAGTCTGGAGAATGGGCTGAATGGCCTCCTCCTGTTACTGTGTAACAGGCTGGAGAAGGGGCTGAATGGGGCCTCCTCCTGTTACTGTGTAACATCAGGAGAAGGGGCTGAATGGCTTCCTCCTGTTCCTGTGTAACAGGCTGGAGAAGGGGCTGAATGACCTCCTCCTGTTCCTGTGTAACAGACTGGAGAAGGGGCTGAATGGCCTCCTCCTGTTCTTGTGTAACAGGCTGGAGAAGGGGCTGAATGTGGCCTCCTCCTGTTCCTTTGTAACAGGCTAGAGAAGGGGCTGAATGGGACTTGCTCCTGTTCCTGTGTAACAGACTGGAGAAGGGACTGAATGGGGCCTCCTCCTGTTCCTGTGTAACAGGCTGGAGAAGGGGCTGAATGGGGCCTCCTCCTGTTCCCTGTGTAACACGCTGGAGAAGGGGCTGAATGGGGCCTCCTCCTGTTCCTATGTAACAGGCTGGAGAAGGGGCTGAATGGGGCCTCCTCCTGTTCCTGTGTAACAGGCTGGAGAAGGGGCTGAATGGGGCCTCCTCCTGTTCCTGTGTAACAGGCTGGAGAAGGGACTGAATCCCCTCCTCCTGTTCCTGTGTAACCGGTTGGAGAAGGGGCTGAATGGCCTCCTCCTGTTCCTGTGTAACAGCCTGGAGAAGGGGCTGAATGGGGCCTCCTCCTGTTCCTGTGTAACAGGCTGGAGAAGGGGCTGAATGGGGTCTCCTCCTGTTCCTGTGTAACAGGCTGGAGAAGGGGCTGAATCCCCTCCTCCTGTTCCTGTGTAACCGGCTGGAGAAGGGGCTGAATGGGGCCTCCTCCTGTTCCTGTGTAACAGGCTGAAAAAGGGGCTGAATGGCATCCTCCTGTACCTGTGTAACAGGCTGGAGAAGGGGCTGAATGGGGCCTCCTCCTGTTCCTGTGTAACAGGCTGGAGAAGGGACTGAATGGGGCCTCCACCTATTCCTGTGTAACATGCTGGAGAAGGGGCTGAATGGGGCCACCTTCTGTTCCTGTGTAACAGGCTGGAGAAGGGGCTGAATGGGACCTCCTCCTGTTCCTGTGTAACAGACTGGAGAAGGGGCTGAATCGCCTCCTCCTGTTCCCTGTATAACAGGCTGGAAAAGGGGCTGAATGGGGCCTCCTCCTGTTCTTGTGTAAAATGCTGGAGAAGGGGCTGAATGGGTCCTCCTCCTGTTCCTGTGTAACAGGCTGGAGAAGGGGCTGAATGGGGCGTCCTCCTGTTCCTGTGTAACAGGCTGGAGAAGGGGCTGAATGGCCTCCCCCTGTTCCTGTGTAACAGGCTGGTGAAGGGGCTGAATGGCCTCCGCCTTTTCCCGGTGTAACAGTCTGGAGACGGGGCTGAATGGCATCCTCCTGTTCCTGTGTAACAGTCTGGAGAAGGGGCTGAATGGGGCCTCCTCCTGTTCCTGTGTAACAGGCTGGAGAAGGGGCTGAATGGCCTCCCCCTGTTCCTGTGTAACAGGCTGGTGAAGGGGCTGAATGGCCTCCGCCTGTTCCTCTGTAACAGGCTGGAGAAGGGGCTGAATGGGGCCTCCTCCTGTTCCAGTGTAACAGGCTGGAGAAGGGGCAGAATGGGGCCTCCTCCTGTTCCCTGTGTAGCAGGCTGGAGAAGGGGCTGAATGGGGCCTCCTCCTCTTCCCTGTGTAACAGGCTGGAGAAGGGGCTGAATGGCTTCCACCTGTTCCTGTGTACCAATGCTGGAGAAGGGGCTGAATGGGGCCTCCTCCTGTTCCTGGGTAACAGGCAGGATAAGGGGCTGAATGGCCTCCTCCTGTTCCTGTGTAACAGACAGGAGAAGGGGCTGAATGGGGCCTCCTCCTGTTCCTGTGTAACAGGCTGGAAAAGGGACTGAATGGGGCCTCCTCCTGTTCCTGTGTAACAGGCTGGAAGAGGGACTCAATCCCCCCCTCCGGATCCTGTGTAACCGGCTGGAGAAGTGGCTGAATGGCCACCTCCTGTTCCTGTGTTACAGGCTGGAGAAGGGGCTGAATGGGGCCTCCTCTTGTTCCTGCGTAACAGGCTGGAGAAGGGGCTGAATGGGGCCTCCTCCTGTTCCTGTGTAACAGTCTGGAGAAGGGGCTGAATGGCCTCCTCCTGTTCCTTTCTAACAGGCTGGAGAAGGGGCTGAATGGCCTCCTCCTGTTCCTGTGTAACAGTCAGGAGAAGGGGCTGAATGGCATGCTCCTGTTCCTGTGTAACAGTCTGGAGAAGGGGCTGAATGGCCTCCTCCTGTTCCTGTGTAACAGGCTGGAGAAGGGGCTGAATGGGGCCTGCTGCTGTTCCTGTGTAACTGGCTGGAGAAGAGACTAAATGGGGCGTCCTCCTGTTCCTGTGTAACTGACTGGAGAAGGGGCTGAATGGGTCCTCCTCCTGTTCCTGTGTAACAGGCTGGAGAAGGGGCTGAATGGGGCCTCCTCCTGTTCCTGTGTAACAGGCTGGAGAAGGGGCTGAATGGCCTCCGCCTTTTCCCTGTGTAACAGGCTGGAGATGGGGCTGAATGGCCTCCTCCTGTTCCTGTGTAACAGGCAGGAGAAGGGGCTGAATGGGGCCTCCTCCTGTTCCTGTGTAACAGGTTGGAGAAGGGACTAAATGGGGCCTCCTCCTGTTCCAGTGCAACAGGCTGGAGAAGGGGCAGAATGGGGCCTCCTCCTGTTCCTGTGTAACAGGCTGGAGAAGGGACTGAATCCCCTCCTCCTGTTCCTGTGTAACCGGCTGGAGAAGGGGCTGAATTGGGCCTCCTCCTGTTCCTGTGTAACAGGCAGGAGAAGGGGCTGAATGGCCTCCTCCTGTTCCGTGTGTAACAGGCTGGAGAAGGGGCTGAATGGGGCCTCCTCCTGTTCCCTGTGTAACAGGCTGGAGAAGGGGCTGAATGGCCTCCGCCTTTTCCCTGTGTAACAGTCTGGAGACGGGGCTGAATGGCATCCTCCTGTTCCTGTGTAACAGGCTGGAGAAGGGGCTGAATGGGGCCTCCTGCTGTTCCTGTGTAACCGGCTGGAGAAGGGACAGAATGGCCTCCTCCTGTTCCTGTGTAACAGGCTGGAGAAGGGGCTGAATGGCCTCCTCCTGTTCCTGTGTAACAGACTGGAGAATGGGCTGAATGGGGCCTCCTCCTGTTCCTGTGTAACAGGCTGGACAAGGGATTGAATGGGGCCTCCTCCTGTTCCTGTGTAACAGGCTGGAGAAGGGGCTGAATGGGGCCTCCTCCTGTTCCTGTGTAACAGTCTGGAGAAGGGGCTGAATGGCGTCCTCCTGTTCCTGTGTAACAGGCTGGAGAAGGCGCTGAATGGGGCCTCCTCCTGTTCCTGTGTAACAGGCTGGAGAAGGGGCTGAATGGGGCCTCCTCCTTTTCCTGTGTAACAGGCTGGAAAAGGGGCTGAATGGGGCCTCCTCCTGTTCCTGTGTAACAGGCTGGAGAAGGGGCTGAGTCCCGTCCTCCTGTTCCTGTGTAACCGGCTGGAGAAGGGGCTGAATTGCCTCCTCCTGTTCCTGTGCAACTGGCTGGAGAAGGGGCTGAATCCCGTCCTCCTGTTCCTGTGTTACAGGATGGAGAAGGGGCTGAATGGCATCCTCCTGTTCCTGTGTAACAGGCTGGAGAAGGGGCTGAATCGCATCCTCCTGTTCCTGTGTAACAGGCTGGAGAAGGGACTGAATGGGGCCTCCTACTGTTCCTGTGTCACAGGCTGGAGGAGGGGCTGAATGTGGCCTCCTCCTGTTCATGTGGAACAGGCTGGGGTAGGGGCTGAATGGGGCCTCCTCCTGTTCCTGTGTAACAGCCTGGAGAATGGGCTGAATGGGGCCACCTCCTGCTCATGTGTAACAGGCTGGAGAAGGGGCTGAATGGCCTCCTCCTGTCCCTGTGTAACAGGCAGCAGAAGGGGCTGAATGGCCTCCTCCTGTTTCTGTGTATCAGACTGGAGAAGGGGCTGAATGGGGCCTCCTCCTGTTCCTGTGTAACAGGTTGGAGAAGGGACTGAATGGGGCCTCCTCCTGTTCCAGTGCAACAGGCTGGAGAAGGGGCAGAATGGGGCCTCCTCCTGTTCCTGTGTAACAGGCTGGAGAAGGGACTGAATCCCCTCCTCCTGTTCCTGTGTAACCGGCTGGAGAAGGGGCTGAATGGCCTCCTAATGTTCCTGTGTAACAGGATGGAGAAGGGGCTGAATGGGGCGTCCTCCTGTTCCTGTGTAACAGCCTGGAGAAGGGGCTGAATGGCCTCCTCCTGTTCCTGTGTAACAGGCTGGAGAAGGGGCTGAATGGCCTCCTCCTGTTCCTGTGTAACACTCTGGAGAAGGGGCTGAATGGCCTCCTCCTGTTCCTGTGTAACAGTCTGGAGAATGGGCTGAATGGCCTCCTCCTGTTCCTGTGTAACAGGCTGGAGAAGGGGCTGATGGAGCCTCCTCCTGTTGCTGTGTAACATCAAGAGACGGGGCTGAATGGCCTCCTCCTGTTCCTGTGTAACAGGCTGGAGAAGGGGCTGAATGACCTCCTCCGGTTCCTGTGTAACAGACTGGAGAAGGGGCTGAATGGGGCCTCCTCCTGTTCCTGTGTAACAGGTTGGAGAAGGGACTGAATGGGGCCTCCTCCTGTTCCAGTGCAACAGGCTGGAGAAGGGGCAGAATGGGGCCTCCTCCTGTTCCTGTGTAACAGGCTGGAGAAGGGACTGAATCCCCTCCTCCTGTTCCTGTGTAACCGGCTGGAGAAGGGGCTGAATGGCCTCCTCCTGTTCCTGTGTAACAGGATGGAGAAGGGGCTGAATGGGGCGTCCTCCTGTTCCTGTGTAACAGCCTGGAGAAGGGGCTGAATGGCCTCCTCCTGTTCCTGTGTAACAGGCTGGAGAAGGGGCTGAATGGCCTCCTCCTGTTCCTGTGTAACACTCTGGAGAAGGGGCTGAATGGCCTCCTCCTGTTCCTGTGTAACAGTCTGGAGAATGGGCTGAATGGCCTCCTCCTGTTCCTGTGTAACAGGCTGGAGAAGGGGCTGATGGAGCCTCCTCCTGTTGCTGTGTAACATCAAGAGACGGGGCTGAATGGCCTCCTCCTGTTCCTGTGTAACAGGCTGGAGAAGGGGCTGAATGACCTCCTCCGGTTCCTGTGTAACAGACTGGAGAAGGGGCTGAATGGGGCCTCCTCCTGATCCTGTGTAACAGTCTGGAGAAGGGGCTCAATGGTCTCCTCCTGTTCCTGTGGATCAGGCTGGAGAAGGGGCTGAATGGGCCTCCTCCTGTTCCTGTGTAACAGGCTGGAGAAGGGGCTGAATGGGGCCTCCTCCTGTTCCTGTGTAACAGGCTGGAGAAGGGGCTGAATGGGGCCTCCTCCTGTTCCTGTGTAACAGGCTGGAGAAGGGGCTGAATGGGGCCTCCTCCTGTTCCTGTGTAACAGGCTGGAGAAGGGACTGAATCCCCTCCTCCTGTTCCTGTGTAACTTGCTGGACAAGGGGCTGAATGGCCTCCTCCTGTTCCTGTGTAGCAGCCTGGAGAAGGGGCTGAATGGGGCCTCCTCCTGATCCTGTGTAACAGGCTGGGGAAGGGGCTGAATGGGGCCTCCTCCTGTTCCTGTGTAACAGTCTGGAGAAGGGGCTGAATGGCCTCCTCCTGTTCCTGTGTAACAGTCTGGAGAATGGGCTGAATAGCCTCCTCCTGTTACTGTGTAACAGGCTGGAGAAGGGGCTGAATGGGGCCTCCTCCTGTTACTGTGTAACATCAGGAGAAGGGGCTGAATGGCTTCCTCCTGTTCCTGTGTAACAGGCTGGAGAAGGGGCTGAATGACCTCCTCCTGTTCCTGTGTAACAGACTGGAGAAGGGGCTGAATGGCCTCCTCCTGTTCTTGTGCAACAGGCTGGAGAAGGGGCTGAATGTGGCCTCCTCCTGTTCCTTTGTAACAGGCTAGAGAAGGGGCTGAATGGGACCTGCTCCTGTTCCTGTGTAACAGACTGGAGAAGGGACTGAATGGGGCCTCCTCCTGTTCCTGTGTAACAGGCTGGAGAAGGGGCTGAATGGCCTGCTCCTGTTCCTGTGTAACAGACTGGAGAAGGGGCTGAATGGGGCCTCCTCCTGTTCCTGTGTAACAGGCTGGAGAAGGGGCTGAATGGGGCCTCCTCCTGTTCCTGTGTAACAGGCTGGAGAAGGGACTGAATCCCCTCCTCCTGTTCCTGTGTAACCGGTTGGAGAAGGGGCTGAATGGCCTCCTCCTGTTCCTGTGTAACAGCCTGGAGAAGGGGCTGAATGGGGCCTCCTCCTGTTCCTGTGTAACAGGCTGGAGAAGGGGCTGAATGGGGTCTCCTCCTGTTCCTGTGTAACAGGCTGGAGAAGGGGCTGAATCCCCTCCTCCTGTTCCTGTGTAACCGGCTGGAGAAGGAGCTGAATGGGGCCTCCTCCTGTTCCTGTGTAACAGGCTGGAAAAGGGGCTGAATGGCATCCTCCTGTACCTGTGTAACAGGCTGGAGAAGGGGCTGAATGGGGCCTCCTCCTGTTCCTGAGTAACAGGCTGGAGAAGGGACTGAATGGGGCCTCCACCTATTCCTGTGTAACATGCTGGAGAAGGGGCTGAATGGGGCCACCTTCTGTTCCTGTCTAACATGCTGGAGAAGGGGCTGAATGGGACCTCCTCCTGTTCCTGTGTAACAGACTGGAGAAGGGGCTGAATCACCTCCTCCTCTTCCCTGTATAACAGGCTGGAAAAGGGGCTGAAGGGGGCTCCTCCTGTTCTTGTGTAAAAGGCTGGAGAAGGCGCTGAATGGGGCCTCCTCCTGTTCCTGTGTAACAGGCTGGAGAAGGGGCTGAATGGCCTCCTCCTGTTCCTGTGTAACAGGCTGGAGAAGGGGCTGAATGGCCTCCTCCTGTTCCTGTGTTACAGACTGGAGAAGGGGCTGAATGGCCTCCTCCTGTTCCCTGTATAACAGGCTGGAAAAGGGTCTGAATGGGGCCTCCTCCTGTTCTTGTGTAAAAGGCTGGAGAAGGCGCTGAATGGGGCCTCCTCCTGTTCCTGTGTAACAGGCTGGAGAAGGGGCTGAATGGCCTCCTCCTGTTCCTGTGTAACAGGCTGGTGAAGGGGCTGAATGGCCTCCGCCTGTTCCTGTGTAACAGGCTGGAGAAGGGGCTGAATGGCCTCCTCCTGTTCCTGTGTAACAGGCTGGTGAAGGGGCTGAATGGCCTCCTCCTGTTCTTGTGTAACAGGCTGGAGAAGGGGCTGAATGTGGCCTCCTCCTGTTCCTTTGTAACAGGCTAGAGAAGGGGCTGAATGGGACTTGCTCCTGTTCCTGTGTAACAGACTGGAGAAGGGACTGAATGGGGCCTCCTCCTGTTCCTGTGTAACAGGCTGGAGAAGGGGCTGAATGGGGCCTCCTCCTGTTCCCTGTGTAACACGCTGGAGAAGGGGCTGAATGGGGCCTCCTCCTGTTCCTGTGTAACAGGCTGGAGAAGGGGCTGAATGGGGCCTCCTCCTGTTCCTGTGTAACAGGCTGGAGAAGGGACTGAATCCCCTCCTCCTGTTCCTGTGTAACCTGCTGGACAAGGGGCTGAATGGCCTCCTCCTGTTCCTGTGTAGCAGCCTGGAGAAGGGGCTGAATGGGGCCTCCTCCTGTTCCTGTGTAACAGGCTGGGGAAGGGGCTGAATGGGGCCTCCTCCTGTTCCTGTGTAACAGTCTGGAGAAGGGGCTGAATGGCCTCCTCCTGTTCCTGTGCAACAGTCTGGAGAATGGGCTGAATAGCCTCCTCCTGTTACTGTGTAACAGGCTGGAGAAGGGGCTGAATGGGGCCTCCTCCTGTTACTGTGTAACATCAGGAGAAGGGGCTGAATGGCTTCCTCCTGTTCCTGTGTAACAGGCTGGAGAAGGGGCTGAATGACCTCCTCCTGTTCCTGTGTAACAGACTGGAGAAGGGGCTGAATGGCCTCCTCCTGTTCTTGTGTAACAGGCTGGAGAAGGGGCTGAATGTGGCCTCCTCCTGTTCCTTTGTAACAGGCTAGAGAAGGGGCTGAATGGGACCTGCTCCTGTTCCTGTGTAACAGACTGGAGAAGGGACTGAATGGGGCCTCCTCCTGTTCCTGTGTAACAGGCTGGAGAAGGGGCTGAATGGCCTGCTCCTGTTCCTGTGTAACAGACTGGAGAAGGGGGTGAATGGGGCCTCCTCCTGTTCCTGTGTAACAGGCTGGAGAAGGGGCTGAATGGGGCCTCCTCCTGTTCCTGTGTAACAGGCTGGAGAAGGGACTGAATCCCCTCCTCCTGTTCCTGTGTAACCGGTTGGAGAAGGGGCTGAATGGCCTCCTCCTGTTCCTGTGTAACAGCCTGGAGAAGGGGCTGAATGGGGCCTCCTCCTGTTCCTGTGTAACAGGCTGGAGAAGGGGCTGAATGGGGTCTCCTCCTGTTCCTGTGTAACAGGCTGGAGAAGGGGCTGAATCCCCTCCTCCTGTTCCTGTGTAACCGGCTGGAGAAGGAGCTGAATGGGGCCTCCTCCTGTTCCTGTGTAACAGGCTGGAAAAGGGGCTGAATGGCATCCTCCTGTACCTGTGTAACAGGCTGGAGAAGGGGCTGAATGGGGCCTCCTCCTGTTCCTGAGTAACAGGCTGGAGAAGGGACTGAATGGGGCCTCCACCTATTCCTGTGTAACATGCTGGAGAAGTGGCTGAATGGGGCCACCTTCTGTTCCTGTCTAACATGCTGGAGAAGGGGCTGAATGGGACCTCCTCCTGTTCCTGTGTAACAGACTGGAGAAGGGGCTGAATCACCTCCTCCTCTTCCCTGTATAACAGGCTGGAAAAGGGGCTGAAGGGGCCTCCTCCTGTTCTTGTGTAAAAGGCTGGAGAAGGCGCTGAATGGGGCCTCCTCCTGTTCCTGTGTAACAGGCTGGAGAAGGGGCTGAATGGCCTCCTCCTGTTCCTGTGTAACAGGCTGGAGAAGGGGCTGAATGGCCTCCTCCTGTTCCTGTGTTACAGACTGGAGAAGGGGCTGAATGGCCTCCTCCTGTTCCCTGTATAACAGGCTGGAAAAGGGTCTGAATGGGGCCTCCTCCTGTTCTTGTGTAAAAGGCTGGAGAAGGCGCTGAATGGGGCCTCCTCCTGTTCCTGTGTAACAGGCTGGAGAAGGGGCTGAATGGCCTCCTCCTGTTCCTGTGTAACAGGCTGGTGAAGGGGCTGAATGGCCTCCGCCTGTTCCTGTGTAACAGGCTGGAGAAGGGGCTGAATGGCCTCCTCCTGTTCCTGTGTAACAGGCTGGTGAAGGGGCTGAATGGCCTCCTCCTGTTCTTGTGTAACAGGCTGGAGAAGGGGCTGAATGTGGCCTCCTCCTGTTCCTTTGGAACAGGCTAGAGAAGGGGCTGAATGGGACTTGCTCCTGTTCCTGTGTAACAGACTGGAGAAGGGACGGAATGGGGCCTCCTCCTGTTCCTGTGTAACAGGCTGGAGAAGGGGCTGAATGGGGCCTCCTCCTGTTCCCTGTGTAACACGCTGGAGAAGGGGCTGAATGGGGCCTCCTCCTCTTCCCTGTGTAACAGGCTGGAGAAGGGGCTGAATGGCTTCCACCTGTTCCTGTGTACCAATGCTGGAGAAGGGGCTGAATGGGGCCTCCTCCTGTTCCTGGGTAACAGGCAGGATAAGGGGCTGAATGGCCTCCTCCTGTTCCTGTGTAACAGACAGGAGAAGGGGCTGAATGGGGCCTCCTCCTGTTCCTGTGTAACAGGCTGGAAAAGGGACTGAATGGGGCCTCCTCCTGTTCCTGTGTAACAGGCTGGAAGAGGGACTCAATCCCCTCCTCCGGATCCTGTGTAACCGGCTGGAGAAGTGGCTGAATGGCCACCTCCTGTTCCTGTGTTACAGGCTGGAGAAGGGGCTGAATGGGGCCTCCTCTTGTTCCTGCGTAACAGGCTGGAGAAGGGGCTGAATGGGGCCTCCTCCTGTTCCTGTGTAACAGTCTGGAGAAGGGGCTGAATGGCCTCCTCCTGTTCCTTTCTAACAGGCTGGAGAAGGGGCTGAATGGCCTCCTCCTGTTCCTGTGTAACAGTCTGGAGAAGGGGCTGAATGGCATGCTCCTGTTCCTGTGTAACAGTCTGGAGAAGGGGCTGAATGGCCTCCTCCTGTTCCTGTGTAACAGGCTGGAGAAGGGGCTGAATGGGGCCTGCTGCTGTTCCTGTGTAACTGGCTGGAGAAGAGACTAAATGGGGCGTCCTCCTGTTCCTGTGTAACTGACTGGAGAAGGGGCTGAATGGCCTCCGCCTTTTCCCTGTGTAACAGGCTGGAGAAGGGGCTGAATGGCCTCCTCCTGTTCCTGTGTAACAGGCAGGAGAAGGGGCTGAATGGCGTCCTCCTGTTCCTGTGTATCAGACTGGAGAAGGGGCTGAATGGGGCCTCCTCCTGTTCCTGTGTAACAGGTTGGAGAAGGGACTGAATGGGGCCTCCTCCTGTTCCAGTGCAACAGGCTGGAGAAGGGGCAGAATGGGGCGTCCTCCTGTTCCTGTGTAACAGGCTGGAGAAGGGACTGAATCCCCTCCTCCTGTTCCTGTGTAACCGGCTGGAGAAGGGGCTGAATTGGGCCTCCTCCTGTTCCTGTGTAACAGGCAGGAGAAGGGGCTGAATGGCCTCCTCCTGTTCCGTGTGTAACAGGCTGGAGAAGGGGCTGAATGGGGCCTCCTCCTGTTCCCTGTGTAACAGGCTGGAGAAGGGGCTGAATGGCCTCCGCCTTTTTCCTGTGTAACAGTCTGGAGACGGGGCTGAATGGCATCCTCCTGTTCCTGTGTAACAGGCTGGAGAAGGGGCTGAATGGGGCCTCCTCCTGTTCCTGTGTAACCGGCTGGAGAAGGGACAGAATGGCCTCCTCCTGTTCCTGTGTAACAGGCTGGAGAAGGGGCTGAATGGCCTCCTCCTGTTCCTGTGTAACAGACTGGAGAATGGGCTGAATGGGGCCTCCTCCTGTTCCTGTGTAACAGGCTGGACAAGGGACTGAATGGGGCCTCCTCCTGTTCCTGTGTAACAGGCTGGAGAAGGGGCTGAATGGGGCCTCCTCCTGTTCCTGTGTAACAGGCTGGAGAAGGGGCTGAATGGGGCCTCCTCCTGTTCCTGTGGAACAGGCTAGAGAAGGGGCTGAATCCCCTCCTCCTGTTCCTGTGTAACAGGCTCGAGAAGGGGCTGAATGGGGCCTCCTCCTGTTCCCTCTGTAACAGGCTGGAGAAAGGGCTGAATGGGGCCTCCTCCTGTTCCTGTGTAACAGTCTGGAGAAGGGGCTGAATGGCCTCCTCCTGTTCCTGTGTAACAGGCTGGAGAAGGGGCTGAATGGCCTCCTACCCGTTCCTGTGTAACAGTCTGGAGAAGGGGCTGAATGGCCTCCTCCTGTTCCTGTGTAACAGTCTGGAGAAGGGGCTGAATGGCGTCCTCCTGTTCCTGTGTAACAGGCTGGAGAAGGGGCTGAATGGGGCCTCCTCCTGTTCCTGTGTAACAGGCTGGAGAAGGGGCTGAATGGGGCCTCCTCCTTTTCCTGTGTAACAGGCTGGAAAAGGGGCTGAATGGGGCCTCCTCCTGTTCCTGTGTAACAGGCTGGAGAAGGGGCTGAATCCCGTCCTCCTGTTCCTGTGTAACCGGCTGGAGAAGGGGCTGAATTGCCTCCTCCTGTTCCTGTGCAACTGGCTGGAGAAGGGGCTGAATCCCGTCCTCCTGTTCCTGTGTTACAGGATGGAGAAGGGGCTGAATGGCATCCTCCTGTTCCTGTGTAACAGGCTGGAGAAGGGGCTGAATGGCATCCTCCTGTTCCTGTGTAACAGGCTGGAGAAGGGACTGAATGGGGCCTCCTACTGTTCCTGTGTCACAGGCTGGAGGAGGGGCTGAATGTGGCCTCCTCCTGTTCGTGTGGAACAGGCTGGGGTAGGGGCTGAATGGGGCCTCCTCCTGTTCCTGTGTAACAGCCTGGAGAATGGGCTGAATGGGGCCACCTCCTGCTCATGTGTAACAGGCTGGAGAAGGGGCTGAATGGCCTCCTCCTGTTCCTGTGTAACAGGCAGGAGAAGGGGCTGAATGGCCTCCTCCTGTTCCTGTGTATCAGACTGGAGAAGGGGCTGAATGGGGCCTCCTCCTGTTCCTGTGTAACAGGTTGGAGAAGGGACTGAATGGGGCCTCCTCCTGTTCCAGTGCAACAGGCTGGAGAAGGGGCAGAATGGGGCCTCCTCCTGTTCCTGTGTAACAGGCTGGAGAAGGGACTGAATCCCCTCCTCCTGTTCCTGTGTAACCGGCTGGAGAAGGGGCTGAATGGCCTCCTCCTGTTCCTGTGTAACAGTCTGGAGAAGGGGCTGAATGGGGCGTCCTCCTGTTCCTGTGTAACAGCCTGGAGAAGGGGCTGAATGGCCTCCTCCTGTTCCTGTGTAACAGGCTGGAGAAGGGGCTGAATGGCCTCCTCCTGTTCCTGTGTAACACTTTGGAGAATGGGCTGAATGGCCTCCTCCTGTTCCTGTGTAACAGTCTGGAGAATGGGCTGAATGGCCTCCTCCTGTTCCTGTGTAACAGGCTGGAGAAGGGGCTGATGGAGCCTCCTACTGTTGCTGTGTAACATCAAGAGACGGGGCTGAATGGCCTCCTCCTGTTCCTGTGTAACAGACTGGAGAAGGGGCTGAATGGGGCCTCCTCCTGATCCTGTGTAACAGTCTGGAGAAGGGGCTCAATGGTCTCCTCCTGTTCCTGTGGATCAGGCTGGAGAAGGGGCTGAATGGGCCTCCTCCTGTTCCTGTGTAACAGGCTGGAGAAGGGGCTGAATGGGGCCTCCTCCTGTTCCTGTATAACAGGCTGGAGAAGGGGCTGAATGGGGCCTCCTCCTGTTCCTGTGTAACAGGCTGGAGAAGGGACTGAATCCCCTCCTCCTGTTCCTGTGTAACCTGCTGGACAAGGGGCTGAATGGCCTCCTCCTGTTCCTGTGTAGCAGCCTGGAGAAGGGGCTGAATGGGGCCTCCTCCTGTTCCTGTGTAACAGGCTGGGGAAGGGGCTGAATGGGGCCTCCTCCTGTTCCTGTGTAACAGTCTGGAGAAGGGGCTGAATGGCCTCCTCCTGTTCCTGTGTAACAGTCTGGTGAATGGGCTGAATAGCCTCCTCCTGTTACTGTGTAACAGGCTGGAGAAGGGGCTGAATGGGGCCTCCTCCTGTTACTGTGTAACATCAGGAGAAGGGGCTGAATGGCTTCCTCCTGTTCCTGTGTAACAGGCTGGAGAAGGGGCTGAATGACCTCCTCCTGTTCCTGTGTAACAGACTGGAGAAGGGGCTGAATGGGGCCTCCTCCTGTTACTGTGTAACATCAGGAGAAGGGGCTGAATGGCTTCCTCCTGTTCCTGTGTAACAGGCTGGAGAAGGGGCTGAATGACCTCCTCCTGTTCCTGTGTAACAGACTGGAGAAGGGGCTGAATGGCCTCCTCCTGTTCTTGTGTAACAGGCTGGAGAAGGGGCTGAATGTGGCCTCCTCCTGTTCCTTTGTAACAGGCTAGAGAAGGGGCTGAATGGGACCTGCTCCTGTTCCTGTGTAACAGACTGGAGAAGGGACTGAATGGGGCCTCCTCCTGTTCCTGTGTAACAGGCTGGAGAAGGGGCTGAATGGCCTCCTCCTGTTCCTGTGTAACAGACTGGAGAAGGGGCTGAATGGGGCCTCCTCCTGTTCCTGTGTAACAGGCTGGAGAAGGGGCTGAATGGGGCCTCCTCCTGTTCCTGTGTAACAGGCTGGAGAAGGGACTGAATCCCCTCCTCCTGTTGCTGTGTAACCGGTTGGAGAAGGGGCTGAATGGCCTCCTCCTGTTCCTGTGTAACAGCCTGGAGAAGGGGCTGAATGGGGCCTCCTCCTGTTCCTGTGTAACAGGCTGGAGAAGGGGCTGAATGGGGTCTCCTCCTGTTCCTGTGTAACAGGCTGGAGAAGGGGCTGAATCCCCTCCTCCTGTTCCTGTGTAACCGGCTGGAGAAGGAGCTGAATGGGGCCTCCTCCTGTTCCTGTGTAACAGGCTGGAAAAGGGGCTGAATGGCATCCTCCTGTACCTGTGTAACAGGCTGGAGAAGGGGCTGAATGGGGCCTCCTCCTGTTCCTGTGTAACAGGCTGGAGAAGGGACTGAATGGGGCCTCCACCTATTCCTGTGTAACATGCTGGAGAAGGGGCTGAATGGGGCCACCTTCTGTTCCTGTCTAACATGCTGGGGAAGGGGCTGAATGGGACCTCCTCCTGTTCCTGTGTAACAGACTGGAGAAGGGGCTGAATCGCCTCCTCCTCTTCCCTGTATAACAGGCTGGAAAAGGGGCTGAAGGGGCCTCCTCCTGTTCTTGTGTAAAAGGCTGGAGAAGGGGCTGAATGGGGCCTCCTCCTGTTCCTGTGTAACAGGCTGGAGAAGGGGCTGAATGGCCTCCTCCTGTTCCTGTGTAACAGGCTGGAGAAGGGGCTGAATGGCCTCCTCCTGTTCCTGTGTTACAGACTGGAGAAGGGGCTGAATGGCCTCCTCCTGTTCCCTGTATAACAGGCTGGAAAAGGGTCTGAATGGGGCCTCCTCCTGTTCTTGTGTAACAGGCTGGAGAAGGCGCTGAATGGGGCCTCCTCCTGTTCCTGTGTAACAGGCTGGAGAAGGGGCTGAATGGCCTCCTCCTGTTCCTGTGTAACAGGCTGGTGAAGGGGCTGAATGGCCTCCGCCTGTTCCTGTGTAACAGGCTGGAGAAGGGGCTGAATGGGGCCTCCTCCTGTTCCAGTGTAACAGGCTGGAGAAGGGGCAGAATGGGGCCTCCTCCTGTTCCCTGTGTAACAGGCTGGAGAAGGGGCTGAATGGGGCCTCCTCCTCTTCCCTGTGTAACAGGCTGGAGAAGGGGCTGAATGGCTTCCACCTGTTCCTGTGTACCAATGCTGGAGAAGGGGCTGAATGGGGCCTCCTCCTGTTCCTGGGTAACAGGCAGGATAAGGGGCTGAATGGGGCCTCCTCCTGTTCCTGTGTAACAGACAGGAGAAGGGGCTGAATGGGGCCTCCTCCTGTTCCTGTGTAACAGGCTGGAAAAGGGACTGAATGGGGCCTCCTCCTGTTCCTGTGTAACAGTTTGGAAGAGGGACTCAATCCCCTCCTCCGGATCCTGTGTAACCGGCTGGAGAAGTGGCTGAATGGCCACCTCCTGTTCCTGTGTAACAGGCTGTAGAAGGGGCTGAATGGGGCCTCCTCTTGTTCCTGCGTAACAGGCTGGAGAAGGGGCTGAATGGGGCCTCCTCCTGTTCCTGTGTAACAGTCTGGAGAAGGGGCTGAATGGCCTCCCCCTGTTCCTGTGTAACAGTCTGGAGAAGGGGCTGAATGGCATGCTCCTGTTCCTGTGTAACTGTCTGTAGAAGGGGCTGAATGGGGCCTCCTCCTGTTCCTGCGTAACAGGCTGGAGAAGGGGCTGAATGGGGCCTCCTCCTGTTCCTTTCTAACAGGCTGGAGAAGGGGCTGAATGGCCTCCTCCTGTTCCTGTGTAACAGTCTGGAGAAGGGGCTGAATGGCCTCCTCCTGTTCCTGTGTAACAGGCTGGAGAAGGGGCTGAATGGGGCCTCCTCCTGTTACTGTGTAACATCAGGAGAAGGGGCTGAATGGCCTCCTCCTGTTCCTGTGTAACAGACTGGAGAAGGGGCTGAATGGCCTCCTCCTGTACCTGTGTAACAGGCTGGAGAAGGGGCTGAATGGGGCCTCCTCCTGTTCCTGTGTAACAGGCTGGAGAAGGGGCTGAATGGGGCCTCCTCCTGTTCCTGTGTAACAGGCTGGAGAAGGGACTGAAACCACTCCTCCTGTTCCTGTGTAACCGGCTGGAGAAGGGGCTGAATGGCCTCCTCGTGTTCCTGTGTAACAGCCTGGAGAAGGGGCTGAATGTGGCCTCCTCCTGTTCCTGTGTAACAGGCTGGAGAAGGGGCTGAATGGGGCCTCCTCCTGGTCCTGTGTAAGTCTGGAGAAGGGGCTGAATGGCCTCCTCCTGTACCTGTGTAACAGGCTGGAGAAGGGGCTGAATGGCCTCCTCCTGTTCCTGTGTAACAGTCTGGAGAAGCGGCTGAATGGCCTCCACCTGTTCCTGTGTAACAGTCTGGAGAAGGGGCTGAATGGCCTCCTCCTGTTACTGTGTAACATCAGGAGAAGGGGCTGAATGGCCTCCTCCTGTTCCTGTGTAACAGGCTGGAGAAGGGGCAGAATGACCTCCTCCTGTTTCTGTGTAACAAGCTGGAGAAGGGACTGAATGGGGCCTCCTCCTGTTCCTGTGTAACAGACTGGAGAAGGGGCTGAATGGCCTCCTCCTGTACCTGTGTAACAGGCTGGAGAAGGGGCTGAATGGGGCCTCCTCCTGTTCCTGTGTAACAGGCTGGAGAAGGGGCTGAATGGGGCCTCCTCCTGTTCCTGTGTAACAGGCTGGCGAAGGGACTGAAACCACTCCTCCTGTTCCTGTGTAACCGGCTGGAGAAGGGGCTGAATGGCCTCCTCGTGTTCCTGTGTAACAGCCTGGAGAAGGGGCTGAATGTGGCCTCCTCCTGTTCCTGTGTAACAGGCTGGAGAAGGGGCTGAATGGGGCCTCCTCCTGTTCCTGTGTAAGTCTGGAGAAGGGGCTGAATGGCCTCCTCCTGTACCTGTGTAACAGGCTGGAGAAGGGGCTGAATGGCCTCCTCCTGTTCCTTTGTAACAGTCTGGAGAAGCGGCTGAATGGCCTCCTCCTGTTCCTGTGTAACCGGCTGGAGAAGGGGCTGAATGGCCTCCTCCTGTTACTGTGTAACATCAGGAGAAGGGGCTGAATGGCCTCCTCCTGTTCCTGTGTAACAGGCTGGAGAAGGGGCTGAATGACCTCCTCCTGTTCCTGTGTAACCGGCTGGAGAAGGGGCTGAATGGCCTCATCGTGTTCCTGTGTAACAGCCTGGAGAAGGGGCTGAATGTGGCCTCCTCCTGTTCCTGTGTAACAGGCTGGAGAAGGGGCTGAATGGGGCCTCCTCCTGTTCCTGTGTAAGTCTGGAGAAGGGGCTGAATGGCCTCCTCCTGTACCTGTGTAACAGGCTGGGGAAGGGGCTGAATGGCCTCCTCCTGTTCCTGTGTAACAGTCTGGAGAAGCGGCTGAATGGCCTCCTCCTGTTCCTGTGTAACAGTCTGGAGAAGGGGCTGAATGGCCTCCTCCTGTTACTGTGTAACATCAGGAGAAGGGGCTGAATGGCCTCCTCCTGTTCCTGTGTAACAGGCTGGAGAAGGGGCTGAATGGCCTCCTTCTGTTCCTGTGTAACAGACAGGAGAAGGGGCTGAATGGGGCCTCCTCCTGTTCCTGTGTAACAGGCTGGAAAAGGGACTGAATGGGGCCTCCTCCTGTTCCTGTGTAACAGGCTGGAAGAGGGACTCAATCCCCTCCTCCGGATCCTGTGTAACCGGCAGGAGAAGTGGCTGAATGGCCACCTCCTGTTCCTGTGTTACAGGCTGGAGAAGGGGCTGAATGGGGCCTCCTCTTGTTCCTGCGTAACAGGCTGGAGAAGGGGCTGAATGGGGCCTCCTCCTGTTCCTGTGTAACAGTCTGGAGAAGGGGCTGAATGGCCTCCTCCTGTTCCTTTCTAACAGGCTGGAGAAGGGGCTGAATGGCCTCCTCCTGTTCCTGTGTAACAGTCTGGAGAAGGGGCTGAATGGCATGCTCCTGTTCCTGTGTAACAGTCTGGAGAAGGGGCTAAATGGCCTCCTCCTGTTCCTGTGTAACAGGCTGGAGAAGGGGCTGAATGGGGCCTGCTGCTGTTCCTGTGTAACTGGCTGGAGAAGAGACTAAATGGGGCGTCCTCCTGTTCCTGTGTAACTGACTGGAGAAGGGGCTGAATGGGTCCTCCTCCTGTTCCTGTGTAACAGGCTGGAGAAGGGGCTGAATGGGGCCTCCTCCTGTTCCTGTGTAACAGGCTGGAGAAGGGGCTGAATGGCCTCCGCCTTTTCCCTGTGTAACAGGCTGGAGAAGGGGCTGAATGGCCTCCTCCTGTTCCTGTGTAACAGGCAGGAGAAGGGGCTGAATGGCGTCCTCCTGTTCCTGTGTATCAGACTGGAGAAGGGGCTGAATGGGGCCTCCTCCTGTTCCTGTGTAACAGGTTGGAGAAGGGACTGAATGGGGCCTCCTCCTGTTCCAGTGCAACAGGCTGGAGAAGGGGCAGAATGGGGCGTCCTCCTGTTCCTGTGTAACAGGCTGGAGAAGGGACTGAATCCCCTCCTCCTGTTCCTGTGTAACCGGCTGGAGAAGGGGCTGAATTGGGCCTCCTCCTGTTCCTGTGTAACAGGCAGGAGAAGGGGCTGAATGGCCTCCTCCTGTTCCGTGTGTAACAGGCTGGAGAAGGGGCTGAATGGGGCCTCCTCCTGTTCCCTGTGTAACAGGCTGGAGAAGGGGCTGAATGGCCTCCGACTTTTTCCTGTGTAACAGTCTGGAGACGGGGCTGAATGGCATCCTCCTGTTCCTGTGTAACAGGCTGGAGAAGGGGCTGAATGGGGCCTCCTCCTGTTCCTGTGTAACCGGCTGGAGAAGGGACAGAATGGCCTCCTCCTGTTCCTGTGTAACAGGCTGGAGAAGGGGCTGAATGGCCTCCTCCTGTTCCTGTGTAACAGACTGGAGAATGGGCTGAATGGGGCCTCCTCCTGTTCCTGTGTAACAGGCTGGACAAGGGACTGAATGGGGCCTCCTCCTGTTCCTGTGTAACAGGCTGGAGAAGGGGCTGAATGGGGCCTCCTCCTGTTCCTGTGTAACAGGCTGGAGAAGGGGCTGAATGGGGCCTCCTCCTGTTCCTGTGGAACAGGCTAGAGAAGGGGCTGAATCCCCTCCTCCTGTTCCTGTGTAACAGGCTCGAGAAGGGGCTGAATGGGGCCTCCTCCTGTTCCCTCTGTAACAGGCTGGAGAAAAGGGTGAATGGGGCCTCCTCCTGTTCCTGTGTAACAGTCTGGAGAAGGGGCTGAATGGCCTCCTCCTGTTCCTGTGTAACAGGCTGGAGAAGGGGCTGAATGGCCTCCTACCCGTTCCTGTGTAACAGTCTGGAGAAGGGGCTGAATGGCCTCCTCCTGTTCCTGTGTAACAGTCTGGAGAAGGGGCTGAATGGCGTCCTCCTGTTCCTGTGTAACAGGCTGGAGAAGGGGCTGAATGGGGCCTCCTCCTGTTCCTGTGTAACAGGCTGGAGAAGGGGCTGAATGGGGCCTCCTCCTTTTCCTGTGTAACAGGCTGGAAAAGGGGCTGAATGGGGCCTCCTCCTGTTGCTGTGTAACAGGCTGGAGAAGGGGCTGAATCCCGTCCTCCTGTTCCTGTGTAACCGGCTGGAGAAGGGGCTGAATTGCCTCCTCCTGTTCCTGTGCAACTGGCTGGAGAAGGGGCTGAATCCCGTCCTCCTGTTCCTGTGTTACAGGATGGAGAAGGGGCTGAATGGCATCCTCCTGTTCCTGTGTAACAGGCTGGAGAAGGGGCTGAATGGCATCCTCCTGTTCCTGTGTAACAGGCTGGAGAAGGGACTGAATGGGGCCTCCTACTGTTCCTGTGTCACAGGCTGGAGGAGGGGCTGAATGTGGCCTCCTCCTGTTCGTGTGGAACAGGCTGGGGTAGGGGCTGAATGGGGCCTCCTCCTGTTCCTGTGTAACAGCCTGGAGAATGGGCTGAATGGGGCCACCTCCTGCTCATGTGTAACAGGCTGGAGAAGGGGCTGAATGGCCTCCTCCTGTTCCTGTGTAACAGGCAGGAGAAGGGGCTGAATGGCCTCCTCCTGTTCCTGTGTATCAGACTGGAGAAGGGGCTGAATGGGGCCTCCTCCTGTTCCTGTGTAACAGGTTGGAGAAGGGACTGAATGGGGCCTCCTCCTGTTCCAGTGCAACAGGCTGGAGAAGGGGCAGAATGGGGCCTCCTCCTGTTCCTGTGTAACAGGCTGGAGAAGGGACTGAATCCCCTCCTCCTGTTCCTGTGTAACCGGCTGGAGAAGGGGCTGAATGGCCTCCTCCTGTTCCTGTGTAACAGTCTGGAGAAGGGGCTGAATGGGGCGTCCTCCTGTTCCTGTGTAACAGCCTGGAGAAGGGGCTGAATGGCCTCCTCCTGTTCCTGTGTAACAGGCTGGAGAAGGGGCTGAATGGCCTCCTCCTGTTCCTGTGTAACAGTCTGGAGAATGGGCTGAATGGCCTCCTCCTGTTCCTGTGTAACAGGCTGGAGAAGGGGCTGATGGAGCCTCCTCCTGTTGCTGTGTAACATCAAGAGACGGGGCTGAATGGCCTCCTCCTGTTCCTGTGTAACAGACTGGAGAAGGGGCTGAATGGGGCCTCCTCCTGATCCTGTGTAACAGTCTGGAGAAGGCGCTCAATGGTCTCCTCCTGTTCCTGTGGATCAGGCTGGAGAAGGGGCTGAATGGGCCTCCTCCTGTTCCTGTGTAACAGGCTGGAGAAGGGGCTGAATGGGGCCTCCTCCTGTTCCTGTATAACAGGCTGGAGAAGGGGCTGAATGGGGCCTCCTCCTGTTCCTGTGTAACAGGCTGGAGAAGGGGCTGAATGGGGCCTCCTCCTGTTCCTGTGTAACAGGCTGGAGAAGGGGCTGAATGGGGCCTCCTCCTGTTCCTGTGTAACAGGCTGGAGAAGGGACTGAATCCCCTCCTCCTGTTCCTGTGTAACCTGCTGGACAAGGGGCTGAATGGCCTCCTCCTGTTCCTGTGTAGCAGCCTGGAGAAGGGGCTGAATGGGGCCTCCTCCTGTTCCTGTGTAACAGGCTGGGGAAGGGGCTGAATGGGGCCTCCTCCTGTTCCTGTGTAACAGTCTGGAGAAGGGGCTGAATGGCCTCCTCCTGTTCCTGTGTAACAGTCTGGTGAATGGGCTGAATAGCCTCCTCCTGTTACTGTGTAACAGGCTGGAGAAGGGGCTGAATGGGGCCTCCTCCTGTTACTGTGTAACATCAGGAGAAGGGGCTGAATGGCTTCCTCCTGTTCCTGTGTAACAGGCTGGAGAAGGGGCTGAATGACCTCCTCCTGTTCCTGTGTAACAGACTGGAGAAGGGGCTGAATGGGGCCTCCTCCTGTTACTGTGTAACATCAGGAGAAGGGGCTGAATGGCTTCCTCCTGTTCCTGTGTAACAGGCTGGAGAAGGGGCTGAATGACCTCCTCCTGTTCCTGTGTAACAGACTGGAGAAGGGGCTGAATGGCCTCCTCCTGTTCTTGTGTAACAGGCTGGAGAAGGGGCTGAATGTGGCCTCCTCCTGTTCCTTTGTAACAGGCTAGAGAAGGGGCTGAATGGGACCTGCTCCTGTTCCTGTGTAACAGACTGGAAAGGGACTGAATGGGGCCTCCTCCTGTTCCTGTGTAACAGGCTGGAGAAGGGGCTGAATGGCCTCCTCCTGTTCCTGTGTAACAGACTGGAGAAGGGGCTGAATGGGGCCTCCTCCTGTTCCTGTGTAACAGGCTGGAGAAGGGGCTGAATGGGGCCTCCTCCTGTTCCTGTGTAACAGGCTGGAGAAGGGACTGAATCCCCTCCTCCTGTTGCTGTGTAACCGGTTGGAGAAGGGGCTGAATGGCCTCCTCCTGTTCCTGTGTAACAGCCTGGAGAAGGGGCTGAATGGGGCCTCCTCCTGTTCCTGTGTAACAGGCTGGAGAAGGGGCTGAATGGGGTCTCCTCCTGTTCCTGTGTAACAGGCTGGAGAAGGGGCTGAATCCCCTCCTCCTGTTCCTGTGTAACCGGCTGGAGAAGGAGCTGAATGGGGCCTCCTCCTGTTCCTGTGTAACAGGCTGGAAAAGGGGCTGAATGGCATCCTCCTGTACCTGTGTAACAGGCTGGAGAAGGGGCTGAATGGGGCCTCCTCCTGTTCCTGTGTAACAGGCTGGAGAAGGGACTGAATGGGGCCTCCACCTATTCCTGTGTAACATGCTGGAGAAGGGGCTGAATGGGGCCACCTTCTGTTCCTGTCTAACATGCTGGAGAAGGGGCTGAATGGGACCTCCTCCTGTTCCTGTGTAACAGACTGGAGAAGGGGCTGAATCGCCTCCTCCTCTTCCCTGTATAACAGGCTGGAAAAGGGGCTGAAGGGGCCTCCTCCTGTTCTTGTGTAAAAGGCTGGAGAAGGGGCTGAATGGGGCCTCCTCCTGTTCCTGTGTAACAGGCTGGAGAAGGGGCTGAATGGCCTCCTCCTGTTCCTGTGTAACAGGCTGGAGAAGGGGCTGAATGGCCTCCTCCTGTTCCTGTGTTACAGACTGGAGAAGGGGCTGAATGGCCTCCTCCTGTTCCCTGTATAACAGGCTGGAAAAGGGTCTGAATGGGGCCTCCTCCTGTTCTTGTGTAACAGGCTGGAGAAGGCGCTGAATGGGGCCTCCTCTTGTTCCTGTGTAACAGGCTGGAGAAGGGGCTGAATGGCCTCCTCCTGTTCCTGTGTAACAGGCTGGTGAAGGGGCTGAATGGCCTCCGCCTGTTCCTGTGTAACAGGCTGGAGAAGGGGCTGAATGGGGCCTCCTCCTGTTCCAGTGTAACAGGCTGGAGAAGGGGCAGAATGGGGCCTCCTCCTGTTCCCTGTGTAACAGGCTGGAGAAGGGGCTGAATGGGGCCTCCTCCTCTTCCCTGTGTAACAGGCTGGAGAAGGGGCTGAATGGCTTCCACCTGTTCCTGTGTACCAATGCTGGAGAAGGGGCTGAATGGGGCCTCCTCCTGTTCCTGGGTAACAGGCAGGATAAGGGGCTGAATGGGGCCTCCTCCTGTTCCTGTGTAACAGACAGGAGAAGGGGCTGAATGGGGCCTCCTCCTGTTCCTGTGTAACAGGCTGGAAAAGGGACTGAATGGGGCCTCCTCCTGTTCCTGTGTAACAGTTTGGAAGAGGGACTCAATCCCCTCCTCCGGATCCTGTGTAACCGGCTGGAGAAGTGGCTGAATGGCCACCTCCTGTTCCTGTGTAACAGGCTGTAGAAGGGGCTGAATGGGGCCTCCTCTTGTTCCTGCGTAACAGGCTGGAGAAGGGGCTGAATGGGGCCTCCTCCTGTTCCTGTGTAACAGTCTGGAGAAGGGGCTGAATGGCCTCCCCCTGTTCCTGTGTAACAGTCTGGAGAAGGGGCTGAATGGCATGCTCCTGTTCCTGTGTAACTGTCTGTAGAAGGGGCTGAATGGGGCCTCCTCCTGTTCCTGCGTAACAGGCTGGAGAAGGGGCTGAATGGGGCCTCCTCCTGTTCCTTTCTAACAGGCTGGAGAAGGGGCTGAATGGCCTCCTCCTGTTCCTGTGTAACAGTCTGGAGAAGGGGCTGAATGGCCTCCTCCTGTTCCTGTGTAACAGGCTGGAGAAGGGGCTGAATGGGGCCTCCTCCTGTTACTGTGTAACATCAGGAGAAGGGGCTGAATGGCCTCCTCCTGTTCCTGTGTAACAGACTGGAGAAGGGGCTGAATGGCCTCCTCCTGTACCTGTGTAACAGGCTGGAGAAGGGGCTGAATGGGGCCTCCTCCTGTTCCTGTGTAACAGGCTGGAGAAGGGGCTGAATGGGGCCTCCTCCTGTTCCTGTGTAACAGGCTGGAGAAGGGACTGAAACCACTCCTCCTGTTCCTGTGTAACCGGCTGGAGAAGGGGCTGAATGGCCTCCTCGTGTTCCTGTGTAACAGCCTGGAGAAGGGGCTGAATGTGGCCTCCTCCTGTTCCTGTGTAACAGGCTGGAGAAGGGGCTGAATGGGGCCTCCTCCTGGTCCTGTGTAAGTCTGGAGAAGGGGCTGAATGGCCTCCTCCTGTACCTGTGTAACAGGCTGGAGAAGGGGCTGAATGGCCTCCTCCTGTTCCTGTGTAACAGTCTGGAGAAGCGGCTGAATGGCCTCCTCCTGTTCCTGTGTAACAGTCTGGAGAAGGGGCTGAATGGCCTCCTCCTGTTACTGTGTAACATCAGGAGAAGGGGCTGAATGGCCTCCTCCTGTTCCTTGTGTAACAGGCTGGAGAAGGGGCTGAATGGCCTCCGACTTTTTCCTGTGTAACAGTCTGGAGACGGGGCTGAATGGCATCCTCCTGTTCCTGTGTAACAGGCTGGAGAAGGGGCTGAATGGGGCCTCCTCCTGTTCCTGTGTAACCGGCTGGAGAAGGGACAGAATGGCCTCCTCCTGTTCCTGTGTAACAGGCTGGAGAAGGGGCTGAATGGCCTCCTCCTGTTCCTGTGTAACAGACTGGAGAATGGGCTGAATGGGGCCTCCTCCTGTTCCTGTGTAACAGGCTGGACAAGGGACTGAATGGGGCCTCCTCCTGTTCCTGTGTAACAGGCTGGAGAAGGGGCTGAATGGGGCCTCCTCCTGTTCCTGTGTAACAGGCTGGAGAAGGGGCTGAATGGGGCCTCCTCCTGTTCCTGTGGAACAGGCTAGAGAAGGGGCTGAATCCCCTCCTCCTGTTCCTGTGTAACAGGCTCGAGAAGGGGCTGAATGGGGCCTCCTCCTGTTCCCTCTGTAACAGGCTGGAGAAAGGGCTGAATGGGGCCTCCTCCTGTTCCTGTGTAACAGTCTGGAGAAGGGGCTGAATGGCCTCCTCCTGTTCCTGTGTAACAGGCTGGAGAAGGGGCTGAATGGCCTCCTACCCGTTCCTGTGTAACAGTCTGGAGAAGGGGCTGAATGGCCTCCTCCTGTTCCTGTGTAACAGTCTGGAGAAGGGGCTGAATGGCGTCCTCCTGTTCCTGTGTAACAGGCTGGAGAAGGGGCTGAATGGGGCCTCCTCCTGTTCCTGTGTAACAGGCTGGAGAAGGGGCTGAATGGGGCCTCCTCCTTTTCCTGTGTAACAGGCTGGAAAAGGGGCTGAATGGGGCCTCCTCCTGTTCCTGTGTAACAGGCTGGAGAAGGGGCTGAATCCCGTCCTCCTGTTCCTGTGTAACCGGCTGGAGAAGGGGCTGAATTGCCTCCTCCTGTTCCTGTGCAACTGGCTGGAGAAGGGGCTGAATCCCGTCCTCCTGTTCCTGTGTTACAGGATGGAGAAGGGGCTGAATGGCATCCTCCTGTTCCTGTGTAACAGGCTGGAGAAGGGGCTGAATGGCATCCTCCTGTTCCTGTGTAACAGGCTGGAGAAGGGACTGAATGGGGCCTCCAACTGTTCCTGTGTCACAGGCTGGAGGAGGGGCTGAATGTGGCCTCCTCCTGTTCGTGTGGAACAGGCTGGGGTAGGGGCTGAGTGGGGCCTCCTCCTGTTCCTGTGTAACAGCCTGGAGAATGGGCTGAATGGGGCCACCTCCTGCTCATGTGTAACAGGCTGGAGAAGGGGCTGAATGGCCTCCTCCTGTTCCTGTGTAACAGGCAGGAGAAGGGGCTGAATGGCCTCCTCCTGTTCCTGTGTATCAGACTGGAGAAGGGGCTGAATGGGGCCTCCTCCTGTTCCTGTGTAACAGGTTGGAGAAGGGACTGAATGGGGCCTCCTCCTGTTCCAGTGCAACAGGCTGGAGAAGGGGCAGAATGGGGCCTCCTCCTGTTCCTGTGTAACAGGCTGGAGAAGGGACTGAATCCCCTCCTCCTGTTCCTGTGTAACCGGCTGGAGAAGGGGCTGAATGGCCTCCTCCTGTTCCTGTGTAACAGTCTGGAGAAGGGGCTGAATGGGGCGTCCTCCTGTTCCTGTGTAACAGCCTGGAGAAGGGGCTGAATGGCCTCCTCCTGTTCCTGTGTAACAGGCTGGAGAAGGGGCTGAATGGCCTCCTCCTGTTCCTGTGTAACAGACTGGAGAAGGGGCTGAATGGGGCCTCCTCCTGATCCTGTGTAACAGTCTGGAGAAGGGGCTCAATGGTCTCCTCCTGTTCCTGTGGATCAGGCTGGAGAAGGGGCTGAATGGGCCTCCTCCTGTTCCTGTGTAACAGGCTGGAGAAGGGGCTGAATGGGGCCTCCTCCTGTTCCTGTATAACAGGCTGGAGAAGGGGCTGAATGGGGCCTCCTCCTGTTCCTGTGTAACAGGCTGGAGAAGGGGCTGAATGGGGCCTCCTCCTGTTCCTGTGTAACAGGCTGGAGAAGGGGCTGAATGGGGCCTCCTCCTGTTCCTGTGTAACAGGCTGGAGAAGGGACTGAATCCCCTCCTCCTGTTCCTGTGTAACCTGCTGGACAAGGGGCTGAATGGCCTCCTCCTGTTCCTGTGTAGCAGCCTGGAGAAGGGGCTGAATGGGGCCTCCTCCTGTTCCTGTGTAACAGGCTGGGGAAGGGGCTGAATGGGGCCTCCTCCTGTTCCTGTGTAACAGTCTGGAGAAGGGGCTGAATGGCCTCCTCCTGTTCCTGTGTAACAGTCTGGTGAATGGGCTGAATAGCCTCCTCCTGTTACTGTGTAACAGGCTGGAGAAGGGGCTGAATGGGGCCTCCTCCTGTTACTGTGTAACATCAGGAGAAGGGGCTGAATGGCTTCCTCCTGTTCCTGTGTAACAGGCTGGAGAAGGGGCTGAATGACCTCCTCCTGTTCCTGTGTAACAGACTGGAGAAGGGGCTGAATGGGGCCTCCTCCTGTTACTGTGTAACATCAGGAGAAGGGGCTGAATGGCTTCCTCCTGTTCCTGTGTAACAGGCTGGAGAAGGGGCTGAATGACCTCCTCCTGTTCCTGTGTAACAGACTGGAGAAGGGGCTGAATGGCCTCCTCCTGTTCTTGTGTAACAGGCTGGAGAAGGGGCTGAATGTGGCCTCCTCCTGTTCCTTTGTAACAGGCTAGAGAAGGGGCTGAATGGGACCTGCTCCTGTTCCTGTGTAACAGACTGGAGAAGGGACTGAATGGGGCCTCCTCCTGTTCCTGTATAACAGGCTGGAGAAGGGGCTGAATGGCCTCCTCCTGTTCCTGTGTAACAGACTGGAGAAGGGGCTGAATGGGGCCTCCTCCTGTTCCTGTGTAACAGGCTGGAGAAGGGGCTGAATGGGGCCTCCTCCTGTTCCTGTGTAACAGGCTGGAGAAGGGACTGAATCCCCTCCTCCTGTTGCTGTGTAACCGGTTGGAGAAGGGGCTGAATGGCCTCCTCCTGTTCCTGTGTAACAGCCTGGAGAAGGGGCTGAATGGGGCCTCCTCCCGTTCCTGTGTAACAGGCTGGAGAAGGGGCTGAATGGGGTCTCCTCCTGTTCCTGTGTAACAGGCTGGAGAAGGGGCTGAATCCCCTCCTCCTGTTCCTGTGTAACCGGCTGGAGAAGGAGCTGAATGGGGCCTCCTCCTGTTCCTGTGTAACAGGCTGGAAAAGGGGCTGAATGGCATCCTCCTGTACCTGTGTAACAGGCTGGAGAAGGGGCTGAATGGGGCCTCCTCCTGTTCCTGTGTAACAGGCTGGAGAAGGGACTGAATGGGGCCTCCACCTATTCCTGTGTAACATGCTGGAGAAGGGGCTGAATGGGGCCACCTTCTGTTCCTGTCTAACATGCTGGAGAAGGGGCTGAATGGGACCTCCTCCTGTTCCTGTGTAACAGACTGGAGAAGGGGCTGAATCACCTCCTCCTCTTCCCTGTATAACAGGCTGGAAAAGGGGCTGAAGGGGCCTCCTCCTGTTCTTGTGTAAAAGGCTGGAGAAGGGGCTGAATGGGGCCTCCTCCTGTTCCTGTGTAACAGGCTGGAGAAGGGGCTGAATGGCCTCCTCCTGTTCCTGTGTAACAGGCTGGAGAAGGGGCTGAATGGCCTCCTCCTGTTCCTGTGTTACAGACTGGAGAAGGGGCTGAATGGCCTCCTCCTGTTCCCTGTATAACAGGCTGGAAAAGGGTCTGAATGGGGCCTCCTCCTGTTCTTGTGTAACAGGCTGGAGAAGGCGCTGAATGGGGCCTCCTCCTGTTCCTGTGTAACAGGCTGGAGAAGGGGCTGAATGGCCTCCTCCTGTTCCTGTGTAACAGGCTGGTGAAGGGGCTGAATGGCCTCCGCCTGTTCCTGTGTAACAGGCTGGAGAAGGGGCTGAATGGGGCCTCCTCCTGTTCCAGTGTAACAGGCTGGAGAAGGGGCAGAATGGGGCCTCCTCCTGTTCCCTGTGTAACAGGCTGGAGAAGGGGCTGAATGGGGCCTCCTCCTCTTCCCTGTGTAACAGGCTGGAGAAGGGGCTGAATGGCTTCCACCTGTTCCTGTGTACCAATGCTGGAGAAGGGGCTGAATGGGGCCTCCTCCTGTTCCTGGGTAACAGGCAGGATAAGGGGCTGAATGGGGCCTCCTCCTGTTCCTGTGTAACAGACAGGAGAAGGGGCTGAATGGGGCCTCCTCCTGTTCCTGTGTAACAGGCTGGAAAAGGGACTGAATGGGGCCTCCTCCTGTTCCTGTGTAACAGTTTGGAAGAGGGACTCAATCCCCTCCTCCGGATCCTGTGTAACCGGCTGGAGAAGTGGCTGAATGGCCACCTCCTGTTCCTGTGTAACAGGCTGTAGAAGGGGCTGAATGGGGCCTCCTCTTGTTCCTGCGTAACAGGCTGGAGAAGGGGCTGAATGGGGCCTCCTCCTGTTCCTGTGTAACAGTCTGGAGAAGGGGCTGAATGGCCTCCCCCTGTTCCTGTGTAACAGTCTGGAGAAGGGGCTGAATGGCATGCTCCTGTTCCTGTGTAACTGTCTGTAGAAGGGGCTGAATGGGGCCTCCTCCTGTTCCTGCGTAACAGGCTGGAGAAGGGGCTGAATGGGGCCTCCTCCTGTTCCTTTCTAACAGGCTGGAGAAGGGGCTGAATGGCCTCCTCCTGTTCCTGTGTAACAGTCTGGAGAAGGGGCTGAATGGCCTCCTCCTGTTCCTGTGTAACAGGCTGGAGAAGGGGCTGAATGGGGCCTCCTCCTGTTACTGTGTAACATCAGGAGAAGGGGCTGAATGGCCTCCTCCTGTTCCTGTGTAACAGACTGGAGAAGGGGCTGAATGGCCTCCTCCTGTACCTGTGTAACAGGCTGGAGAAGGGGCTGAATGGGGCCTCCTCCTGTTCCTGTGTAACAGGCTGGAGAAGGGGCTGAATGGGGCCTCCTCCTGTTCCTGTGTAACAGGCTGGAGAAGGGACTGAAACCACTCCTCCTGTTCCTGTGTAACCGGCTGGAGAAGGGGCTGAATGGCCTCCTCGTGTTCCTGTGTAACAGCCTGGAGAAGGGGCTGAATGTGGCCTCCTCCTGTTCCTGTGTAACAGGCTGGAGAAGGGGCTGAATGGGGCCTCCTCCTGGTCCTGTGTAAGTCTGGAGAAGGGGCTGAATGGCCTCCTCCTGTACCTGTGTAACAGGCTGGAGAAGGGGCTGAATGGCCTCCTCCTGTTCCTGTGTAACAGTCTGGAGAAGGGGCTGAATGGCCTCCTCCTGTTACTGTGTAACATCAGGAGAAGGGGCTGAATGGCCTCCTCCTGTTCCTGTGTAACAGGCTGGAGAAGGTGCAGAATGACCTCCTCCTGTTTCTGTGTAACAAGCTGGAGAAGGGACTGAATGGGGCCTCCTCCTGTTCCTGTGTAACAGACTGGAGAAGGGGCTGAATGGCCTCCTCCTGTACCTGTGTAACAGGCTGGAGAAGGGGCTGAATGGGGCCTCCTCCTGTTCCTGTGTAACAGGCTGGAGAAGGGGCTGAATGGGGCCTCCTCCTGTTCCTGTGTAACAGGCTGGCGAAGGGACTGAAACCACTCCTCCTGTTCCTGTGTAACCGGCTGGAGAAGGGGCTGAATGGCCTCCTCGTGTTCCTGTGTAACAGCCTGGAGAAGGGGCTGAATGTGGCCTCCTCCTGTTCCTGTGTAACAGGCTGGAGAAGGGGCTGAATGGGGCCTCCTCCTGTTCCTGTGTAAGTCTGGAGAAGGGGCTGAATGGCCTCCTCCTGTACCTGTGTAACAGGCTGGAGAAGGGGCTGAATGGCCTCCTCCTGTTCCTTTGTAACAGTCTGGAGAAGCGGCTGAATGGCCTCCTCCTGTTCCTGTGTAACCGGCTGGAGAAGGGGCTGAATGGCCTCCTCCTGTTACTGTGTAACATCAGGAGAAGGGGCTGAATGGCCTCCTCCTGTTCCTGTGTAACAGGCTGGAGAAGGGGCTGAATGACCTCCTCCTGTTCCTGTGTAACCGGCTGGAGAAGGGGCTGAATGGCCTCCTCGTGTTCCTGTGTAACAGCCTGGAGAAGGGGCTGAATGTGGCCTCCTCCTGTTCCTGTGTAACAGGCTGGAGAAGGGGCTGAATGGGGCCTCCTCCTGTTCCTGTGTAAGTCTGGAGAAGGGGCTGAATGGCCTCCTCCTGTACCTGTGTAACAGGCTGGGGAACTGGCTGAATGGCCTCCTCCTGTTCCTGTGTAACAGTCTGGAGAAGCGGCTGAATGGCCTCCTCCTGTTCCTGTGTAACAGTCTGGAGAAGGGGCAGAATGGCCTCCTCCTGTTACTGTGTAACAGTCTGGAGAAGGGGCTGAATGGCCTCCTCATGTTCCTGTGTAACAGGCTGGAGAAGGGGCTGAATGGCCTCCTTCTGTTCCTGTGTAACAGACAGGAGAAGGGGCTGAATGGGGCCTCCTCCTGTTCCTGTGTAACAGGCTGGAAAAGGGACTGAATGGGGCCTCCTCCTGTTCCTGTGTAAGTCTGGAGAAGGGGCTGAATGGCCTCCTCCTGTACCTGTGTAACAGGCTGGGGAAGGGGCTGAATGGCCTCCTCCTGTTCCTGTGTAACAGTCTGGAGAAGCGGCTGAATGGCCTCCTCCTGTTCCTGTGTAACAGTCTGGAGAAGGGGCTGAATGGCCTCCTCCTGTTACTGTGTAACATCAGGAGAAGGGGCTGAATGGCCTCCTCCTGTTCCTGTGTAACAGGCTGGAGAAGGGGCTGAATGGCCTCCTTCTGTTCCTGTGTAACAGGCTGGAGAAGGGGCTGAATGGCCTCCTCCTGTTCCTGTGTTACAGACTGGAGAAGGGGCTGAATGGCCTCCTCCTGTTCCCTGTATAACAGGCTGGAAAAGGGTCTGAATGGGGCCTCCTCCTGTTCTTGTGTAACAGGCTGGAGAAGGCGCTGAATGGGGCCTCCTCCTGTTCCTGTGTAACAGGCTGGAGAAGGGGCTGAATGGCCTCCTCCTGTTCCTGTGTAACAGGCTGGTGAAGGGGCTGAATGGCCTCCGCCTGTTCCTGTGTAACAGGCTGGAGAAGGGGCTGAATCCCGTCCTCCTGTTCCTGTGTAACCGGCTGGAGAAGGGGCTGAATGGCCTCCTCCTGTTCCTGTGCAACTGGCTGGAGAAGGGGCTGAATCCCGTCCTCCTGTTCCTGTGTTACAGGATGGAGAAGGGGCTGAATGGCATCCTCCTGTTCCTGTGTAACAGGCTGGAGAAGGGGCTGAATGGCATCCTCCTGTTCCTGTGTAACAGGCTGGAGAAGGGACTGAATGGGGCCTCCTACTGTTCCTGTGTCACAGGCTGGAGGAGGGGCTGAATGTGGCCTCCTCCTGTTCGTGTGGAACAGGCTGGGGTAGGGGCTGAATGGGGCCTCCTCCTGTTCCTGTGTAACAGCCTGGAGAATGGGCTGAATGGGGCCACCTCCTGCTCATGTGTAACAGGCTGGAGAAGGGGCTGAATGGCCTCCTCCTGTTCCTGTGTAACAGGCAGGAGAAGGGGCTGAATGGCCTCCTCCTGTTCCTGTGTATCAGACTGGAGAAGGGGCTGAATGGGGCCTCCTCCTGTTCCTGTGTAACAGGGTGGAGAAGGGACTGAATGGGGCCTCCTCCTGTTCCAGTGCAACAGGCTGGAGAAGGGGCAGAATGGGGCCTCCTCCTGTTCCTGTGTAACAGGCTGGAGAAGGGACTGAATCCCCTCCTCCTGTTCCTGTGTAACCGGCTGGAGAAGGGGCTGAATGGCCTCCTCCTGTTCCTGTGTAACAGTCTGGAGAAGGGGCTGAATGGGGCGTCCTCCTGTTCCTGTGTAACAGCCTGGAGAAGGGGCTGAATGGCCTCCTCCTGTTCCTGTGTAACAGGCTGGAGAAGGGGCTGAATGGCCTCCTCCTGTTCCTGTGTAACACTCTGGAGAAGGGGCTGAATGGCCTCCTCCTGTTCCTGTGTAACAGTCTGGAGAATGGGCTGAATGGCCTCCTCCTGTTCCTGTGTAACAGGCTGGAGAAGGGGCTGATGGAGCCTCCTCCTGTTGCTGTGTAACATCAAGAGACGGGGCTGAATGGCCTCCTCCTGTTCCTGTGTAACAGACTGGAGAAGGGGCTGAATGGGGCCTCCTCCTGATCCTGTGTAACAGTCTGGAGAAGGGGCTCAATGGTCTCCTCCTGTTCCTGTGGATCAGGCTGGAGAAGGGGCTGAATGGGCCTCCTCCTGTTCCTGTGTAACAGGCTGGAGAAGGGGCTGAATGGGGCCTCCTCCTGTTCCTGTATAACAGGCTGGAGAAGGGGCTGAATGGGGCCTCCTCCTGTTCCTGTGTAACAGGCTGGAGAAGGGGCTGAATGGGGCCTCCTCCTGTTCCTGTGTAACAGGCTGGAGAAGGGGCTGAATGGGGCCTCCTCCTGTTCCTGTGTAACAGGCTGGAGAAGGGACTGAATCCCCTCCTCCTGTTCCTGTGTAACCTGCTGGACAAGGGGCTGAATGGCCTCCTCCTGTTCCTGCGTAGCAGCCTGGAGAAGGGGCTGAATGGGGCCTCCTCCTGTTCCTGTGTAACAGGCTGGGGAAGGGGCTGAATGGGGCCTCCTCCTGTTCCTGTGTAACAGTCTGGAGAAGGGGCTGAATGGCCTCCTCCTGTTCCTGTGTAACAGTCTGTTGAATGGGCTGAATAGCCTCCTCCTGTTACTGTGTAACAGGCTGGAGAAGGGGCTGAATGGGGCCTCCTCCTGTTACTGTGTAACATCAGGAGAAGGGGCTGAATGGCTTCCTCCTGTTCCTGTGTAACAGGCTGGAGAAGGGGCTGAATGACCTCCTCCTGTTCCTGTGTAACAGACTGGAGAAGGGGCTGAATGGCCTCCTCCTGTTCTTGTGTAACAGGCTGGAGAAGGGGCTGAATGTGGCCTCCTCCTGTTCCTTTGTAACAGGCTAGAGAAGGGGCTGAATGGGACCTGCTCCTGTTCCTGTGTAACAGACTGGAGAAGGGACTGAATGGGGCCTCCTCCTGTTCCTGTGTAACAGGCTGGAGAAGGGGCTGAATGGCCTCCTCCTGTTCCTGTGTAACAGACTGGAGAAGGGGCTGAATGGGGCCTCCTCCTGTTCCTGTGTAACAGGCTGGAGAAGGGGCTGAATGGGGCCTCCTCCTGTTCCTGTGTAACAGGCTGGAGAAGGGACTGAATCCCCTCCTCCTGTTGCTGTGTAACCGGTTGGAGAAGGGGCTGAATGGCCTCCTCCTGTTCCTGTGTAACAGCCTGGAGAAGGGGCTGAATGGGGCCTCCTCCTGTTCCTGTGTAACAGGCTGGAGAAGGGGCTGAATGGGGTCTCCTCCTGTTCCTGTGTAACAGGCTGGAGAAGGGGCTGAATCCCCTCCTCCTGTTCCTGTGTAACCGGCTGGAGAAGGAGCTGAATGGGGCCTCCTCCTGTTCCTGTGTAACAGGCTGGAAAAGGGGCTGAATGGCATCCTCCTGTACCTGTGTAACAGGCTGGAGAAGGGGCTGAATGGGGCCTCCTCCTATTCCTGTGTAACAGGCTGGAGAAGGGACTGAATGGGGCCTCCACCTATTCCTGTGTAACATGCTGGAGAAGGGGCTGAATGGGGTCACCTTCTGTTCCTGTCTAACATGCTGGAGAAGGGGCTGAATGGGACCTCCTCCTGTTCCTGTGTAACAGACTGGAGAAGGGGCTGAATCGCCTCCTCCTCTTCCCTGTATAACAGGCTGGAAAAGGGGCTGAAGGGGCCTCCTCCTGTTCTTGTGTAAAAGGCTGGAGAAGGGGCTGAATGGGGCCTCCTCCTGTTCCTGTGTAACAGGCTGGAGAAGGGGCTGAATGGCCTCCTCCTGTTCCTGTGTAACAGGCTGGAGAAGGGGCTGAATGGCCTCCTCCTGTTCCTGTGTTACAGACTGGAGAAGGGGCTGAATGGCCTCCTCCTGTTCCCTGTATAACAGGCTGGAAAAGGGTCTGAATGGGGCCTCCTCCTGTTCTTGTGTAACAGGCTGGAGAAGGCGCTGAATGGGGCCTCCTCCTGTTCCTGTGTAACAGGCTGGAGAAGGGGCTGAATGGCCTCCTCCTGTTCCTGTGTAACAGGCTGGAGAAGGGGCTGAATGGCCTCCGCCTGTTCCTGTGTAACAGGCTGGAGAAGGGGCTGAATGGGGCCTCCTCCTGTTCCCTGTGTAACTGGCTGTAGAAGGGGCTGAATGGGGCCTCCTACTGTTCCTGTGTAACAGGCTGGAGAAGGGGCTGAATGGCCTCCTCCTGTTCCTGTGTAACAGGCTGGTGAAGGGGCTGAATGGCCTCCGCCTGTTCCTGTGTAACAGGCTGGAGAAGGGGCTGAATGGGGCCTCCTCCTGTTCCAGTGTAACAGGCTGGAGAAGGGGCAGAATGGGGCCTCCTCCTGTTCCCTGTGTAACAGGCTGGAGAAGGGGCTGAATGGGGCCTCCTCCTCTTCCCTGTGTAACAGGCTGGAGAAGGGGCTGAATGGCTTCCACCTGTTCCTGTGTACCAATGCTGGAGAAGGGGCTGAATGGGGCCTCCTCCTGTTCCTGGGTAACAGGCAGGATAAGGGGCTGAATGGGGCCTCCTCCTGTTCCTGTGTAACAGACAGGAGAAGGGGCTGAATGGGGCCTCCTCCTGTTCCTGTGTAACAGGCTGGAAAAGGGACTGAATGGGGCCTCCTCCTGTTCCTGTGTAACAGTTTGGAAGAGGGACTCAATCCCCTCCTCCGGATCCTGTGTAACCGGCTGGAGAAGTGGCTGAATGGCCACCTCCTGTTCCTGTGTAACAGGCTGTAGAAGGGGCTGAATGGGGCCTCCTCTTGTTCCTGCGTAACAGGCTGGAGAAGGGGCTGAATGGGGCCTCCTCCTGTTCCTGTGTAACAGTCTGGAGAAGGGGCTGAATGGCCTCCCCCTGTTCCTGTGTAACAGTCTGGAGAAGGGGCTGAATGGCATGCTCCTGTTCCTGTGTAACTGTCTGTAGAAGGGGCTGAATGGGGCCTCCTCCTGTTCCTGCGTAACAGGCTGGAGAAGGGGCTGAATGGGGCCTCCTCCTGTTCCTTTCTAACAGGCTGGAGAAGGGGCTGAATGGCCTCCTCCTGTTCCTGTGTAACAGTCTGGAGAAGGGGCTGAATGGCCTCCTCCTGTTCCTGTGTAACAGGCTGGAGAAGGGGCTGAATGGGGCCTCCTCCTGTTACTGTGTAACATCAGGAGAAGGGGCTGAATGGCCTCCTCCTGTTCCTGTGTAACAGACTGGAGAAGGGGCTGAATGGCCTCCTCCTGTACCTGTGTAACAGGCTGGAGAAGGGGCTGAATGGGGCCTCCTCCTGTTCCTGTGTAACAGGCTGGAGAAGGGGCTGAATGGGGCCTCCTCCTGTTCCTGTGTAACAGGCTGGAGAAGGGACTGAAACCACTCCTCCTGTTCCTGTGTAACCGGCTGGAGAAGGGGCTGAATGGCCTCCTCGTGTTCCTGTGTAACAGCCTGGAGAAGGGGCTGAATGTGGCCTCCTCCTGTTCCTGTGTAACAGGCTGGAGAAGGGGCTGAATGGGGCCTCCTCCTGTTCCTGTGTAAGTCTGGAGAAGGGGCTGAATGGCCTCCTCCTGTACCTGTGTAACAGGCTGGAGAAGGGGCTGAATGGCCTCCTCCTGTTCCTGTGTAACAGTCTGGAGAAGCGGCTGAATGGCCTCCTCCTGTTCCTGTGTAACAGTCTGGAGAAGGGGCTGAATGACCTCCTCCTGTTTCTGTGTAACATCAGGAGAAGGGGCTGAATGGCCTCCTCCTGTTCCTGTGTAACAGGCTGGAGAAGGGGCAGAATGACCTCCTCCTGTTTCTGTGTAACAAGCTGGAGAAGGGACTGAATGGGGCCTCCTCCTGTTCCTGTGTAACAGACTGGAGAAGGGGCTGAATGGCCTCCTCCTGTACCTGTGTAACAGGCTGGAGAAGGGGCTGAATGGGGCCTCCTCCTGTTCCTGTGTAACAGGCTGGAGAAGGGGCTGAATGGGGCCTCCTCCTGTTCCTGTGTAACAGGCTGGCGAAGGGACTGAAACCACTCCTCCTGTTCCTGTGTAACCGGCTGGAGAAGGGGCTGAATGGCCTCCTCGTGTTCCTGTGTAACAGCCTGGAGAAGGGGCTGAATGTGGCCTCCTCCTGTTCCTGTGTAACAGGCTGGAGAAGGGGCTGAATGGGGCCTCCTCCTGTTCCTGTGTAAGTCTGGAGAAGGGGCTGAATGGCCTCCTCCTGTACCTGTGTAACAGGCTGGAGAAGGGGCTGAATGGCCTCCTCCTGTTCCTTTGTAACAGTCTGGAGAAGCGGCTGAATGGCCTCCTCCTGTTCCTGTGTAACCGGCTGGAGAAGGGGCTGAATGGCCTCCTCCTGTTACTGTGTAACATCAGGAGAAGGGGCTGAATGGCCTCCTCCTGTTCCTGTGTAACAGGCTGGAGAAGGGGCTGAATGACCTCCTCCTGTTCCTGTGTAACCGGCTGGAGAAGGGGCTGAATGGCCTCCTCGTGTTCCTGTGTAACAGCCTGGAGAAGGGGCTGAATGTGGCCTCCTCCTGTTCCTGTGTAACAGGCTGGAGAAGGGGCTGAATGGGGCCTCCTCCTGTTCCTGTGTAAGTCTGGAGAAGGGGCTGAATGGCCTCCTCCTGTACCTGTGTAACAGGCTGGGGAAGGGGCTGAATGGCCTCCTCCTGTTCCTGTGTAACAGTCTGGAGAAGCGGCTGAATGGCCTCCTCCTGTTCCTGTGTAACAGTCTGGAGAAGGGGCTGAATGGCCTCCTCCTGTTACTGTGTAACATCAGGAGAAGGGGCTGAATGGCCTCCTCCTGTTCCTGTGTAACAGGCTGGAGAAGGGGCTGAATGGCCTCCTTCTGTTCCTGTGTAACAGGCTGGAGAAGGGGCTGAATGGCCTCCTCCTGTTCCTGTGTTACAGACTGGAGAAGGGGCTGAATGGCCTCCTCCTGTTCCCTGTATAACAGGCTGGAAAAGGGTCTGAATGGGGCCTCCTCCTGTTCTTGTGTAACAGGCTGGAGAAGGCGCTGAATGGGGCCTCCTCCTGTTCCTGTGTAACAGGCTGGAGAAGGGGCTGAATGGCCTCCTCCTGTTCCTGTGTAACAGGCTGGTGAAGGGGCTGAATGGCCTCCGCCTGTTCCTGTGTAACAGGCTGGAGAAGGGGCTGAATGGGGCCTCCTCCTGTTCCAGTGTAACAGGCTGGAGAAGGGGCAGAATGGGGCCTCCTCCTGTTCCCTGTGTAACAGGCTGGAGAAGGGGCTGAATGGGGCCTCCTCCTCTTCCCTGTGTAACAGGCTGGAGAAGGGGCTGAATGGCTTCCACCTGTTCCTGTGTACCAATGCTGGAGAAGGGGCTGAATGGGGCCTCCTCCTGTTCCTGGGTAACAGGCAGGATAAGGGGCTGAATGGCCTCCTCCTGTTCCTGTGTAACAGACAGGAGAAGGGGCTGAATGGCCTCCTCCTGTTCCTGTGTAACAGGCTGGAAAAGGGACTGAATGGGGCCTCCTCCTGTTCCTGTGTAACAGGCTGGAAGAGGGACTCAATCCCCTCCTCCGGATCCTGTGTAACCGGCTGGAGAAGTGGCTGAATGGCCACCTCCTGTTCCTGTGTAACAGGCTGTAGAAGGGGCTGAATGGGGCCTCCTGTTGTTCCTGCGTAACAGGCTGGAGAAGGGGCTGAATGGGGCCTCCTCCTGTTCCTGTGTAACAGTCTGGAGAAGGGGCTGAATGGCCTCCTCCTGTTCCTTTCTAACAGGCTGGAGAAGGGGCTGAATGGCCTCCTCCTGTTCCTGTGTAACAGTCTGGAGAAGGGGCTGAATGGCATGCTCCTGTTCCTGTGTAACTGTCTGGAGAAGGGGCTGAATGGCCTCCTCCTGTTCCTGTGTAACAGGCTGGAGAAGGGGCTGAATGGGGCCTCCTCCTGTTACTGTGTAACATCAGGAGAAGGGGCTGAATGGCCTCCTCCTGTTCCTGTGTAACAGGCTGGAGAAGGGGCAGAATGACCTCCTCCTGTTTCTGTGTAACAAGCTGGAGAAGGGACTGAATGGGGCCTCCTCCTGTTCCTGTGTAACAGACTGGAGAAGGGGCTGAATGGCCTCCTCCTGTACCTGTGTAACAGGCTGGAGAAGGGGCTGAATGGGGCCTCCTCCTGCTCCTGTGTAACAGGCTGCAGAAGGGGCTGAATGGGGCCTCCTCCTGTTCCTGTGTAACAGGCTGGAGAATGGACTGAAACCACTCCTCCTGTTCCTGTGTAACCGGCTGGAGAAGGGGCTGAATGGCCTCCTCGTGTTCCTGTGTAACAGCCTGGAGAAGGGGCTGAATGTGGCCTCCTCCTGTTCCTGTGTAACAGGCTGGAGAAGGGGCTGAATGGGGCCTCCTCCTGTTCCTGTGTAAGTCTGGAGAAGGGGCTGAATGGCCTCCTCCTGTACCTGTGTAACAGGCTGGAGAAGGGGCTGAATGGCCTCCTCCTGTTCCTGTGTAACAGTCTGGAGAAGCGGCTGAATGGCCTCCTCCTGTTCCTGTGTAACAGTCTGGAGAAGGGGCTGAATGGCCTCCTCCTGTTACTGTGTAACATCAGGAGAAGGGGCTGAATGGCCTCCTCCTGTTCCTGTGTAACAGGCTGGAGAAGGGGCTGAATGACATCCTCCTGTTCCTGTGTAACAGACTGGAGAAGGGGCTGAATGGCCTCCTCCTGTTCCTGTGTAACAGTCTGGAGAAGGGTCTGAATGGGGCCTCCTCCTGTTCCTGTGTAACAGGCTGGAGAAGGGGCTGCATGGGGCCTCCTCCTGTTCCTGTGTAACAGGCTGGAGAATGGGCTGAATGGGGCCTCCTCCTGTTCCTGTATAACAGGCTGGAGAAGGGGCTGAATGGGGCCTCCTCCTGTTCCTGTGTAACAGTCTGGAGAAGGGGCTGAATGGCCTCCCCCTGTTCCAGTGTAACAGGCTGGAGAAGGGGCTGAACGGGGCCTCTTCCTCTTACTGTGTAACATCAGGAGAAGGGGCTGAACGGCCTACTACTGTTCCTGTGTGAAAGACTGGATAAGGGGCTGAATGGGGCCTCCTCCTCTTCCCTGTGTAACAGGCTGGAGAAGGAGGTGTATGTCCTCCTCCTGTTCCTGTGTGACCGACTGGATAAGGGGCTGAATGGTGCCTCCTCCTGTTCCTGTGTAACAGGCTGGAGAAGGGGCTGAATGGCCTCCTCCTGTTCCTGTGTGACAGAATGGATAAGGGGCTGAATGGGGCCTCCTCCTGTTCCTGTGTAACAGGCTGGAGAAGGGGCTGAATGGCCTCCTCGTGTTCCTGTGTAACAGGCTGGTGAAGGGGCTGAATGGCCTCCTCCTGTTCCTGTGTAACAGGCTGGAGAAGGCGCTGAATGGGGCCTCCTCCTGTTCCCTGTGTAACAGGCTGGAGAAGGAGGTGTATGTCCTCCTCATGTTCCTGTGTAACAGGCTGGAGAAGGATCTGAATGGGGCCTCCTCGTGTTCCTGTGTAACAGGATGGAGAAGGGGCTGAATGGGGCCTCCTCGTGTTCCTGTGTAACAGGCTGGAGAAGGGGCTCAATGGGGCCTCCTCGTGTTCCTGTGTAACAGGCTGGAGAAGGGGCTGAATGGGGCCTCCTCCTGTTCCTGTGTAACAGGCTGGAGAATGGGCTGAATGGCCTCCTCCTGTTCCTGTGTAACAGGCTGGAGAAGGGGCTGAATGGCCTCCTCCTGTTCCTGTGTAACCGGCTGGAGAAGTGGCTGCATGGGGCCTCCTCCTGTTCCTGTGTAACAGGCTGGAGAATGGGCTGAATGGGGCCTCCTCCTGTTCCTGTGTAACAGGCTGGAGAAGGGGCTGAATGGCCTCCTCCTGTTCCTGTGTAACAGGCTGGAGAAGGGCCTGAATGGCCTCCTCCTGTTCCTGTGTAACAGGCTGGTGAAGGGGCTGAATGGCCTCCTCCTGTTCCTGTGTAACAGGCTGGAGAAGGCGCTGAATGGGGCCTCCTCCTGTTCCTGTGTAACAGGGTGGAGAAGGGGCTGAATGGCCTCCTCCTGTTCCCTGTGTAACAGGCTGGAGAAGGGGCTGAAGGGCCTCCTCGTGTTCCTGTGTAACAGGCTGGAGAAGTGGCTGCATGGGACCTCCTCCTGTTCCTTTGTAACAGGCTGGAGAAGGGGCTGAATGGGGCCTCCTCCTGTTCCTGTGTAACAGGCTGGAGAAGGGGCTGAATGGGGCCTCCTACTGTTCCTGTGTAACAGGATGGAGAAGGGGTTGAATGGGGCCTCCTCCTGTTCCTTTGTAACAAGCTGGACAAGGGGCTGAATGGCCCCCCCCTGTTCCTGTTTAACAGGCTGGAGCAGGGGCTGAAGGCCTCCTCCTGTTCCTGTGTAACAGGCTGGAGAAGGGGCTGAATGGGGCCTCCTCCTGTTCCTGTGTAACAGGCTGGAGAAGGGGCTGAATGGGGCCTCCTCCTGTTCCTGTGTAACAGGCTGGAGAAGGGGCTGAATGGGGCCTCCTCCTGTTCCTGTGTAACCAGCTGGAGAACGGGCTGAATGGGGCCTCCTCCTGTTCCTGTGTAACAGGCTGGAGAAGGGGCTGAATGGGGCCTCCTCCTGTTCCTGTGTAACAGGATGGAGAAGGGGCTGAATGGAGCCTCCTCCTGTTCCTGTGTAACAGGATGGAGAAGGGGCTGAATGGGGTCTCCTCCTGTTCCGTTGTAACAGACTGGAGAAGGGGCTGAATGGCCTCCTCCTGTTCCTGTTTAACAGGCTGGAGCAGGGGCTGAATGGCCTCCTCCTGTTCCTGGGCAGCAGGCTGGTGAAGGGGCTGAATGAGGCCTCCTCCTGTTCCTGTGTAACCGGCTGGAGAAGGGGCTGAATGGGGCCTCCTCCTGTTCCTGTGTAACCGGCTGGAGAAGGGGCTGAATGGCCTCCTCCTGTTACTGTGTAACATCAGGAGAAGGGGCTGAATGGCCTCCTCCTGTTCCTGTGTAACAGGCTGGAGAAGGGGCTGAATGACCTCCTCCTGTTCCTGTGTAACCGGCTGGAGAAGGGGCTGAATGGCCTCCTCGTGTTCCTGTGTAACAGCCTGGAGAAGGGGCTGAATGTGGCCTCCTCCTGTTCCTGTGTAACAGGCTGGAGAAGGGGCTGAATGGGGCCTCCTCCTGTTCCTGTGTAAGTCTGGAGAAGGGGCTGAATGACCTCCTCCTGTACCTGTGTAACAGGCTGGAGAAGGGGCTGAATGGCCTCCTCCTGTTCCTGTGTAACAGTCTGGAGAAGCGGCTGAATGGCCTCCTCCTGTTCCTGTGTAACAGTCTGGAGAAGGGGCTGAATGGCCTCCTCCTGTTACTGTGTAACATCAGGAGAAGGGGCTGAATGGCCTCCTCCTGTTCCTGTGTAACAGGCTGGAGAAGGGGCTGAATGGCCTCCTCCTGTTCCTGTGTAACAGGCTGGAGAAGGGGCTGAATGGCCTCCTCCTGTTCTTGTGTAACAGGGTGGAGAAGGCGCTGAATGGGGCCTCCTCCTGTTCCTGTGTAACAGGCTGGAGAAGGGGCTGAATGGCCTCCTCCTGTTCCAGTGTAACAGGCTGGTGAAGGGGCTGAATGGCCTCCGCCTGTTCCTGTGTAACAGGCTGGAGAAGGGGCTGAATGGGGCCTCCTCCTGTTCCAGTGTAACAGGCTGGAGAAGGGGCAGAATGGGGCCTCCTCCTGTTCCCTGTGTAACAGGCTGGAGAAGGGGCTGAATGGGGCCTCCTCCTCTTCCCTGTGTAACAGGCTGGAGAAGGGGCTGAATGGCTTCCACCTGTTCCTGTGTACCAATGCTGGAGAAGGGGCTGAATGGGGCCTCCTCCTGTTCCTGGGTAACAGGCAGGATAAGGGGCTGAATGGCCTCCTCCTGTTCCTGTGTAACAGACAGGAGAAGGCGCTGAATGGGGCCTCCTCCTGTTCCTGTGTAACAGGCTGGAAAAGGGACTGAATGGGGCCTCCTCCTGTTCCTGTGTAACAGGCTGGAAGAGGGACTCAATTCCCTCCTCCGGATCCTGTGTAACCGGCTGGAGAAGTGGCTGAATGGCCACCTCCTGTTCCTGTGTAACAGGCTGGAGAAGGGGCTGAATGGGGCCTCCTCTTGTTCCTGCGTAACAGGCTGGAGAAGGGGCTGAATGGGGCCTCCTCCTGTTCCTGTGTAACAGTCTGGAGAAGGGGCTGAATGGCCTCCTCCTGTTCCTTTCTAACAGGCTGGAGAAGGGGCTGAATGGCCTCCTCCTGTTCCTGTGTAACAGGCTGGAGAAGGGGCTGAATGGGGCCTCCTCCTGTTCCTGTGTAACAGGCTGGAGAAGGGGCTGAATGGCCTCCTCGTGTTCCTGTGTAACAGGCGGGTGAAGGGGCTGAATGGCCTCCTCCTGTTCCTGTGTAACAGGCTGGAGAAGGCGCTGAATGGGGCCTCCTCCTGTTCCCTGTGTAACAGGCTGGAGAAGGAGGTGTATGTCCTCCTCATGTTCCTGTGTAACAGGCTGGAGAAGGGGCTGAATGGGGCCTCCTCCTGTTCCTGTGTAACAGGATGGAGAAGGGGCTGAATGGGGCCTCCTCGTGTTCCTGTGTAACAGGCTGGAGAAGGGGCTCAATGGGGCCTCCTCGTGTTCCTGTGTAACAGGCTGGAGAAGGGGCTGAATGGGGCCTCCTCCTGTTCCTGTGTAACAGGCTGGAGAATGGGCTGAATGGCCTCCTCCTGTTCCTGTGTAACAGGCTGGAGAAGGGGCTGAATGGCCTCCTCCTGTTCCTGTGTAACCGGCTGGAGAAGTGGCTGCATGGGGCCTCCTCCTGTTCCTGTGTAACAGGCTGGAGAATGGGCTGAATGGGGCCTCCTCCTGTTCCTGTGTAACAGGCTGGAGAAGGGGCTGAATGGCCTCCTCCTGTTCCTGTGTAACAGGCTGGAGAAGGGCCTGAATGGCCTCCTCCTGTTCCTGTGTAACAGGCTGGTGAAGGGGCTGAATGGCCTCCTCCTGTTCCTGTGTAACAGGCTGGAGAAGGCGCTGAATGGGGCCTCCTCCTGTTCCTGTGTAACAGGGTGGAGAAGGGGCTGAATGGCCTCCTCCTGTTCCCTGTGTAACAGGCTGGAGAAGGGGCTGAAGGGCCTCCTCGTGTTCCTGTGTAACAGGCTGGAGAAGTGGCTGCATGGGACCTCCTCCTGTTCCTTTGTAACAGGCTGGAGAAGGGGCTGAATGGGGCCTCCTCCTGTTCCTGTGTAACAGGCTGGAGAAGGGGCTGAGTGGGGCCTCCTCCTGTTCCTGTGTAACCCGGATGGAGAAGGGGCTGAATGGGGCCTCCTTCTGTTCCTGTGTAACAGGATGGAGAAGGGGTTGAATGGGGCCTCCTCCTGTTCCTTTGTAACAAGCTGGACAAGGGGCTGAATGGCCCCCCCCTGTTCCTGTTTAACAGGCTGGAGCAGGGGCTGAAGGCCTCCTCCTGTTCCTGTGTAACAGGCTGGAGAAGGGGCTGAATGGGGCCTCCTCCTGTTCCTGTGTAACAGGCTGGAGAAGGGGCTGAATGGGGCCTCCTCCTGTTCCTGTGTAACAGGTTGGAGAAGGGGCTGAATGGGGCCTCCTCCAGTTCCTGTGTAACCAGCTGGAGAACGGGCTGAATGGGGCCTCCTCCTGTTCCTGTGTAACAGGCTGGAGAAGGGGCTGAATGGGGCCTCCTCCTGTTCCTGTGTAACAGGATGGAGAAGGGGCTGAATGGAGCCTCCTCCTGTTCCTGTGTAACAGGATGGAGAAGGGGCTGAATGGGGTCTCCTCCTGTTCCGTTGTAACAGACTGGAGAAGGGGCTGAATGGCCTCCTCCTGTTCCTGTTTAACAGGCTGGAGCAGGGGCTGAATGGCCTCCTCCTGTTCCTGTGCAGCAGGCTGGTGAAGGGGCTGAATGAGGCCTCCTCCTGTTCCTGTGTAACCGGCTGGAGAAGGGGCTGAATGGGGCCTCCTCCTGTTCCTGTGTAACCGGCTGGAGAAGGGGCTGAATGGCCTCCTCCTGTTACTGTGTAACATCAGGAGAAGGGGCTGAATGGCCTCCTCCTGTTCCTGTGTAACAGGCTGGAGAAGGGGCTGAATGGCCTCCTCCTGTTCCTGTGTAACAGTCTGGAGAAGCGGCTGAATGGCCTCCTCCTGTTCCTGTGTAACAGTCTGGAGAAGGGGCTGAATGGCCTCCTCCTGTTACTGTGTAACATCAGGAGAAGGGGCTGAATGGCCTCCTCCTGTTCCTGTGTAACAGGCTGGAGAAGGGGCTGAATGGCCTCCTCCTGTTCCTGTGTAACAGGCTGGAGAAGGGGCTGAATGGCCTCCTCCTGTTCCTGTGTTACAGACTGGAGAAGGGGCTGAATGGCCTCCTCCTGTTCCCTGTATAACAGGCTGGAAAAGGGTCTGAATGGGGCCTCCTCCTGTTCTTGTGTAACAGGGTGGAGAAGGCGCTGAATGGGGCCTCCTCCTGTTCCTTTGTAACAGGCTGGAGAAGGGGCTGAATGGCCTCCTCCTGTTCCTGTGTAACAGGCTGGTGAAGGGGCTGAATGGCCTCCGCCTGTTCCTGTGTAACTGGCTGGAGAAGGGGCTGAATGGGGCCTCCTCCTGTTCCAGTGTAACAGGCTGGAGAAGGGGCAGAATGGGGCCTCCTCCTGTTCCCTGTGTAACAGGCTGGAGAAGGGGCTGAAAGGGGCCTCCTCCTCTTCCCTGTGTAACAGGCTGGAGAAGGGGCTGAATGGCTTCCACCTGTTCCTGTGTACCAATGCTGGAGAAGGGGCTGAATGGGGCCTCCTCCTGTTCCTGGGTAACAGCCAGGATAAGGGGCTGAATGGCCTCCTCCTGTTCCTGTGTAACAGACAGGAGAAGGGGCTGAATGGGGCCTCCTCCTGTTCCTGTGTAACAGGCTGGAAAAGGGACTGAATGGGGCCTCCTCCTGTTCCTGTGTAACAGGCTGGAAGAGGGACTCAATTCCCTCCTCCGGATCCTGTGTAACCGGCTGGAGAAGTGGCTGAATGGCCACCTCCTGTTCCTGTGTAACAGGCTGGAGAAGGGGCTGAATGGGGCCTCCTCTTGTTCCTGCGTAACAGGCTGGAGAAGGGGCTGAATGGGGCCTCCTCCTGTTCCTGTGTAACAGTCTGGAGAAGGGGCTGAATGGCCTCCTCCTGTTCCTTTCTAACAGGCTGGAGAAGGGGCTGAATGGCCTCCTCCTGTTCCTGTGTAACAGTCTGGAGAAGGGGCTGAATGGCCTCCTCCTGTTCCTGTGTAACTGTCTGGAGAAGGGGCTGAATGGCCTCCTCCTGTTCCTGTGTAACAGGCTGGAGAAGGGGCTGAATGGGGCCTCCTCCTGTTACCGTGTAACATCAGGAGAAGGGGCTGAATGGCCTCCTCCTGTTCCTGTGTAACAGGCTGGAGAAGGGGCAGAATGACCTCCTCCTGTTTCTGTGTAACAAGCTGGAGAAGGGACTGAATGGGGCCTCCTCCTGTTCCTGTGTAACAGACTGGAGAAGGGGCTGAATGGCCTCCTCCTGTACCTGTGTAACAGGCTGGAGAAGGGGCTGAATGGGGCCTCCTCCTGCTCCTGTGTAACAGGCTGGAGAAGGGGCTGAATGGGGCCTCCTCCTGTTACTGTGTAACAGGCTGGAGAAGGGACTGAAACCACTCCTCCTGTTCCTGTGTAACCGGCTGGAGAAGGGGCTGAATGGCCTCCTCGTGTTCCTGTGTAACAGCCTGGAGAAGGGGCTGAATGTGGCCTCCTCCTGTTCCTGTGTAACAGGCTGGAGAAGGGGCTGAATGGGGCCTCCTCCTGTTCCTGTGTAAGTCTGGAGAAGGGGCTGAATGGCCTCCTCCTGTACCTGTGTAACAGGCTGGAGAAGGGGCTGAATGGCCTCCTCCTGTTCCTGTGTAACAGTCTGGAGAAGCGGCTGAATGGCCTCCTCCTGTTCCTGTGTAACAGTCTGGAGAAGCGGCTGAATGGCCTCCTCCTGTTCCTGTGTAACAGGCTGGAGAAGGGGCTGAATGGCTTCCACCTGTTCCTGTGTACCAATGCTGGAGAAGGGGCTGAATGGGGCCTCCTCCTGTTCCTGGGTAACAGGCAGGATAAGGGGCTGAATGGCCTCCTCCTGTTCCTGTGTAACAGACAGGAGAAGGCGCTGAATGGGGCCTCCTCCTGTTCCTGTGTAACAGGCTGGAAAAGGGACTGAATGGGGCCTCCTCCTGTTCCTGTGTAACAGGCTGGAAGAGGGACTCAATTCCCTCCTCCGGATCCTGTGTAACCGGCTGGAGAAGTGGCTGAATGGCCACCTCCTGTTCCTGTGTAACAGGCTGGAGAAGGGGCTGAATGGGGCCTCCTCTTGTTCCTGCGTAACAGGCTGGAGAAGGGGCTGAATGGGGCCTCCTCCTGTTCCTGTGTAACAGTCTGGAGAAGGGGCTGAATGGCCTCCTCCTGTTCCTTTCTAACAGGCTGGAGAAGGGGCTGAATGGCCTCCTCCTGTTCCTGTGTAACAGGCTGGAGAAGGGGCTGAATGGGGCCTCCTCCTGTTCCTGTGTAACAGGCTGGAGAAGGGGCTGAATGGCCTCCTCGTGTTCCTGTGTAACAGGCGGGTGAAGGGGCTGAATGGCCTCCTCCTGTTCCTGTGTAACAGGCTGGAGAAGGCGCTGAATGGGGCCTACTCCTGTTCCCTGTGTAACAGGCTGGAGAAGGAGGTGTATGTCCTCCTCATGTTCCTGTGTAACAGGCTGGAGAAGGGGCTGAATGGGGCCTCCTCCTGTTCCTGTGTAACAGGATGGAGAAGGGGCTGAATGGGGCCTCCTCGTGTTCCTGTGTAACAGGCTGGAGAAGGGGCTCAATGGGGCCTCCTCGTGTTCCTGTGTAACAGGCTGGAGAAGGGGCTGAATGGGGCCTCCTCCTGTTCCTGTGTAACAGGCTGGAGAATGGGCTGAATGGCCTCCTCCTGTTCCTGTGTAACAGGCTGGAGAAGGGGCTGAATGGCCTCCTCCTGTTCCTGTGTAACCGGCTGGAGAAGTGGCTGCATGGGGCCTCCTCCTGTTCCTGTGTAACAGGCTGGAGAATGGGCTGAATGGGGCCTCCTCCTGTTCCTGTGTAACAGGCTGGAGAAGGGGCTGAATGGCCTCCTCCTGTTCCTGTGTAACAGGCTGGAGAAGGGCCTGAATGGCCTCCTCCTGTTCCTGTGTAACAGGCTGGTGAAGGGGCTGAATGGCCTCCTCCTGTTCCTGTGTAACAGGCTGGAGAAGGCGCTGAATGGGGCCTCCTCCTGTTCCTGTGTAACAGGGTGGAGAAGGGGCTGAATGGCCTCCTCCTGTTCCCTGTGTAACAGGCTGGAGAAGGGGCTGAAGGGCCTCCTCGTGTTCCTGTGTAACAGGCTGGAGAAGTGGCTGCATGGGACCTCCTCCTGTTCCTTTGTAACAGGCTGGAGAAGGGGCTGAATGGGGCCTCCTCCTGTTCCTGTGTAACAGGCTGGAGAAGGGGCTGAATGGGGCCTCCTCCTGTTCCTGTGTAACCCGGATGGAGAAGGGGCTGAATGGGGCCTCCTTCTGTTCCTGTGTAACAGGATGGAGAAGGGGTTGAATGGGGCCTCCTCCTGTTCCTTTGTAACAAGCTGGACAAGGGGCTGAATGGCCCCCCCCTGTTCCTGTTTAACAGGCTGGAGCAGGGGCTGAAGGCCTCCTCCTGTTCCTGTGTAACAGGCTGGAGAAGGGGCTGAATGGGGCCTCCTCCTGTTCCTGTGTAACAGGCTGGAGAAGGGGCTGAATGGGGCCTCCTCCTGTTCCTGTGTAACAGGCTGGAGAAGGGGCTGAATGGGGCCTCCTCCAGTTCCTGTGTAACCAGCTGGAGAACGGGCTGAATGGGACCTCCTCCTGTTCCTGTGTAACAGGCTGGAGAAGGGGCTGAATGGGGCCTCCTCCTGTTCCTGTGTAACAGGATGGAGAAGGGGCTGAATGGAGCCTCCTCCTGTTCCTGTGTAACAGGATGGAGAAGGGGCTGAATGGGGTCTCCTCCTGTTCCGTTGTAACAGACTGGAGAAGGGGCTGAATGGCCTCCTCCTGTTCCTGTTTAACAGGCTGGAGCAGGGGCTGAATGGCCTCCTCCTGTTCCTGTGCAGCAGGCTGGTGAAGGGGCTGAATGAGGCCTCCTCCTGTTCCTGTGTAACCGGCTGGAGAAGGGGCTGAATGGGGCCTCCTCCTGTTCCTGTGTAACCGGCTGGAGAAGGGGCTGAATGGCCTCCTCCTGTTACTGTGTAACATCAGGAGAAGGGGCTGAATGGCCTCCTCCTGTTCCTGTGTAACAGGCTGGAGAAGGGGCTGAATGACCTCCTCCTGTTCCTGTGTAACCGGCTGGAGAAGGGGCTGAATGGCCTCCTCGTGTTCCTGTGTAACAGCCTGGAGAAGGGTCTGAATGTGGCCTCCTCCTGTTCCTGTGTAACAGGCTGGAGAAGGGGCTGAATGGGGCCTCCTCCTGTTCCTGTGTAAGTCTGGAGAAGGGGCTGAATGACCTCCTCCTGTACCTGTGTAACAGGCTGGAGAAGGGGCTGAATGGCCTCCTCCTGTTCCTGTGTAACAGTCTGGAGAAGCGGCTGAATGGCCTCCTCCTGTTCCTGTGTAACAGTCTGGAGAAGGGGCTGAATGGCCTCCTCCTGTTACTGTGTAACATCAGGAGAAGGGGCTGAATGGCCTCCTCCTGTTCCTGTGTAACAGGCTGGAGAAGGGGCTGAATGGCCTCCTCCTGTTCCTGTGTAACAGGCTGGAGAAGGGGCTGAATGGCCTCCTCCTGTTCCTGTGTTACAGACTGGAGAAGGGGCTGAATGGCCTCCTCCTGTTCCCTGTATAACAGGCTGGAAAAGGGTCTGAATGGGGCCTCCTCCTGTTCTTGTGTAACAGGGTGGAGAAGGCGCTGAATGGGGCCTCCTCCTGTTCCTTTGTAACAGGCTGGAGAAGGGGCTGAATGGCCTCCTCCTGTTCCTGTGTAACAGGCTGGTGAAGGGGCTGAATGGCCTCCGCCTGTTCCTGTGTAACAGGCTGGAGAAGGGGCTGAATGGGGCCTCCTCCTGTTCCAGTGTAACAGGCTGGAGAAGGGGCAGAATGGGGCCTCCTCCTGTTCCCTGTGTAACAGGCTGGAGAAGGGGCTGAAAGGGGCCTCCTCCTCTTCCCTGTGTAACAGGCTGGAGAAGGGGCTGAATGGCTTCCACCTGTTCCTGTGTACCAATGCTGGAGAAGGGGCTGAATGGGGCCTCCTCCTGTTCCTGGGTAACAGGCAGGATAAGGGGCTGAATGGCCTCCTCCTGTTCCTGTGTAACAGACAGGAGAAGGGGCTGAATGGGGCCTCCTCCTGTTCCTGTGTAACAGGCTGGAAAAGGGACTGAATGGGGCCTCCTCCTGTTCCTGTGTAACAGGCTGGAAGAGGGACTCAATTCCCTCCTCCGGATCCTGTGTAACCGGCTGGAGAAGTGGCTGAATGGCCACCTCCTGTTCCTGTGTAACAGGCTGGAGAAGGGGCTGAATGGGGCCTCCTCTTGTTCCTGCGTAACAGGCTGGAGAAGGGGCTGAATGGGGCCTCCTCCTGTTCCTGTGTAACAGTCTGGAGAAGGGGCTGAATGGCCTCCTCCTGTTCCTTTCTAACAGGCTGGAGAAGGGGCTGAATGGCCTCCTCCTGTTCCTGTGTAACAGTCTGGAGAAGGGGCTGAATGGCCTCCTCCTGTTCCTGTGTAACTGTCTGGAGAAGGGGCTGAATGGCCTCCTCCTGTTCCTGTGTAACAGGCTGGAGAAGGGGCTGAATGGGGCCTCCTCCTGTTACCGTGTAACATCAGGAGAAGGGGCTGAATGGCCTCCTCCTGTTCCTGTGTAACAGGCTGGAGAAGGGGCAGAATGACCTCCTCCTGTTTCTGTGTAACAAGCTGGAGAAGGGACTGAATGGGGCCTCCTCCTGTTCCTGTGTAACAGACTGGAGAAGTGGCTGAATGGCCTCCTCCTGTACCTGTGTAACAGGCTGGAGAAGGGGCTGAATGGGGCCTCCTCCTGCTCCTGTGTAACAGGCTGGAGAAGGGGCTGAATGGGGCCTCCTCCTGTTCCTGTGTAACAGGCTGGAGAAGGGACTGAAACCACTCCTCCTGTTCCTGTGTAACCGGCTGGAGAAGGGGCTGAATGGCCTCCTCGTGTTCCTGTGTAACAGCCTGGAGAAGGGGCTGAATGTGGCCTCCTCCTGTTCCTGTGTAACAGGCTGGAGAAGGGGCTGAATGGGGCCTCCTCCTGTTCCTGTGTAAGTCTGGAGAAGGGGCTGAATGGCCTCCTCCTGTACCTGTGTAACAGGCTGGAGAAGGGGCTGAATGGCCTCCTCCTGTTCCTGTGTAACAGTCTGGAGAAGCGGCTGAATGGCCTCCTCCTGTTCCTGTGTAACAGTCTGGAGAAGGGGCTGAATGGCCTCCTCCTGTTACTGTGTAACATCAGGAGAAGGGGCTGAATGGCCTCCTCCTGTTCCTGTGTAACAGGCTGGAGAAGGGGCTGAATGACCTCCTCCTGTTCCTGTGTAACAGACTGGAGAAGGGGCTGAATGGCCTCCTCCTGTTCCTGTGTAACAGTCTGGAGAAGGGTCTGAATGGGGCCTCCTCCTGTTCCTGTGTAACAGGCTGGAGAAGGGGCTGCATGGGGCCTCCTCCTGTTCCTGTGTAAAAGGCTGGAGAATGGGCTGAATGGGGCCTCCTCCTGTTCCTGTATAACAGGCTGGAGAAGGGGCTGAATGGGGCCTCCTCCTGTTCCTGTGTAACAGTCTGGAGAAGGGGCTGAATGGCCTCCCCCTGTTCCAGTGTAACAGTCTGGAGAATGGGCTGAATGGCCACCTCCTGTTCCTGTGTAACAGTCTGGAGAAGGGGCTGAATGGCCTCCTCCTGTTCCTGTGTAACAGGCTGGAGAAGGGGCTGAATGGGGCCTCTTCCTCTTACTGTGTAACATCAGGAGAAGGGGCTGAACGGCCTACTACTGTTCCTGTGTGAAAGACTGGATAAGGGGCTGAATGGGGCCTCCTCCTGTTCCCTGTGTAACAGGCTGGAGAAGGAGGTGTATGTCCTCCTCCTGTTCCTGTGTGACCGACTGGATAAGGGGCTGAATGGTGCCTCCTCCTGTTCCTGTGTAACAGGCTGGAGAAGGGGCTGAATGGCCTCCTCCTGTTCCTGTGTGACAGAATGGATAAGGGGCTGAATGGGGCCTCCTCCTGTTCCTGTGTAACAGGCTGGAGAAGGGGCTGAATGGCCTCCTCGTGTTCCTGTGTAACAGGCTGGTGAAGGCGCTGAATGGGGCCTCCTCCTGTTCCCTGTGTAACAGGCTGGAGAAGGAGGTGTATGTCCTCCTCATGTTCCTGTGTAACAGGCTGGAGAAGGGGCTGAATGGGGCCTCCTCCTGTTCCTGTGTAACAGGATGGAGAAGGGACTGAATGGGGCCTCCTCGTGTTCCTGTGTAACAGGCTGGAGAAGGGGCTCAATGGGGCCTCCTCGTGTTCCTGTGTAACAGGCTGGAGAAGGGGCTGAATGGGGCCTCCTCCTGTTCCTGTGTAACAGGCTGGAGAATGGGCTGAATGGCCTCCTCCTGTTCCTGTGTAACAGGCTGGAGAAGGGGCTGAATGGCCTCCTCCTGTTCCTGTGTAACCGGCTGGAGAAGTGGCTGCATGGGGCCTCCTCCTGTTCCTGTGTAACAGGCTGGAGAATGGGCTGAATGGGGCCTCCTCCTGTTCCTGTGTAACAGGCTGGAGAAGGGGCTGAATGGCCTCCTCCTGTTCCTGTGTAACAGGCTGGAGAAGGGCCTGAATGGCCTCCTCCTGTTCCTGTGTAACAGGCTGGTGAAGGGGCTGAATGGCCTCCTCCTGTTCCTGTGTAACAGGGTGGAGAAGGGGCTGAATGGCCTCCTCCTGTTCCCTGTGTAACAGGCTGGAGAAGGGGCTGAAGGGCCTCCTCGTGTTCCTGTGTAACAGGCTGGAGAAGTGGCTGCATGGGACCTCCTCCTGTTCCTTTGTAACAGGCTGGAGAAGGGGCTGAATGGGGCCTCCTCCTGTTCCTGTGTAACAGGCTGGAGAAGGGGCTGAATGGGGCCTCCTCCTGTTCCTGTGTAACAGGATGGAGAAGGGGCTGAATGGGGCCTCCTTCTGTTCCTGTGTAACAGGATGGAGAAGGGGTTGAATGGGGCCTCCTCCTGTTCCTTTGTAACAAGCTGGACAAGGGGCTGAATGGCCCCCCCCTGTTCCTGTTTAACAGGCTGGAGCAGGGGCTGAAGGCCTCCTCCTGTTCCTGTGTAACAGGCTGGAGAAGGGGCTGAATGGGGCCTCCTCCTGTTCCTGTGTAACAGGCTGGAGAATGGGCTGAATGGGGCCTCCTCCTGTTCCTGTGTAACAGGCTGGAGAAGGGGCTGAATGGGGCCTCCTCCTGTTCCTGTGTAACCAGCTGGAGTACGGGCTGAATGGGGCCTCCTCCTGTTCCTGTGTAACAGGCTGGAGAAGGGGCTGAATGGGGCCTCCTCCTGTTCCTGTGTAACAGGATGGTGAAGGGGCTGAATGGAGCCTCCTCCTGTTCCTGTGTAACAGGATGGAGAAGGGGCTGAATGGGGCCTCCTCCTGTTCCTTTGTAACAGACTGGAGAAGGGGCTGAATGGCCTCCTCCTGTTCCTGTTTAACAGGCTGGAGCAGGGGCTGAATGGCCTCCTCCTGTTCCTGTGCAGCAGGCTGGTGAAGGGGCTGAATGAGGCCTCCTCCTGTTCCTGTGTAACCGGCTGGAGAAGGGGCTGAATGGGGCCTCCTCCTGTTCCTGTGTAACCGGCTGGAGAAGGGGCTGAATGGGGCCTCCTCCTGTTCCTGTGTAACAGGCTGGAGAAAGGGATGAACATAGAACATAGAACATTCCAGCGCAGTACAGGCCCTTCGGACCTCAATGTTGCGCCGACCAGTGAAACCAATCTAAAGCCCCTCTAATCTACACTATTCCAATATCATCCATTTGTTTATCCAATGACCATTTGAATGCTCTTAATGTTGACGAGTCCACTACTGATGCAGGCTGGGCATTCCACGCCCTTAGTACACTCTGAGTGAAGAACCTACCTCTGACATCTGTCCTATATCTCTCACCCCTCAATTTAAAGCTATGTCCCCTCGTGTTAGCCATCACCATCTGAGGAAAAAGGCTCTCACTATCCACCCTATCTAATCCTCTGATCATCTTGTATGCCTCTATTAAGTCACCTCTTAACCTTCTTCTCTCTGACGAAAACAGCCTCAAGTCCCTTAGCCTTTCCTCATATGATCTTCCCACCATACCAGGCAACATCCTAGTAAATCTCCTCTGCACCCTTTCCAACGCTTCCATATCTTTCCTACAATGTGGCGACCAGAACTGTACGCAATACTCCAAATGCGGCCACACCAGAGTTTTGTACAGCTGCAGCATGACCTCCTGGCTCCGAAACTCAATCCCTCTACCAATAAAAGCTTGCACTCCGTACACCTTCTTAACAACTCTATCAACCTGGGTGCCAACCTTCAGGGATCTATGCACATGGACACCCAGATCCCTCTGTTCATCCACACTACCAAATATCTTACCATTAGCCCAGTACTCTGTATTCCTGTTACTCCTTCCAAAGTGAATCACCTCACACTTTTCCGCATTAACTCCATTTGCCACCTCTCAGCCCAGCTCAGCAGCTTATCTATGTCCCTCTGTAACCTGCAACAACATTCCACACTGTCTACAACTCCACCGACTTTAGTGTCATCCGCAAATTTACTAACCCATCTTTCTACGCCCTCATCCAGGTCATTAATAAAAATGACAACCAGCAGTGGCCCCAAAACAGATCCTTGCGGTACACCACTAGTAACTGAACTCCAGGATGGACATTTCCCATCAACCACCACCCTCTGTCTTCTTACAGCTAGCCAATTCCTGATCCAAACCGCGAAATCACCCTCAATCCCATGCCTCCGTATCTTCTGCAATAGCTTACCGTGGGGAACCTTATCAAACGCTTTACTGAAATTCATATACACCACATCAACTGCTTTACCCTCATCCACCTCTTTGGTCACCTTCTCAAAGAACTCTAAATAGTTGCACAATCCCCAAGGATCACTCTCAATATTGAAACAATCCCCAAGGATAACGCAGAACAGTGACACAATCCCCAAGGATCACTCTATATAGTGACACAATCCCCAAGGATCACTCTAAATAGTGACACCATCCCCAAGGATCACTCTAAATAGTTACTCAATCCCCAAAGATCACACTAAATAGTGACACAATCCACGAGGATCACTCTAAATAGTGACACAAACCCGAAGGATCAATCTAAATAGTGACACAATTCCTAAGGATCACTCTAAATAGAGACACAATCCTCAAGGATCACTCTAAATTGTGGCACAATCCCCAAGGATGACTCTAAATAGTGACACAATCCCCAAGGACCACTCTAAATAATGACACAATCCCAAAGGATCACTCTAAATAGTGTCACAATACCCAAGGATCACTCTAAATAGAGACACAATCCTCAAGGATCACTCTAAATAGTGACACAATCCCCAAGGATTACTCTCAATAGAGACACAATCCCCAAGGATCACTCTAAATAGTGTCACAATCCCCAAGGATCGCTCTAAATAGTGTCACAATCGCCAAGGATCACTCTAAATAATGACACAATCCCCAAGGATCACTCTAAGTCGTGACACAATCCCCAAGGATCACTCTAAATAGTGACACAATCCCCAAGGATCACTCTAAATAGTGACACAATCCCCACAGATCACTCTAAATAGTTACACAATCCACAAGTATCACTCTAAATACTGACACAATCCACAAGGATCATTTCAAACTGTTACACAATCCACAAGGATCACTCAGAACAGTGACAAATTCTCCAAAGAATCACCCTCAATATTGAAACAATCCCCAATGATGACGCAGAATAGTGACACAATCCCCAAGGATCAAACTAATTAGATCCACAATTCCCAACAATCACTCCAAATAGTGTCACAATCCCCAAGGATCACTCTCAATAGTTACACAATACCCAAGGATCACTCTAAATAATGGCACAATCCCCAAAATGACACTAAATAGTGACACTATCCCCAAGGACCAATCTAAATAGTGTCACAACCCCAAGGATCACTCTAAATTGTGACACAATCCCCAAGGAGCACTCTAAATAGTGACACAATCCCCAAGGATCACTCTAAATAATGACACAATCCCCAAGGATCACACTAAATAATGACACAATTCCCAAGGACCACTCTAAATAGTGTCACAATCCCCAAGGATCATTCTAAATAGTGACACAATCCCGAAGGATCACTCTAAATAGTGATACAATTCCCAAGGAGCACTCTCAATAGTGACAGAATCACCAAGGATCATTCTAAATAGTGACACAATCCCCAAGGATCACTCTAAATAGTGACACAATCCCCAAGGATCACTCTAAATAATGACAAAATCCCCAAGGATCACTCTAAATAGTGACACAATCCTCAAGGATCACTCTAAATAGTGACGCAATCCCCAAGGATCACTCTCAATCGTTAGACAATCCACAAGGATCACTCTAAATAGTGACGCAATCCACAAGGATCATTTTAAAATAGTGAGACAATTAGAACATAGAACATAGAACATTACAGCGCAGAACAGGCCCTTCGGCCCACGATGTTGCACTGACCAGTTAAAAAAAAAACAAACTGTGACCCTCCAACCTAAACCAATTTCTTTTCGTCCATGAACCTATCTACGGATCTCTTAAACGCCCCCAAACTAGGCGCATTTACTACTGATGCTGGCAGGGCATTCCAATCCCTCACCACCCTCTGGGTAAAGAACCTACCCCTGACATCGGTTCTATAACTACCCCCCCTCAATTTAAAGCCATGCCCCCTCGTGCTGGATTTCTCCATCAGAGGAAAAAGGCTATCACTATCCACCCTATCTAAACCTCTAATCATCTTATATGTTTCAATAAGATCCCCTCTTAGCCGCCGCCTTTCCAGCGAAAACAATCCCAAATCCCTCAGCCTCTCCTCATAGGATCTCCCCTCCATACCAGGCAACATCCTGGTAAACCTCCTCTGCACCCTCTCCAAAGCCTCCACATCCTTCCTGTAATGTGGGGACCAGAACTGCACACAGTACTCCAAGTGCGGCCGCACCAGAGTTGTGTACAGTTGCAACATAACGCTACGACTCCTAAATTCAATCCCCCTACCAATAAACGCCAAGACACCATATGCCTTCTTAACAACCTTATCTACTTGATTCCCAACTTTCAGGGATCTATGCACACATACACCTAGATCCCTCTGCTCCTCCACACTATTCAAAGTCCTCCCGTTAGCCCTATACTCAACACATCTGTTATTCCTACCAAAGTGAATTACCTCACACTTCTCCGCATTAAACTCCATCCGCCACCTCTCGGCCCAACTTTGCAACCTGTCTAAGTCTTCCTGCAAACTACGACACCCTTCCTCACTGTCTACCACACCACCGACTTTGGTGTCATCAGCAAATTTGCTAATCCACCCAACTATACCCTCATCCAGATCATTAATAAATATTACAAACAGCAGTGGCCCCAAAACAGATCCCTGAGGTACACCACTTGTAACCGCACTCCATGATGAATATTTACTATCAACCACCACCCTCTGTTTCCTATCCGCTAGCCAATTCCTGATCCAATTTCCTAGATCACCCCCAATCCCATACATCTGCATTTTCTGCAGAAGCCTACCATGGTGAACCTTATCAAACGCCTTACTAAAATCCATATATACCACGTCCACTGCCTTGCCCCCATCCACCTCCTTGGTCACTTTCTCAAAAAACTCAATAAGGTTAGTAAGGCACGACCTACCTGCCACAAAACCATGCTGACTATCACCTAGCAATTCATTACTCTCCAAATAACTATAAATCCTATCCCTTATAATTTTTTCCAACATCTTGCCGACAACAGAAGTGAGACTCACCGGTCTATAATTCCCGGGGAAGTCTCTGTTCCCCTTCTTAAACAATGGGACAACATTCGCTAACCTCCAATCTTCTGGTACTATACCAGAGGCCAACGACGACCTGAAGATCAGAGCCAGAGGCGCTGCAATCACTTCTCTTGCCTCCCAGAGAATCCTTGGATAAATCCCATCCGGACCAGGGGATTTATCTATTTTCAGACCCTCCAGAATATCCTGCACATCCTCCTTATCAACTGTAATACTGTCTATTCTACTCCCTTGCAACCCAGTGTCCTCCTCAGCTATATTCATGTCCCCTTGCGTGAACACCGAAGAGAAATATTGGTTCAATGCTTCACCAATCTCCTCCGGTTCCACACATAACTTCCCTCTGCCATCTATAACTGGCCCTAAACTTGCCCTAACCAACCTTCTGTTCTTGACATACCTATAGAACGCCTTAGGATTCTCTTTAACCCTATCCGCCAAAGTCTTCTCATGTCCCCTTTTAGCCCTTCTAAGCTCGCTCTTCAACTCCCTCTTAGCCAATCTAAAGCTTTCTAGTGCACTACCCGAGTGCTCACGTCTCATCCGAACATAAGCCTCCTTTTTCTTTTTAACCAACAAAGAAACTTTTTTGGTGCACCACGGTTCCCTAGCCCTACCAATTCCTCCTTGCCTGACAGGGACATACCTATCACAGACTCGCAGTAGCTGCTCCTTGAAAAAACTCCACATGTCGGATGTTCCCAGTCCCTGTAATCTCCTTGTCCAACCTATGTTTCCTAATTCTCTCCTAATAGCCTCATAATTACCCTTCCCCCAGCTAAAACCACTGGCCCGAGGTTCATGCCTATCCCTTTCCATCACTAAGGTGAACGTAACCGAATTGTGGTCACTATCACCAAAATGCACACCAACTTCCAAGTCTAGCACCTGGTCTGGCTCATTTCCCAGCACCAGATCCAATATAGCCTCACCTCTAGTTGGCCTGTCTACATACTGAGTCAAAAAACCTTCCTGCACGCTTTGAACAAAAACTGACCCCTCTAACGAGCTAGAGCTATAACAATTCCAGTCAATATTAGTCAAGTTAAAATCCCCCATAACAATTGCCCTATTACTTTCACTACTAAGCAGGATTGACTCCGCAATCCTTTCCTCAACCTCTCTAGAACTTTTAGGAGGTCTATAAAAGACTCCCAACAGGGTGACCTCTCCTCTCCTATTTCTAATCTCCGCCCATACTACCTCAACAGATAAGTCCTCATCAAACCTCCTCTCTGACACTGTGATACAATCTCTGACCAATAATGCTACCCCTCCCCCTCTTCTACCTCCTTCCCTACTTCGACTAAAACATTTGAACCCCGGGACCTGCAGCATCCATTCCTGCCCCTGCTCTATCCATGTCTCTGAAATAGCCACAACATCGAAGTCCCAGGTACTGATCCACGCTGCAAGTTCACCCACTTTATTGCGAATACTCCTGGCATTGAAGTATACACATTTCAAACCCTGCTCCACCCCACCTCTGCAATGCCGTGCATTGCAGTCCCCATCCATGCATCCCTCACTTTCAGCCCCACTACTCAGGATCCCTCCCCCCCCCCCGAATCAGTTTAAACCTCCCTGCATGGCCTTAGCAAATTTATCCCCCAGGATATTGGTCCCCTTCTGATTAAGGTGTAGACCATCCTTCTCATAGAGGTCACACCTTCCCCAGTACGAGCCCCAATTGCTTAAGTACCTGAACCCCTCCCTCCTGCACCATCCCCTCAGCCATGAATTCAAACCTTCCCTCTCCCTATTCCTCTCTAAACTATCCCGTGGTACAGGCAAGAGTCCAGAGATAAACACCAATTCACAAGGATCACTCAAAATAGTGACAAATTCTCCAAGGATCACTCTCAATATTGAAACAGTCCCCAAGGATCACGCAGAATAGTGACACAATGCCCAAGGATCACTCGAAATACTAACACAATCCACAAGGATGACTCTAAATGCTAACACAATCCCCAAGGTTCACTCTAAATAGTGACACAATACCCAAGGATCACTCTAAATAGTGACACAATTCCCAAGGATAACTCTAAATAGTGACACAATCCCCAAGGATCACTCTAAATAGTGGCACAATCCCCAAGGATCACTCTAAATAGTGACACAATCCTCAAGGATCACTCTAAATACTGACACAATACCCAAGGATCACTCTAAATACTGACACAAACCCCAAGGATCGCTCTAAATAGTGACACAATCCCAAAGGATCACTCGAAATAGTGACACAATCCACAACGATCACTCTAAATATTGACACAATCCCCAAGGATCACTCAAAATAGTGTCACAATCCCCAAGGATCACTCTAAAAGGTGACACAATCCCCAAGGATCACTCTAAATAATGACACAATATCCAAGGATCACTCTAAATAGTGACACAATCCCCAAGGATCACTCTCAATCGTTACACAATCCACAAGGATCACTCTAAATAGTGACACAATCCACAAGGATCATTTTAAACTGTGACACAATTCACAACGATCACTCAAAATAGTGACAAATTCTCCAAGGATCACTCTCAATATTGAAACCATCCCCAATGATCACGCAGAATAGTGACACAATCCCCAAGGATCACACTAAATACTAACACAATCCCCAAGGATCACTCTAAATACTAACACAATCCCCAAGGATCACTCTAAATAGTGACACAATCCCCAAGGATCACTCTAAATAGTCACACAATACCCAAGGATCACTCTAAATAGTGACACAATCCCCAAGGATCATTCTAAATAGTGACACAATCCCCACGGATCACTCTAAATAGTGACACAATCCCCAAGGATCATTCTAAATAGTGACACAATCCCCAAGGATCATTCTAAATAGTGACACAATCCCCACGGATCACTCTAATTAGAACATAGAACATAGAACATTACAGCGCAGAACAGGCCCTTCGGCCAACGATGTTGCACCGACCAGTTAAAAAAAAAAACTGTGACCCTCCAACCTAAACCAATTTCTTTTCGTCCATGATCCTATCTACGGATCTCTTAAACGCCCCCAAACTAGGCGCATTTACTACTGATGCTGGCAGGGCATTCCAATCCCTCACCACCCTCGGGGTAAAGAACCTACCCCTGACATCGGTTCTATAACTACCCCCCCTCAATTTAAAGCCATGCCCCCTCGTGCTGGATTTCTCCATCAGAGGAAAAAGGCTATCACTATCCACCCTATCTAAACCTCTAATCATCTTATATGTTTCAATAAGATCCCCTCTTAGCCGCCGCCTTTCCAGCGAAAACAATCCCAAATCCCTCAGCCTCTCCTCATAGGATCTCCCCTCCATACCAGGCAACATCCTGGTAAACCTCCTCTGCACCCTCTCCAAAGCCTCCACATCCTTCCTGTAATGTGGGGACCAGAACTGCACACAGTACTCCAAATGCGGCCGCACCAGAGTTGTGTACAGTTGCAACATAACGCTACGACTCCTAAATTCAATCCCCCTACCAATAAACGCCAAGACACCATATGCCTTCTTAACAACCTTATCTACTTGATTCCCAACTTTCAGGGATCTATGCACACATACACCTAGATCCCTCTGCTCCTCCACACTATTCAAAGTCCTCCCGTTAGCCCTATACTCAACACATCTGTTATTCCTACCAAAGTGAATTACCTCACACTTCTCCGCATTAAACTCCATCCGCCACCTCTCGGCCCAACTTTGCAACCTGTCTAAGTCTTCCTGCAAACTACGACACCCTTCCTCACTGTCTACCACACCACCGACTTTGGTGTCATCAGCAAATTTGCTAATCCACCCAACTATACCCTCATCCAGATCATTAATAAATATTACAAACAGCAGTGGCCCCAAAACAGATCCCTGAGGTACACCACTTGTAACCGCACTCCATGATGAATATTTACTATCAACCACCACCCTCTGTTTCCTATCCGCTAGCCAATTCCTGATCCAATTTCCTAGATCACCCCCAATCCCATACATCTGCATTTTCTGCAGAAGCCTACCATGGTGAACCTTATCAAACGCCTTACTAAAATCCATATATACCACGTCCACTGCCTTGCCCCCATCCACCTCCTTGGTCACTTTCTCAAAAAACTCAATAAGGTTAGTAAGGCACGACCTACCTGCCACAAAACCATGCTGACTATCACCTAGCAATTCATTACTCTCCAAATAACTATAAATCCTATCCCTTATAATTTTTTCCAACATCTTGCCGACAACAGAAGTGAGACTCAATCCCCACGGATCACTCTAAATAGAGACACAATCCCCAAGGATCACTCTAAATAGTGACACAATCCACAAGTATCACTCTAAATACTGACACAATCCACAAGGATCATTTCAAACTGTTACACAATCCACAAGGATCACTCAGAACAGTGACAAATTCTCCAAAGAATCACCCTCAATATTGAAACAATCCCCAATGATGACGCAGAAAAGTGACACAATCCCCAAGGATCAATCTAATTAGATCCACAATCCCCAACAATCACTCCAAATATTGTCACAATCCCCAAGGATCACTCTCAATAGTTACACAATCCCCAAGGATCACTCTAAATTGTGACACAATTCCCAAAGATCACTCTAAATAATGACACCATCCCCAAAATGACACTAAATAGTGACACTATCCCCAAGGACAAATCTAAATAGTGTCACAACCCCAAGGATCAATCTAAATAGTGACACAATCACCAAGGAACACTCTAAATTGTGACACAATCCCCAAGGATCACTCTAGTGACACAATCCCCAAGGATCACTCTCAATATTGAAACAGTCCCCAAGGATCACGCAGATGAGTGACACAATCCCCAAGGATCACTCGAAATACTAACACAATCCCCAAGGATCACTCTAAATAGTGACACAATCCCCAAGGATCACACAAAATAGTGACACAATTCCCAAGGTTCACTCTAAATAGTGACACAATCCCCAAGGATCACTCTAAATCGTGACACAATCCCCAAGGATCACTCTAAATAGTGACACAATCCCGAAGATTCACTCTAAATAGTGACAGAATCCTCAAGGATCACTCAAAATAGTGACACAATTCCCAAGGATCACTCTAAATACTGACACAATCCCCAAGGATCACTCTAAATAGTGACACAATCCCGAAGGATCACTCTAAATAGTGACACAATCCCCAAGGATCACTCTAAATAGTGACCCAATCCCCAAGGATCACTCTAAATAGTGACACAATCCACAAGGATCACTCTAAATAGTCACACAATCCACAAGTATCACTCTAAATACTGACACAATCCACAAGGATCGTTTCAAACTGTTACACATAGAGAACATAGAACATAGAAAGCCACAGCACAAACAGGCCCTTCGGCCCACAAGTTGCGCCGATCACATCCCCACCTCTAGGCCTATCTTTTGCCCTCAATCCCATTAAATCCCATGTACTCATCCAGAAGTCTCTTAAAAGACCCCAACGAGTTTGCCTCCACCACCTCCGACGTCAGCCGATTCCACTCACCCACCACCCTCTGAGTGAAAAACTTACCCCTGACATCTCCTCTGTACCTACCCCCCCAGCACCTTAAACCTGTGTCCTCTCGTAGCAACCATTTCAGCCCTTGGAAATAGCCTCTGAGAGTCTACCCTATCCAGACCTCTCAACATCTTGTAAACCTCTATCAGGTCACCTCTCATCCTTCGTCTCTCCAGGGAGAAGAGACCAAGCTCCCTCAACCTATCCTCATAAGGCATGCCCCCCAATCCAGGCAACATCCTTGTAAATCTCCTCTGCACCCTTTCAATGGCTTCATCATCTTTCCTGTAATGAGGTGACCAGAACTGCGCGCAGTACTCCAAGTGGGGTCTAACCAGGGTCTGGAGCTCTGCATGACAACGTTCCGATGAGACAGGGGGGTGTTGGTAGGGTACGGGAACCGTGGTGCACGAAGGTTGTGATGAACCTGGTAAATAAGAAAAGAGAGGCGTACAGAAGGTTCAGAGAGCTAGGAGGTGTTAAGGATTTAGAGGAGTATACGCGATGTAGGAAGGAGCTTAAGAAGGAAATTAGGAGAGCGAGTAGGGGTCATGAGAAGACCTTGGCGGGTAAGATTAAGGAGAATCCCAAGGCTTTCTACAAATATGTCAAGAGTAAAAGGATGAGATGTGAAGGCATAGGACCCTTAAAAGGTGAAGGGGGAAAAGTTTGTGCGGAACCGTTAGAAATGGCGGAGGTGCTTAATGAATACTTTACCTCGGTATTCACGGTGGAAAGGGATCTGGGTGGTTGTACTGCTGGATTGCGGAGGACAGAAAGGATCGAGCATGTGGACATAAAGAAAGAGGATGTGTTGGAACTATTGAATGGCATCAAGGTTGGTAAGTCGCCGGGACCGGATGGGATGTACCCCAGGTTACTGTGGGAGGCGAGGGAGGAGATTGCGGAGCCTTTGGCGATGATCTTTGCATCGTCGATGGAGACGGGAGAGGTTCCGGAGGATTGGAGGATTGCGGATGTGGTCCCTATATTCAAGAAAGGGAACAGGGACAGCCCGGGAAATTACCGACCGGTGAGTCTAACCTCAGTGGTTGGTAAGTTGATGGAGAGGATCCTGAGAGACAGGATTTATGATCATCTAGAGAAGTTTAGTATGATCAAAAGTAGTCAGCACGGCTTTGTCAGGGGCAGGTCGTGCCTTACGAGCCTGGTTGAGTTCTTTGAAAATGTGACCAAGCACATTGACGAAGGAAGAGCGGTGGATGTGGTCTATATGGACTTCAGCAAAGCGTTCGATAAGGTCCCCCATGCAAGACTTCTTGAGAAAGTGAGAGGGCATGGGATCCAAGGGGCTGTTGCCTTGTGGATCCAGAACTGGCTTGCCTGCAGAAGGCAGAGAGTGGCTGTGGAGGGGTCTTTCTCTGCATGGAGGTCAGTGACCAGTGGAGTGCCCCAGGGATCTGTTCTGGGACCCTTGCTGTTTGTCATTTTCATAAATGACCTGGATGAGGAAGTGGAGGGATGGGTTGGTAAGTTTGCTGACGACACCAAGGTAGGTGGTGTTGTGGATAGTTTGGAGGGATGTCAGAAGTTGCAGCGAGACATAGATAGAATGCAAGACTGGGCGGAGAAGTGGCAGATGGACTTCAACCCGGATAAGTGTGTAGTGATCCATTTTGGCAGATCCAATGGGATGGAGCAGCAGTATAAAATGAAGGGTACCATTCTTAGCAGTGTAGAGGATCAGAAGGACCTTGGGGTCCGGGTCCATAGGACTCTTAAATCGGCCTCGCAGGTGGAGGATGCGGTCAAGAAGGCGTATGGCGTACTAGCCTTCATTAATCGAGGGATTGAGTTTAGGAGTCGGGAGATAATGCTGCAGCTTTATAGGACCCTGGTTAGACCCCACTTGGAGTACTGCGCGCAGTTCTGGTCACCTCATTACAGGAAAGATGTTGAAGCCATTGAAAGGGTGCAGAGGAGATTTACAAGGATGTTGCCTGGATTGGGGGGCATGCCTTATGAGGATAGGTTGAGGGAGCTTGGTCTCTTCTCCCTGGAGAGACGAAGGATGAGAGGTGACCTGATAGAGGTTTACAAGATGTTGAGGGGTCTGGATAGGGTGGACTCTCAGAGGCTATTTCCAAGGGCTGAAATGGTTGCTACGAGAGGACACAGGTTTAAGGTGCTGGGGGGTAGGTACAGGGGGGATGTCAGGGGTAAGTTTTTCACTCAGAGGGTGGTGGGTGAGTGGAATCGGCTGACGTCGGTGGTGGTGGAGGCAAACTCGTTGGGGTCTTTTAAGAGACTTCTGGATGAGTACATGGGATTTAATGGGATTGAGGGCTATAGATAGGCCTAGAGGTGGGGATGTGATCGGCGCAACTTGTGGGCCGAAGGGCCTGTTTGTGCTGTGACTTTCTATGTTCTATGTTCTATGTTCTATAAAGCTGCAGCATTATCTCCCGACTCCTAAACTCAATCCCTCGATTAATGAAGGCCAGTACGCCGTACGCCTTCTTGACCGCATCCTCCACCTGCGAGGCCGATTTAAGAGTCCTATGGACCCGGACCCCAAGGTCCTTCTGATCCTCTACACTGCTAAGAATGGTACCCTTCATATTATACTGCTGCTTCATCCCATTGGATCTGCCAAAATGGATCACCACACACTTATCCGGGTTCAAGTCCATCTGCCACTTCTCCGCCCAGTCTTGCATTCTATCTATGTCTCGCTGCAACTTCTGACATCCCTCCAAACTATCCACAACACCGCCTACCTTGGTGTCGTCAGCAAACTTACCAACCCATCCCTCCACTTCCTCATCCAGGTCATTTATGAAAATGACAAACAGCAAGGGTCCCAGAACAGATCCCTGGGGCACTCCACTGGTCACTGACCTCCATGCAGAGAAAGACCCCTCCACAGCCACTCTCTGCCTTCTGCAGGCAAGCCAGTTCTGGATCCACAAGGCAACAGCCCCTTGGATCCCATGCCCTCTCACCTTCTCAAGAAGTCGTGCATGGGGGACCTTATCGAACGCCTTGCTGAAGTCCATATAGACCACATCCACCGCTCTTCCTTCGTCAATGTGTTTGGTCACATTTTCAAAGAACTCAACCAGGCTCGTAAGGCACGACCTGCCCTTGACAAAGCCGTGCTGACTACTTTTGATCATACTAAACTTCTCTCGATGATCATAAATCCTGTCTCTCAGGATCCTCTCCATCAACTTACCAACCACTGAGGTTAGACTCACCGGTCGGTAATTTCCCGGGCTGTCCCTGTTCCCTTTCTTGAATATAGGGACCACATCTGCAATCCTCCAATCCTCCGGAACCTCTCCCGTCTCCATCGACGATGCAAAGATCATCGCCAAAGGCTCCGCAATCTCCTCCCTCGCCTCCCACAGTAACCTGGGGTACATCCCATCCGGTCCCGGCGACTTACCAACCTTGATGCCATTCAATAGTTCCAACACATTCTCTTTCTTTATGTCCACATGCTCGATCCTTTCTGTCCACCGCAAACCAGCAGTACAACCACCCAGATCCCTTTCCACCATGAATACCGAGGTAAAGTATTCATTAAGCAGCTCCGCCATTTCTAACAGTTCCGCACAAACTTTTCCCCCTTCACCTTTTAAGGGTCCTATGCCTTCACACCTCATCCTTTTACTCTTGACATATTTGTAGAAAGCCTTGGGATTCTCCTTAATCTTACCCGCCAAGGTCTTCTCATGACCCCTTCTCGCTCTCCGAATTTCCTTCTTAAGCTCCTTCCTACATCCCGTATACTCCTCTAAATCCTTAACACCTCCTAGCTCTCTGAACCTTCTGTACGCCTCTCTTTTCTTATTCACCAGGTTCATCACAACCTTTGAGCACCACGGTTCCCGTACCTTACCAACACCCCCCTGTCTCATCGGAACTTTGTCATGCAGAGCTCCGGACAAAAATTCCATGAAAATCCACACAATCCACAAAATCCACACAATCCACAAGGATCACTCAGAACAGTGACAAATTCTCCAAAGAATCACCCTTAATATTGAAACAATCCCCAATGATGACGCAGAATAGTGACACAATACCCAAGGATCAATCTAATTAGATCCACAATCCCCAACAATCACTCCAAATAGTGTCACAATCCCCAAGGATCACTCTCAATAGTTACACAATCCACAAGGATCACTCTAAATCGTGACACAATCCTCAAGGATCACTCTAAATAGTGACACAATCCCCAAGAATCACTCTAAATAGTGACAGAATCCTCAAGGATCACTCTAAATAGTGACACAATCCAAAAGGATCACTCTAAATACTGACACAATCCCCAAGGATCACTCGAAATAGTGACACAATCCCGAAGGATCACTCTAAATTGTGACACAATCCGCAAGGATCACTCTAATAGTGACACAATTCCCAAGGTTCACTCTAAATAGTGACACAATCCCCAAGGATCACTCTAAATCGTGACACAATCCCCAAGGATCACTCTAAATAGTGCCACAATCCCGAAGATTCACTCTAAATAGTGACAGAATCCTCAAGGATCACTCTAAATAGTGACACAATCCCCAAGGATCACTCTAAATACTGACACAATCCCCAAGGATCACTCTAAATAGTGACACAATCCCGAAGGATCACTCTAAATAGTGACACAATTCCCAAGGATCACTCTAAATAGTGACACAATCCCCAAGGATCACTCTAAATAGTGACACAATCCCCAAGGATCACTCTAAATAGTGACACAATCACCAAGGATCATTCTAAATAGTGACACAATTCCCAAGGATCACTATAAATAGTGACACAATCCCGAAGGATCACTCTAAATAGTGACACAATCCCCAAGGATCGCTCTAAATAGTGACACAATCCCGAAGGATCACTCTAAATAGTGACACAATCCCCAAGGATCGCTCTAAATAGTGACACAATCCCCAAGGATCACTCTAAATAGTGACACAATCACCAAGGATCATTCTAAATAGTGACACAATCCCCAAGGATCACTCTATATAGTGACACAATCCCCAAGGATCACTCTAAATAGTGACACAATCCTCAAGGATCAGTCTAAATAGTGACACAATTCCCAAGGATCACTCTAAATAGTGACACAATCCTCAAGGATCACTCTCAATATTGAAACAGTCCCCAAGGATCACGCAGAATAGTGACACAATCCCCAAGGATCACACGAAATATGAACACAATCCCCAAGGATCACTCTAAATGCTAACACTTTCCCCAAGGATCACTCTAAATAGTGACACAATCCCCAAGGATCACTCTAAATAGTGACACAATCCCCAAGGATCACTCTAAATAGTGACACAATCCCCAAGGTTGACACTAAATAGTGACACAACACCCAAGGATCACTCTAAATAGTGACACAATCCCCAAGGATCACTCTAAATACTAACACAATCCCCAAGGATCACTCTAAATAGTGACACAATCCCCAAGGATCACTCTAAATACTAACACAATCCCCAAGGATCACTCCAAATAGTGACACAATCCTCAAGGATCACTCTAAATACTGACACAATACCCAAGGATTACTCTAAATACTGACACAAACCCCAAGGATCGCTCTAAATAGTGACACAATCCCAAAGGATCACTCGAAATAGTGACACAATCCACAACGATTACTCTAAATATTGACACAATCCCCAAGGATCACTCCAAATAGTGTCACAATCCCCAAGGATCACTCTAACTAGTGACACAATCCCCAAGGATCACTCTAAATAGTGACACAATCCCCAAGGATCACTCGAAATAGTGACACAATCCCCAAGGATCAGTCTCAATAGAGACACAATCCCCAAGGATCACTCTAAAAGGTGACACAATCCCCAAGGATCCCTCCAAATAGTGACACAATCCACAACGATTACTCTAAATATTGACACAATCCCCAAGGATCACTCCAAATAGTGTCACAATCCCCAAGGATCACTCTAACTAGTGACACAATCCCCAAGGATCACTCTAAATAGTGACACAATCCCCAAGGATCACTCGAAATAGTGACACAATCCCCAAGGATCACTCTCAATAGAGACACAATCCCCAAGGATCACTCTAAAAGGTGACACTATCCCCAAGGATCCCTCCAAATAGTGACACAATCCACAAGGATCACTCTAAATAGTGACACAATCCCCATGGATCAGTCTAAATAATGACACAATTCCCAAGGATCACTCTAAATAGTGACACAATCCGAAGGATCACTCTAAATAGTGACACAATCCCCAAGGATCACTCTAAATAGTGACACAATCCCCAAGGATCACTCTAAATAGTGACACAATCCACAAGGATCATTTTAAACTGTGACACAATTCACAAGGATCACTCTAAATAGTGACACAATTCCCAAGGATCACTCTAAATAGTGACACAATCCCCAAGGATCACTCTAAATAGTGACACAATCCCCAAGGATCACTCTCAATCGTTACACAATCCACAAGGATCACTCTAAATAGTGACACAATCCACAAGGATCATTTTAAACTGTGACACAATTCACAACGATCACTCAAAATAGTGACAAATTCTCCAAGGATCACTCTCAATATTGAAACCATCCCCAATGACCACGCAGAATAGTGACACAATCCCAAAGGATCACTCTAAATACTAACACAACCCCAAGGATCACTCTAAATAGTGACACAATCCCCAAGGATCACTCTAAATAGTGACATAATACCCAAGGATCACTCTAAATAGTGACACAATCCCCAAGGATCACTCTACATAGTGACACAATCCCCAAGGATCACTCCAAATAGTTACACAATCCCCAAGGATCACTCTAAATAGTGATACAATCCACGAGGATCACTCTAAATAGTGCCACAAACCCCAAGGATCACTCTAAATAGTGACACAATCCCCAAGGATCACTCTAAATAGTGACACAAACCCCAAGGATCACTCTAAATAGTGACACAATCCCCAAGGATCACTCTAAATAGTTACACAATCCCAAAGGATCACTCTAAATAGTGACAGAATCCCCAAGGATCACTCTAAATAGTGACACAATCCCCAAGGATCACTGTAAATGGTGACACAATTCCCAAGGATTACTCTAAATTGTGATAAAATCGCCAAGGATCACTCTAAATAGTAACACAATCCCCCAAGCATCACTCTAAATAGTGGCACAATCCACGAGGATCACTCGAAATAGTGACACAAACCTCACGGATCACTCTAAATAGTGACCCAATCCCCAAGGATCACTCTAAATAGTTACACAATCCCAAAGGATCACTCTAAATAGTGACATAATCCTGAACGATCACTCTAAATAGTAATGCAATCCCCAAGGATCACTCGCAATAGTACCATAGAACCATAGAAAATTACCCCTCAGAAACAGGCCTTTTGGCCCTTCTTGTCTGTGCCGAACCATTTTATGCCTAGTCCCACTGACCTGCACTTGGACCATATCCCTCCACACCCCTCTCATCCATGAACCCGTCCAAGTTTTTCGTAAATGTTAAAAGTGACCCCGCATTTTCCACTTTATCCGGCAGCTCATTCCACACTCCCACCACTCTCTGCGTGAAGAAGCCCCCCCTAATATTCCCTTTAAACTTTTCTCCTTTCACCCTTAAGCCATGCTCTCTGGTTTTTTTCTCCCCGAGCCTCAGCGGAAAAAGCCTGCTTGCATTCACTCTATCTATACCCATCAAAATCTTATACACCTCTATCAAATCTCCCCTCAATCTTCTACGCTCCAGGGAATAAAGTCCCAACCTATTCAATCTCTCTCTGTAACTCAGCTTCTCAAGTCCCGGCAACATCCTTGTGAACTTTCTCTGCACTCTTTCAATCTTATTTACATCCTTCCTGTAACTAGGTGACCAAAACTGTACACAATACTCCAAATTCGGCCTCACCAATGCCTTATAGAACCTTACCATAACACTCCAACTTTTATACTCGATACTCCGATTTATAAAGGCCAATGTACCAAAGGCACTCTTTACCACCATATCCACCTGTGACGTCACTTTTAGGGAATTCTGAATCTGTATTCCCAGATCCCTCTGTTCAACTGCACTCTTCAGAGTCCTACCATTTACCCAGTACGTTCGTCTTTGGTTTGTCCTTCCAAAGTGCAATATCTCACACTTGTCTGCGTTAAATTCCATTTGCCAATTTTCAGCCCATTTTTCTCGTTGGTCGAAATCCCTCTGCAAGCTTTGAAAACCTACCTCACTGTCCACTACACCTCCACTCTTTGTATCATCAGCAAACTTGCTGATCCAATTTACCACATTATAGAACATAGAACATAGAAAGCCACAGCACAAACAGGCCCTTCGGCCCACAAGTTGCGCCGATCACATCCCCACCTCTAGGCCTATCTATAGCCCTCAATCCCATTAAATCCCATGTACTCATCCAGAAGTCTCTTAAAAGACCCCAACGAGTTTGCCTCCACCACCACCGACGTCAGCCGATTCCACTCACCCACCACCCTCTGAGTGAAAAACTTACCCCTGACATCTCCTCTGTACCTACCCCCCAGCACCTTAAACCTGTGTCCTCTCGTAGCAACCATTTCAGCCCTTGGAAATAGCCTCTGGGAGTCTACCCTATCCAGACCTCTCAACATCTTGTAAACCTCTATCAGGTCACCTCTCATCCTTCGTCTCTCCAGGGAGAAGAGACCAAGCTCCCTCAACCTATCCTCATAAGGCATGCCCCCCAATCCAGGCAACATCCTTGTAAATCTCCTCTGCACCCTTTCAATGGCTTCAACATCTTTCCTGTAATGAGGTGACCAGAACTGCGCGCAGTACTCCAAGTGGGGTCTAACCAGGGTCCTATAAAGCTGCAGCATTATCTCCCGACTCCTAAACTCAATCCCTCGATTAATGAAGGCCAGTACGCCTTCTTGACCGCATCCTCCACTTGCGAGGCCGATTTAAGAGTCCTATGGACCCGGACCCCAAGGTCCTTCTGATCCTCTACACTGCTAAGAATGGTGCCCTTCATATTATACTGCTGCTTCATCCCATTGGATCTGCCAAAATGGATCACCACACACTTATCCGGGTTGAAGTCCATCTGCCACTTCTCCGCCCAGTCTTGCATTCTATCTATGTCTCGCTGCAACTTCTGACATCCCTCCAAACTATCCACAACACCACCTACCTTGGTGTCGTCATCCAGATCATTGATATAGATGACAAACAACAATGGACCCAACACCGATCCCTGCCGCACACCACTAGTCACAGGCCTCCACTCAGAGAAGCAATCCTCCACAACCACTCTCTGGCTTCTTCCATTGAGCCAGTGCCTTATCCAATTTACGACCTCCCCATGTATACCTAGCGACTGAACCTTCCTAACTAACCTCCCATGAGGGACCTTGTCAAAGGCCTTGCTGAAATCCAGTTGACAGCATCCACCGCCTTCCCTTCATCCACTTTCCTGGTAACCTCCTCGAAAAACTCTCATAGATCGGTCAAACATGACCTACCACGCACAAAGCCATGTTGACTCTCCCTAATAAGTCCCTGTCTATCCAAATATTTGTAGATCCTATCCCTTATCACACCTTCCAATAACTTGCCCACCACCGACGTCAAACTTACTGGCCGATAATTTCCCGGATTTCTTTTGGAACCTTTTTTAAACAACGGAACAACATGAGCCACCCTCCAATCATCCGGCACCTACCCCGTGAATACTGACATTTTAAATATGTCTGTCAGGGCCCCTGCAAGTTCAACACTAGCTTTCCCCAAGGTCCGTGGGAATACCCTGTCCGGTCCTGGGGATTTTTCCACTCTGATTTGCCTCAAGACAGCGAGCACCTCCTCCCCTTTAATCTGTAAAGGCTCCATGGCCTCCCTACCAGTTTGCCCTATTTCCGTAGACTCCATGCCCGTTTCCTCAGTAAATACGGATGCAAAAAAACCATTTCGTATCTCCCCCATCTCTTTTGGTTCCATACACAGTCTACCACTCTGCTCTTCAAGAGGACTAATTTTATCCCTCACTATCCTTTTGCTCCTAACATACCTATAGAAGCTCTTTGGATTTTCCTTCACTCTGTCTGCCAAAGCAACCTCATGTCTTCTTTTAGCCCTCCTGATTTCCCTCTTAAGTAGCTTCTTGCACTTTTTATACTCCTCGAGCATCTGATCTGTTCCTTGCTGCCTGTACATTTCATACAACTCTCTCTTCCTCTTAATCAGTGTTACAATCTCCCTCGAGAACCAAGGTTCCTTATTCCTATTTACTTTGCCTTTAATACTGACAGGAACATACAAACTCTGCACTCTCAAAATTTCTCCTTTGAAGGCCTCTCACTTTCCATTTACATCCTTACCAGAGAACAGCCTGTGCCAATCCACACTTCCGAGATCCCATCTCATTTAATCAAATTTGGCCTTTTTCCAGTTCAGAACTTCAACCCGAGGACCAGATCTATCCTTATCCACGATCAGGTTGAAACTAATGGTATTTTGATCACTGGATCCAAAGTGTTCCCTCACACTCACATCCATCACCTGCCCTAACTCATTTCCCAATAGGAGATCCAATATTGCATCCTCTCTATTTGGCACCTCTATATACTGATGTAGAAATTTCTCCTGAACACATTTTACAAACTCTACCCCGTCTAAACCTTTAACAGTATGCGAGTCCCAATCCATATGTGGAAAATTAAAATCCCCTACTATCACAACTTTGTGTTTCTTGCAGTTGTCAGCTATCTCTCCGCTGATTTGCTCCTCCAATTCTCGCTGACTATTGGGTGGTCTATAATACAAGCCCATTAATGTAGTCATACCTTTCCTGTTTCTCAGCTCCACGCATAGGGCCTCTGTAGACAAGCTCCCTAATCTATCCTGCCTGAGTACCGCTGTAACATTTTCCCCGACCAACAATGCCACCCCCCCCCCACCTTTTATCCCTCTGCCTCTATCCCGCCTGAAACATTGGAACCCCGGAACATTGAGCTGCCAGTCCTGCCCCTCCTGTAGCCAAGTTTCACTAATGGCTATAATGTCATATTTCCATGTGTCTATCCACGCCTTCAGCTCATCGGCCTTCCCCACAATACTCCTGGCATTGCAATAGACACACCACAAAAAATTATTTCCACCACACTCTACCCTTCCATTTGTGATTTTGCTTGAACTAACCTGTCTTTTGACCCCTGCTCCACTATCTGCTCTGGCACTCTGGTTGCCATCCCCCTGCAAATCTAGTTTAAATGCTCCCCAATAACACTAGCAAATCTCCCTGCAAGTATATTGGTCCCCTTGTAGTTTAAGTGTAACCCGTCTTTCTTGTACAGGTCCCACCTGCCCCAAAAGAGGTCCCAATGATCCAAGAATTGGAAACCCTGCCCCCTGCACCAGTTCCTCAGCCACGTGTTCATCCGCCCAAGCATCCTACTCCTGCCCTCACTGGCATGTGGCTCAGGTAGCAATCCTGAGATTACTGCCCTCGGGGTCCTGCTTTTTAACTTCCTTCCAAGCTCTTTGTACTCACTCTTTAGGACCTCCTCACTCTTCCTTCCCACGTAACTGGTACCGACGTGTACCACGACATCTGGCTGATCACCTTCCCACTTTAGAACGCTGTGCACGCGATCAGAGACATCGCTGACCTTGGCACCCGGGAGGCAACAAACCATGCGGGAGTCTCTGTCCCGACCACAGAACCTCCGGTCTGTACCTCTGACCATTGAGTCCCCTATCACTACTGCTCTCCTCTTCTTCATCCCACCCTTTTGTGCTGTAGAACCAGACTCAGTATCAGAGTTCCGGCTGTCGCAGGTTGTCCCAGGTAAAGCATCTCCCACAACCGTATCCAATTCAGTATACCTGTTGTGGAGGGGTATGGCCACAGGGGAACCCTGCTCTGCCTGTCCTTTCACACTGCCATTTCCTCTCCTTACAGTAACCCAATTTCCTGTGCTCTGCCGCTTAGGTGTAACTATCTCCCAAAAGCTACTGTCTATATACTTCTTATTCTCCCGAATTGGATGGAGGTCATCAAGCTCCTTCTCCAGTTCCCTAACATGCTTTGCTAGCAGCTGCAGCTGAATGCATCTTTTGCAGGTGCTGTCGTCAGGGATACCGGAGGTCTCCCTGATCTCCCACATCCTGCAAGAGGAGCATTCCAACATCTTGTCTGGCATTTTTTTCTAACTCCTCAGCCTGCTCCTGTGGAACACAGAGGTGGACACAGGGACACAGCGAGAGAATCACAGATACACACAGGGACACACAGAGAGAGAATCACAGATACACACAGGGACACACAGAGAGAGAATCACAGATACACACAGGAACGCAGAAAAAATCACAGAAACACACAGGGACACAGAGAGAGAGAGAATCACAGCTACACACCGGGGCACACAGCGAGAGAGAATCACAGAAACACACAGGGACACACAGAGAGAGAGAATCACAGCTACACACCGGGGCACACAGCGAGAGAGAATCACAGAAACACACAGGGACACACAGAGAGAGAGAATCACAGCTACACACCGGGGCACACAGCGAGAGAGAATCACAGAAACACACAGGGACACACAGAGAGATTATTACAGATATACACAGGGAGACAGAGGGTGAATCACAGATACACACAGGGATACACAGAGACAGAATCACAGATACACACAGGGACACAGAGTCACAGATGCATACAGGGACACAGTGAGAGATTCACATATACACACAGGAACACAGGGAAAGAATAATAGATACACAAGGGAGACAGAGAGAGAATCGCAGATACACACCGGGACACTGAAAAAGAGTCAGAGATACACACAGGGACACAGCGAGAAAATCATTGGTGCACACAGGTTAATCGAGAGAATCACAGATACACACAGGAACAGAGAGAAAGAATCAGAGATACACACAGAGACACTGAGAGAATCCAAGGTAAACAAAACGATTGTGAAATAGAATCACAGGGAGATTGTTAAAGATTTGCATCGACAGACACCACAACAGACATGTGAACATGTTCACATGTACACAAAAGACAATGAAATAGACCGACACAGGGACACAAAGAGAATCACAGAAAACCGCAGGGCCAGAGAGAGAGAATCACAGATATACACAGGGACACAGAGAGAATCACAGATACACACAGGGACACAGAGAGAATCACAGATATACACAGGGACACTGGGAAAGAGTCACAGATACACACAGGGACACAGAGAGATTAACACAGACACACAAAGTGACAGAAACAGAATTCACATGTGAACAAAGGTATGATGCTTGGGAATTATATTTGCACAGAGATAAGGGAGTGTGGGAGAATCACAGGTACAGACAGGTGAGAGAAACATAATGCAACCGAGAGGCAAAGATGGATTGACAGAAAAGCAAACACAGCAAACCACAGGTACAGAGGGGAATTAGAGTGTCACCCCATCACATCTAATAAACATTAACCTCCTCCATCACCATTGTACAGGGACTGCAGTCTGTCCCTCTAACATGATCCACTGCAGGAATTCAACAAGACTCCTTCAACAGCACCTTCCTAACCAGTAAACACTATTCCGAGACAGAGCAGAAACTGAGAACATCACCAGCAGCAACATCACCTCCAATACACACACCATGCTGACCTGGAACGCTATCACTGTTCCATTGCTGTCACTGAGTCAAATCCAGACACTTCCTCCCCAACACCCAATGGACAGCCGCAATGTCAAAAAGCAGCTCACCATCACATTCTCAAGGGCAAGATGTGATGGCTTATTGCTGCTGGCCTTGCAGTTCAGGAGGGAGTTACTGGATTTGACTCAGCGACAGTGAAGGAACGACAATATGGATTCCACGTCAGGATGGTGTGTGACTCGGAGATGAACTTCCAGGTGGTGATGTTGTAATATGTCTCATATCCTGCTCCTTGCAGGTTACTGATCGGAGGTGTGTAAGGAGCCATCACAGGAGGGAAAATGCTCCTTCCCTGTATTGTGTAGATAGTACACAATGCCAGTAAATTGCACAGAAGTGGACAGCGAGCATGTTTACCATGATATTTGAGTGGTTCACTAAGTTAGCTTTGCTTTTAAAGGCACTGTACACGTGAAAGAGAGTGGGAAAGATATCACAGATGTGCACAGGGACACAGAGAGAGGATCACAGAAGCACACAGGGACACAGAGAGAGAATCACAGATACACACAGGGACACAGAGAGACAATCACAGATACACACAGGGACACTGAGAAAGAGTCACAGATACACACGTGACACAGAGAGATTAACACAGACACACACAGTGACAGAAACAGAATTCACATGTGAACAAATGTATGATGCTTGGGAATTATATTTGGACCGAGACAAGGAAGTGTGGGAGAATCACAGGTACACACAGGTGAGAGAGACAGAATGCAACCGAGAGGCAAAGATGGATTGAGAGAAAAGCAAACACAGCAAACCACAGGTATTGAGGGGCATTGGAGTCACCCCATTCCAGACTATAAACATTAACCTCGTCCATCACCATTGTGCAGGGACTGCAGTCTGTCCCACTAACAAGATCCACTGCAGGAATTCACCAAGACTCCTTCAACAGCACCTTCCTAACCCGTAAACACTATGCCTAGACAGAGCAGAAACTGAGAACATCACCAGCAGCAACATCACCTCCAATACACACACCATGCTGACTTGGAACGCTATCACTGTTCCATTGCTGTCACTGAGTCAAATCCAGACACTTCCTCCCCAACACCCAATGGACAGCAGCAATGTCAAAAAGCAGCTCACCATCACATTCTCAAGGGCAACATGTGATGGCTCACTCCTGCTGGCCTTGCAGTTCAGGAGGGAGTTACTGGATTTGACGTTGCGACAGTGAAGAAACGACAATATAGATTGGAGGTCAGGATGGTGTGTGACTCGGAGATGAACTTTCAGGTGGTGACGTTGTAATGTTTCTCACATCCTTGTCCTTCCAAGTTACAGATTGGAGGTGTGTAAGGAACCGTCACAGGAGGGAAATGCTTCTTCCCTGCAGTTTGGAGATAGAACACACTGCTGGAAAATTGCACAGAGGTGGACAGAGGGAATGTTTAAGGCGATATCCGATTCATTCATTCAGTTATCTTTGCTTTTAAAGACACTGTTCAGGGACAGAAAGGGAAAGACAAACACAGATACACACAGGAACACAGAGAAGATCACAGAAAAAGACAGGGACACAGAGAGAATCACAGATACACACAGGGACACAGAGAGAGCATCATAGATACACACAGGAACGCAGAGAAAATCACAGATACACACAGTGACACAGAGAGAGAAAATCACAGATACACACAGTGACACAGAGAGAGAAAATCACAGATACACACCGGGGCACACACAGAGAGAGAATCACAGAAACACACAGGAACACAGAGAGAATCACAGATACACACAGGGACACAGAGAGAGAATCACAGATACACCCAGGGACACAGAGAGAGAATCACAGATACACACAGGGACACAGAGAGAGAAAATCACAGATACACACAGGGACACACACAGAGAGAGAATCACAGATACACACAGGAACACAGAGAGAGAATCACAGATACACACAGGGACACAGAGAGAGAAAATCACAGATACACACAGGGACACACACAGAGAGAGAATCACAGATACACACAGGGACACAGAGAGAGCATCATAGATACACACAGGAACGCAGAGAAAATCACAGAAACACCCAGGGACACAGAGAGAATCACAGATGCACACAGGGACACAGAGAGAGCATCATAGATACACACAGGAACGCAGAGAAAATCACAGATACACACAGTGACACAGAGAGAGAAAATCACAGATACACACCGGGGCACACACAGAGAGAGAATCATAGATACACACAGGGACACAGAGAGAGAGAATCACAGATACACCCAGGGACACAGAGAGAGAATCACAGATACACACAGGGACACAGAGAGAGTCACAGATACACCAAGGGACACAGAGATAGAATCATAGATACACACAGGGACACAGAGAGAGAATCACAGATACACACAGGGAGACAGAGAGAGTCACAGATACACCCAGGGACACAGAGAGAGAATCATAGATACACACAGGGACACAGAGAGAGAATCACAGATACACACAGAAACACAGATGGAGAATCACAGAATCACACAGGGACACAGAGAGAGAATCACAGATACACAAAGGGACACAGGGAAAGAATCATAGATACACAAGGGACACAGAGAGAGAATCATAGATACACACAGGGACACAGAGAGAGTCACAGATACACCCAGGGACACAGAGAGAGAATCATAGATACACACAGGGACACAGAGAGAGAATCACAGATACACACAGAAACACAGAGGGAGAATCACAGAATCACACAGGGACACAGAGAGAGAATCACAGATACACACAGGGACACAGAGAGAGAATCACAGATACACACAGGAAAACAGAAAGAGTCACAGATGCACAAAGGGAGACAGAGAGAATGACATTTACACTCAGGGAAACTGAGAATGAATCAGAGATACACACACGGACACAGCGAGAAAATCATTGATGCACACAGGGTCATCGAGAGAATCACAGATACACACAGGAACAGAGAAAGAATCAGAGATACACACAGAGACACTGAGAGAATCCAAGGTAAACAAAGCGATTGTGAAATAGAATCACAGGGAGATTGTGAAAGATTTGCATCGACAGACACCACAACAGACATGTGAACATGTTCACATATACACAAAAGACAATGAAATAGACCTACACAGGGACTCAAAGAGAATCACAGATAACCGCAGGGCCAGAGAGAGAGAATCACAGATACACACAGGGACACAGAGAGAATCACAGATACACACAGGGACACAGAGAGAATCACAGATACACACAGGGCCGCAGAGAGAGAATCACAGATACACACAGGGACACAGAGAGAATCACAGATATACACAGGGACACAGAGAGAATCACAGATACACACTGGGCCACAGAGAGAGAATCACAGATATACACAGGGACACAGAGAGAATCACAGATACACACAGGGACACAGAGAGAATCACAGATACACACAGGGACACAGAGAGAATCACAGATATACACAGGGACACAAAGAGGGAATAACACATACACATAGGAATCGCATGTGAAAAATGGTATGGTGCATGGGAAATCTATTTGCACGGCGATTATGGGAGTGCGGGAGATTCACAGATACAGACTGGGGAGAGAGACAGAATGTTACCGAGGTGCAAACCAAGATGGATTGAGAGAAAAGCAATAACGGGTAACCACAGGTATTGAGGGGAATTGGAGTCACCCCATCCCAGACCATAAACATTAACCTCCTCCATCACCATTGTACAGGGACTGCAGTCTGTCACACTAACAAGATCCACTGCAGGAATCCACCAAGACTCCTTCAACAGCACCTTCCTAACCAGTAAACACTATTCCTAGACAGAGCAGAAACTGAGAACATCACCAGCAGCAACATCACCTCCAATACACACACCATGCTGACTTGGAACGCTATCACTGTTCCATTGCTGTCACTGAGTCAAATCCAGACACTTCCTCCCCAACACCCAATGGACAGCAGCAATGTCAAAAAGCAGCTCACCATCACATTCTCAAGGGCAATATATGATGGCTCATTCCTGCTGGCCTTGCAGTTCAGGAGGGAGTTATTGGATTTGACTCAGCGACAGTGAAGAAACGACAACATGGATTCCAGGTCAGGATGGTGTGTGACTCGGAGATGAACTTTCAGGTGGTGATGTTGTAATGTGTCTCATATCCTGGTCCTTGCAGGTTACTGATCGGAGGTGTGTAAGGAGCCGTCACAGGAGGGAAAATGCTCCTTCCCTGTGTTGTGTAGTTAGTACACACTGCCAGAAAATTGCACAGAGGTGGACAGCGAGCATGTTTACCATGATATCTGAGTGGTTCACTACGTTTGCTTTGCTTTTAAAGGCACTATACAGGTGAAAGAGAGAGGTAAAGAGATCACTGATGTGCACAGGTACACAGAGAGAGGGTCACAGATACACAAATGACACAGAGAGACATTAACACATACACACACAGTGACAGAACCAGAATTCACATGTGAACAAAGGTATGCTGCTTGGGAATTATATTTGCACAGAGATAAGGGAGTGTGGGAGAATCACAGGTACAGACAGGTGAGAGAGACAGAATGCAACCGAGAGGCAAAGGTGGATTGAGAGAAAAGCAAACACAGCAAACCACAGGTATTGAGGGGAATTGGAGTCACCCCATCCCAGACCATAAACATTAACCTCCTCCATCACCATTGTACAGGGACTGCAGTCTGTCCCACTAACAAGATCCACTGCAGGAATTCACCAAGACTCCTTCAACAGCACCTTCCTAACCAGTAAACACTATTCCAAGACAGAGCAGAAACTGAGAACATCATCAGCAGCAACATCACCTCCAATACACACACCATGCTGACTTGGAACGCTATCACTGTTCCATTGCTGTCACTGAGTCAAATCCAGACACTTCCTCCCCACCACCCAATGGACAGCAGCAATGTCAAAAAGCAGCTCACCATCACATTCTCAAGGGCAATATGTGATGGCTCACTCCTGCTGGCCTTGCAGTTCAGGAGGGAGTTTCTGGATTTGACTCTGTGACAGTGAAGAAACGACAATATGGATTCCAGGTCAGGATGGTGTGTGACTCAGAGATGAACTTTCAGGTGGTGATGTTGTAATATGTCTCATATCCTGGTCCTTGCAGGTTACTGATCGGAGGTGTGTAAGGAGCCATCACAGGAGGGAAATGCTCCTTCCCTGTGTTGTGTAGATAGCACACACTGCCAGTAAATTGCACAGAGGTTGACAGAGAGCATGTTTACCCTGATATTTGAGTGGTTCACTAAGTTAGCTTTGCTTTTAAAGGCTCTGTACATGTGAAAGAGAGAGGGAAGGATATCACAGATGTGCACAGGGACAAAGAGAGAGGATCACTGATACACACAGTGAGAGAGAGATTAACACATACACACACAGTGACAGAAACAGAATTCACATGTGAACAAAGGTATGATGCTTGGGAATTATATTTGCACAGAGATAAGGGAGTGTGGGAGAATCACAGGTACAGACAGGTGAGAGAGACAGAATGCAACCGAGAGGCAAAGATGGACTGAGAGAAAAGCAAACGCAGCAAACCACAGGTACAGAGGGGAATTAGAGTGTCAACCCATCACATCTAATAAACATTAACCTCCTCCATTACCATTGTACAGGGACTGCAGTCTGTCCCACTAACCAGATCCACTGCAGGAATCCACCAAGACTCCTTCAACAGCACCTTCCTAACCAGTAAACACTATTCCTAGACAGAGCAGAAACTGAGAACATCACCAGCAGCAACATCACCTCCAATACACACACCATGCTGACTTGGATCGCTATCACTGTTCCATTGCTGTCACTGAGTCAAATCCAGACACTTCCTCCCCAACACCCAATTGACAGCAGCAATGTCAAAAAGCAGCTCACCATCACATTCTCAAGGGCAACATGTGATGGCTTATTCCTGCTGGCCTTGCAGTTCAGGAGGGAGTTACTGGATTTGACTCAGCGACAGTGAAGGAACGACAATATGGATTCCACGTCAGGATGGTGTGTGACTCGGAGATGAACTTTCAGGTGGTGATGTTGTAATGTGTCTCATATCCTGGTCCTTGCAGGTTACTGATCGGAGGTGTGTAAGGAGCCATCACAGGAGGGAAAATGCTCCTTCACTGTGTTGTGTAGATAGTACACACTGCCAGTAAATTGCACAGAGGTGGACAGCGAGCATGTTTACCATGATATCTGAGTGGTTCACTACGTTTGCTTTGCTTTTAAAGGCACTATACAGGTGAAAGAGAGAGGGAAAGAGATCACTGATGTGCACAGGGACACAGAGAGAGGGTCACAGATACACACGTGACACAGAGAGACATTAACACATACACACACAGTGACAGAAACATAATTCACATGTGAACAAAGGTATGCTGCTGGGGAATTATATTTGCACAGAGATAAGGGAGTGTGGGAGAATCACAGGTACGGACAGGTGAGAGAGACAGAATGCAACCGAGAGGCAAAGGTGGATTGAGAGAAAAGCAAACACAGCAAACCACAGTTATTGAGGGGAATTGGAGTCACCCCATCCCAGACCATAAACATTAACCTCCTCCATCACCATTGTACAGGGACTGCAGTCTGTCCCACTAACAAGATCCACTGCAGGAATTCACCAAGACTCCTTCAACAGCACCTTCCTAACCAGTAAACACTATTCCAAGACAGAGCAGAAACTGAGAACATCATCAGCAGCAACATCACCTCCAATACACACACCATGCTGACTTGGAACGCTATCACTGTTCCATTGCTGTCACTGAGTCAAATCCAGACACTTCCTCCCCACCACCCAATGGACAGCAGCAATGTCAAAAAGCAGCTCACCATCACATTCTCAAGGGCAATATGTGATGGCTCACTCCTGCTGGCCTTGCAGTTCAGGAGGGAGTTTCTGGATTTGACTCTGTGACAGTGAAGAAACGACAATATGGATTCCAGGTCAGGATGGTGTGTGACTCAGAGATGAACTTTCAGGTGGTGATGTTGTAATATGTCTCATATCCTGGTCCTTGCAGGTTACTGATCGGAGGTGTGTAAGGAGCCATCACAGGAGGGAAATGCTCCTTCCCTGTGTTGTGTAGATAGCACACACTGCCAGTAAATTGCACAGAGGTTGACAGAGAGCATGTTTACCCTGATATTTGAGTGGTTCACTAAGTTAGCTTTGCTTTTAAAGGCTCTGTACATGTGAAAGAGAGAGGGAAGGATATCACAGATGTGCACAGGGACAAAGAGAGAGGATCACTGATACACACAGTGAGAGAGAGATTAACACATACACACACAGTGACAGAAACAGAATTCACATGTGAACAAAGGTATGATGCTTGGGAATTATATTTGCACAGAGATAAGGGAGTGTGGGAGAATCACAGGTACAGACAGGTGAGAGAGACAGAATGCAACCGAGAGGCAAAGATGGACTGAGAGAAAAGCAAACGCAGCAAACCACAGGTACAGAGGGGAATTAGAGTGTCAACCCATCACATCTAATAAACATTAACCTCCTCCATTACCATTGTACAGGGACTGCAGTCTGTCCCACTAACCAGATCCACTGCAGGAATCCACCAAGACTCCTTCAACAGCACCTTCCTAACCAGTAAACACTATTCCTAGACAGAGCAGAAACTGAGAACATCACCAGCAGCAACATCACCTCCAATACACACACCATGCTGACTTGGATCGCTATCACTGTTCCATTGCTGTCACTGAGTCAAATCCAGACACTTCCTCCCCAACACCCAATTGACAGCAGCAATGTCAAAAAGCAGCTCACCATCACATTCTCAAGGGCAACATGTGATGGCTTATTCCTGCTGGCCTTGCAGTTCAGGAGGGAGTTACTGGATTTGACTCAGCGACAGTGAAGGAACGACAATATGGATTCCACGTCAGGATGGTGTGTGACTCGGAGATGAACTTTCAGGTGGTGATGTTGTAATGTGTCTCATATCCTGGTCCTTGCAGGTTACTGATCGGAGGTGTGTAAGGAGCCATCACAGGAGGGAAAATGCTCCTTCACTGTGTTGTGTAGATAGTACACACTGCCAGTAAATTGCACAGAGGTGGACAGCGAGCATGTTTACCATGATATCTGAGTGGTTCACTACGTTTGCTTTGCTTTTAAAGGCACTATACAGGTGAAAGAGAGAGGGAAAGAGATCACTGATGTGCACAGGGACACAGAGAGAGGGTCACAGATACACACGTGACACAGAGAGACATTAACACATACACACACAGTGACAGAAACATAATTCACATGTGAACAAAGGTATGCTGCTGGGGAATTATATTTGCACAGAGATAAGGGAGTGTGGGAGAATCACAGGTACGGACAGGTGAGAGAGACAGAATGCAACCGAGAGGCAAAGATGGATGGAGAGAAAAGCAAACACAGCAAACCACAGTTATTGAGGGGAATTGGAGTCACCCCATCCCAGACCATAAACATTAACCTCCTCCATCACCATTGTACAGGGACTGCAGTCTGTCCCACTAATAAGATCCACTGCAGGAATTCACCAAGACTCCTTCAACAGCACCTTCCTAACCAGTAAACACTATTCCGAGACAGAGCAGAAACTGAGAAAATCACCAGCAGCAACATCACCTCCAATACACATACCATGCTGACTTGGAACGCTATCACTGTTCCATTGCTGTCACTGAGTCAAATCCAGACACTTCCTCCCCACCACCCAATTGACAGCAGCAATGTCAAAAGGCAGCTCACCATCACATTCTCAAGGGCAATATGTGATGGCTCACTCCTGCTGGCCTTGCAGTTCAGGAGGGAGTTTCTGGATTTGACTCAGTGACAGTGAAGAAACGACAATATGGATTCCAGGTCAGGATGGTGTGTGATTCGGAGATGAACTTTCAGGTGGTGATGTTGTAATGTGTCTCATATCCTGGTCCTTGCAGTTTACTGATCGGAGGTGTGTAAGGAGCCATCACAGGAGGGAAAATGCTCCTTCCCTGTGTTGCGTAGATAGCACACACTGCCAGTAAATTGCACAGAGGTGGACAGAGAGCATGTTTACCATGATATCTGAGTGGTTCACTAAGTTAGCTTTGCTTTTAAAGGCACTGTACACGTGAAAGAGAGGGAAAGAGATCACTGATGTGCACAGGGACACAGAGAGAGGGTCACAGATACACACAGGGAAACAGAGAGAGATTAACACATACACACACAGTGACAGAACCAGAATTCACATGTGAACAAAGGTATGATGCTTGGGAATTATATTTGCAAATACATAAGGGAGTGTGGGAGAATCACAGGTACAGACAGGTGAGAGAGACAGAATGCAACCGAGAGGCAAAGATGGATTGAGAGAAAAGCAAACAGAGCAAACCACAGGTATTGAGGGGAATTGGAGTCACCCCATCCCAGACCATTAGCATTAACCTCGTTCATCACCATTGTACAGGGACTGCAGTCTGTCCCACTAACAAGATCCACTGCAGGAATTCAACAAGACTTCTTCAACAGCACCTTCCTAACCAGTAAACACTATTCCTTTACAGAGCAGAAACTGAGAACATCACCAGCAGCAACATCACCTCCAATACACACACCATGCTGACTTGGAACGCTATCACTGTTCCATTGCTGTCACTGAGTCAAATCCAGACACTTCCTCCCCACCACCCAATGGACAGCAGCAATGTCAAAAAGCAGCTCACCATCACATTCTCAAGGCCAATATGTGATGGCTCACTCATGCTGGCCTTGCAGTTCAGGAGGGAGTTTCTGGATTTGGCTCAGTGACAGTGAAGAAACGACAATATGGATTCCAGGTCAGGATGGTGTGTGACTCAGAGATGAACTTTCAGGTGGTGCTGTTGTAATATGTCTCATATCCTGGTCCTTGCAGGTTACTGATCGGAGGTGTGTAAGGAGCCATCACAGGAGGGAAATGCTCCTTCCCTGTGTTGTGTAGATAGCACACACTGCCAGTAAATTGCACAGAGGTGGACAGAGAGCATGTTTACCATGATATCTGAGTGGTTCACTAAGTTAGCTTTGCTTTTAAAGGCTCTGTACACGTGAAAGAGAGAGGGAAGGATATCGCAGATGTGCACAGGGACAAAGAGAGAGAATCACTGATACACACAGGGACACAGAGAGAGATTAACACATACACACACAGTGACAGAAACAGAATTCACATGTGAACAAATGTATGATGCTTGGGAATTATATTTGTACAGAGATAAGGGAGTGTGGGAGAATCACATTTACAGACAGGTGAGAGAGACATAATGCAACCGAGAGGCAAAGATGGATTGAGAGAAAAGCAAACACAGCAAACCACAGGTACAGAGGGGAATTAGAGTGTCAACCCATCACATCTAATAAACATTAACCTCCTCCATCACCATTGTACAGGGACTGCAGTCTGTCCCACTAACATGATCCACTGCAGGAATTCACCAAGACTCCTTCAACAGCACCTTCCTAACCAGTAAACACTATTCCGAGACAGAGCAGAAACTGAGAACATCACCAGCAGCAACATCACCTCCAATACACACACCATGCTGACTTGGAACGCTATCACTGAGTCAAATCCATACTCTTCCTCGCCAACACCCAATGGACAGCAGCAATGTCAAAAAGCAGCTCACAATCACATTCTCAAGGGCAATATGTGATGGCTTATTCCTGCTGGCCTTGCAGTTCAGGAGCGAGTTACTGGATTTGACTCAGCGACACTGAAGGAACGACAGTATGGATTCCAGGTCAGGATGGTGTGTGACTCGGAGATGAACTTTCAGGTGGTGATCTTGTAATGTGTCTCATATCCTGGTCCTTGCAGCTTACTGATCGGAGGTGTGTAAGGAGCCATCACAGGAGGGAAAATGCTCCTTCCCTGTATTGTGTAGATAGTACACACTGCCAGTAAATTGCACAGAGGTGGACAGAGAGCATGTTTACCATGATATTTGAGTGGTTCACTAAGTTAGCTTTGCTTTTAAAGGCACTGTACATGTGAAAGAGAGAGGGAAAGATATCACAGATGTGCACAGGGACACAGATAGAGGATCACAGATACACACATGGACACAGAGAGACAATCACAGATACACACAGGGACACAGAGAGAGGATCACAGATGCACACAGGGACACAGAGAGACAATCACAGATACACACAGGGACACTGAGAAAGAGTCACAGATACACACGTGACACAGAGGGATTAACATACACACACAGTGACAGAAACAGCATTCACATGTGAACAAAGTTATGCTGCTTAGGAATTATATTTGCACAGAAATGAGGGAGTGTTGGAGAATCACAGGTACAGACAGGTGAGAGAGACAGAATGCAACCGAGAGGCAAAGATGGCTTGAGAGGAAAGCAAACACAGCAAACCACAGGTATTGAGGGGAATTGGAGTCACCCCATCCCAGACTATAAACATTAACCTCATCCATCACCATTGTACAGGAACTGCAGTCTGTCCCACTAACAAGATCCACTGCAGGATCCACCAAGACCCCTTCAACAGCACCTTCCTTATCAGTAAACACTATTCCGAGACAGAGCAGAAACTGAGAACATCACCAGCAGCAACATCACCTCCAACACACACACCATGCTGACTTGGAACGCTATCACTGTTCCATTGCTGTCACTGAGTCAAATCCGGACACTTCCTCCCCACCAGTGAGGGAGTGCTGCTCGGGCTGCAGTAGAGTGTGACAGTTGGTGTCTCAGTGAGGGAGTGCTGCTCGGGCTGCAGTAGAGTGTGACAGTTGGTATCTCACTGTGGGAGTGCTGCTCGGGCTGCAGTGGAGAGTGACAGTTGGGGAAGTGTGGGGAAGTTTTTTGTTTTCTTTTTTTCTTGCTGGTAATGGCTTCAGGGATGGCAGTTCAGGCAGTATGCTGCATCTCCTGTGGGATGTATGTGGTGAGGAAATCCAGTAGTGTTTCAGGAGATTTTAGTTGTAAGAAGTGCATTAGATTGCAGCTTCTGGAGGAGCGTGTAAAGGAGCTGGAGGGGGAGGTAGAGGAACTCCGCATAATTCGGGAGGCGGAGGTGGAAGTTGATAGGAGTTATAGAGAAATAGTAACTCCTAGAAATGAGGCTTGGGTCAATGCCAGGAGGAGGGGTAAGAAGCAATCGGGAAGACAATCCCCTGGGGCGGTTCCCCTCCATAATAGGTTTTCGGTGCTGGAGGCTACAGTTGAGGAGGAATCAACTGAGCATAGAGAGCAGATCTCTGGGGGTGAGCCGAGTGAGAAAGCTCAGGTGGTTAGGGGCTGTAAAAGACTGGGCCTTGTGATTGGGGACTCCACAATTAAGGGGACAGATAGGAGGGTCGGAACTAAAGGTAGGGACTCAGGGTTGGTGTGTTGCCTACCAGGGGCTGGGGTCCGGGATGTGTCTGACAGGGTATTCAGGACTCTTAGGGGGGAGGGAGATAAACCACAAGTTATTGTACATGTGGGGACACACGACATAGGGAGGATAGGGGAAGGGGATATTAGGCAGGGATTTATGGAGTTGGGGTGGAAACTAAAGGCCAAGACTGACAGAGTGGTTATCTCTGGACTCTTGCCTGTACCACGGGATAGTTTAGAGAGGAATAGGGAGAGGGAAGGTTTGAATTCATGGCTGAGGGGATGGTGCAGGAGGGAGGGGTTCAGGTACTTAAGCAATTGGGGCTCGTACTGGGGAAGGTGTGACCTCTATGAGAAGGATGGTCTACACCTTAATCAGAAGGGGACCAATATCCTGGGGGGTAAATTTGCTAAGGCCATGCAGGGAGGTTTAAACTGATTCGGGGGGGGGGGAGGGATCCTGAGTAGTGGGGCTGAAAGTGAGGGATGCATGGATGGGGACTGCAATGCACGGCATTGCAGAGGTGGGGTGGAGCAGGGTTTGAAATGTGTATACTTCAATGCCAGGAGTATTCGCAATAAAGTGGGTGAACTTGCAGCGTGGATCAGTACCTGGGACTTCGATGTTGTGGCTATTTCAGAGACATGGATAGAGCAGGGGCAGGAATGGATCCTGCAGGTCCCGGGGTTCAAATGTTTTAGTCGAAGTAGGGAAGGAGGTAGAAGAGGGGGAGGGGTAGCATTATTGGTCAGAGATTGTATCACAGTGTCAGAGAGGAGGTTTGATGAGGACTTATCTGTTGAGGTAGTATGGGCGGAGATTAGAAATAGGAGAGGAGAGGTCACCCTGTTGGGAGTCTTTTATAGACCTCCTAAAAGTTCTAGAGAGGTTGAGGAAAGGATTGCGGAGTCAATCCTGCTTAGGAGTGAAAGTAATAGGGCAATTGTTATGGGGGATTTTAACTTGACTAATATTGACTGGAATTGTTATAGCTCTAGCTCGTTAGAGGGGTCAGTTTTTGTTCAAAGCGTGCAGGAAGGTTTTTTGACTCAGTATGTAGACAGGCCAACTAGAGGTGAGGCTATATTGGATCTGGTGCTGGGAAATGAGCCAGACCAGGTGCTAGACTTGGAAGTTGGTGTGCATTTTGGTGATAGTGACCACAATTCGGTTACGTTCACCTTAGTGATGGAAAGGGATAGGCATGAACCTCGGGCCAGTGGTTTTAGCTGGGGGAAGGGTAATTATGAGGCTATTAGGAGAGAATTAGGAAACATAGGTTGGACTAGGAGATTACAGGGACTGGGAACGTCCGACATGTGGAGTTTTTTCAAGGAGCAGCTACTGCGAGTCTGTGATAGGTATGTCCCTGTCAGGCAAGGAGGAATTGGTAGGGCTAGGGAACCGTGGTGCACCAAAAAAGTTTCTTTGTTGGTTAAAAAGAAAAAGGAGGCTTATGTTCGGATGAGACGTGAGCACTCGGGTAGTGCACTAGAAAGCTTTAGATTGGCTAAGAGGGAGTTGAAGAGCGAGCTTAGAAGGGCTAAAAGGGGACATGAGAAGACTTTGGCGGATAGGGTTAAAGAGAATCCTAAGGCGTTCTATAGGTATGTCAAGAACAGAAGGTTGGTTAGGGCAAGTTTAGGGCCAGTTATAGATGGCAGAGGGAAGTTATGTGTGGAACCGGAGGAGATTGGTGAAGCATTGAACCAATATTTCTCTTCGGTGTTCACGCAAGGGGACATGAATATAGCTGAGGAGGACACTGGGTTGCAAGGGAGTAGAATAGACAGTATTACAGTTGATAAGGAGGATGTGCAGGATATTCTGGAGGGTCTGAAAATAGATAAATCCCCTGGTCCGGATGGGATTTATCCAAGGATTCTCTGGGAGGCAAGAGAAGTGATTGCAGAGCCTCTGGCTCTGATCTTCAGGTCGTCGTTCGCCTCTGGTATAGTACCAGAAGATTGGAGGTTAGCGAATGTTGTTCCATTGTTTAAGAAGGGGAACAGAGACTTCCCCGGGAATTATAGACCGGTGAGTCTCACTTCTGTTGTCGGCAAGATGTTGGAAAAAATTATAAGGGATAGGATTTATAGTTATTTGGAGAGTAATGAATTGATAGGTGATAGTCAGCATGGTTTTGTGGCAGGTAGGTCGTGCCTTACTAACCTTATTGAGTTTTTTGAGAAAGTGACCAAGGAGGTGGATGGGGGCAAGGCAGTGGACGTGGTATATATGGATTTTAGTAAGGCGTTTGATAAGGTTCACCATGGTAGGCTTCTGCAGAAAATGCAGATGTATGGGATTGGGGGTGATCTAGGAAATTGGATCAGGAATTGGCTAGCGGATAGGAAACAGAGGGTGGTGGTTGATAGTAAATATTCATCATGGAGTGCGGTTACAAGTGGTGTACCTCAGGGATCTGTTTTGGGGCCACTGCTGTTTGTAATATTTATTAATGATCTGGATGAGGGTATAGTTGGGTGGATTAGCAAATTTGCTGATGACACCAAAGTCGGTGGTGTGGTAGACAGTGAGGAAGGGTGTCGTAGTTTGCAGGAAGACTTAGACAGGTTGCAAAGTTGGGCCGAGAGGTGGCGGATGGAGTTTAATGCGGAGAAGTGTGAGGTAATTCACTTTGGTAGGAATAACAGATGTGTTGAGTATAGGGCTAACGGGAGGACTTTGAATAGTGTGGAGGAGCAGAGGGATCTAGGTGTATGTGTGCATAGATCCCTGAAAGTTGGGAATCAAGTAGATAAGGTTGTTAAGAAGGCATATGGTGTCTTGGCGTTTATTGGTAGGGGGATTGAATTTAGGAGTCGTAGCGTTATGTTGCAACTGTACACAACTCTGGTGCGGCCGCACTTGGAGTACTGTGTGCAGTTCTGGTCCCCACATTACAGGAAGGATGTGGAGGCTTTGGAGAGGGTGCAGAGGAGGTTTACCAGGATGTTGCCTGGTATGGAGGGGAGATCCTATGAGGAGAGGCTGAGGGATTTGGGATTGTTTTCGCTGGAAAGGCGGCGGCTAAGAGGGGATCTTATTGAAACATATAAGATGATTAGAGGTTTAGATAGGGTGGATAGTGATAGCCTTTTTCCTCTGATGGAGAAATCCAGCACGAGGGGGCATGGCTTTAAATTGAGGGGGGGTAGTTATAGAACCGATGTCAGGGGTAGGTTCTTTACCCAGAGGGTGGTGAGGGATTGGAATGCCCTGCCAGCATCAGTAGTAAATGCGCCTAGTTTGGGGGCGTTTAAGAGATCCGTAGATAGGTTCATGGACGAAAAGAAATTGGTTTAGGTTGGAGGGTCACAGTTTTTTTTTTAAAACTGGTCGGTGCAACATCGTGGGCCGAAGGGCCTGTTCTGCGCTGTAATGTTCTATGTTCTATGTTCTACCACCCAATGGACAGCAGCAATGTCAAAAAGCAGCTCACCATCACATTCTCAAGGGCAATAAGTGATGGCTCACTACTGCTGGCCTTGCAGTTCAGGAGGGAGTTTCTGGATTTGAGTCAGTGACAGTGAAGAAACGACAATATGGATTCCCGGTCTGGATGGTGTGTGACTCAGAGATGAACTTTCAGGTGGTGATGTTGTAATATGTCTCATATCCTGGTCCTTGCAGTTTACTGATCGGAGGTTTGTAAGGAGCCATCACAGGAGGTAAATGCTCCTTCCCTGTGTTGTGTAGATAGCACACACTGCCAGAAAATTGCACAGAGGTGGACAGAGAGCATGTTTACCATGATATTTGAGTGGTTCACTAAGTTAGCTTTGCTTTTAAAGGCTCTGTACAGGTGAAAGAGAGAGGGAAGGATATCACAGATGTGCACAGGGCAAAGAGAGAGGATCATTGATACACACAGGGACACAGAGAGTGATTAACACATACACGCACAGTGACAGAAACAGAATTCACATGTGAACAAAGGTATGATGCTTGGGAATTATGTTTGCACAGAGATAAGGGAGTGTGGGAGAATCACATTTACAGACAGGTGAGAGAGACATAATGCAACCGAGAGGCAAAGATGGATTGAGAGAAAAGCAAACGCAGCAAACCACAGGTATTGAGGGGAATTGGAGTGACCCCATCCCAGACTATAAACATTAACCTCGTCCATCACCATTGTACAGGGACTGCAGCCTGTCCCACTAACAAGATCCACTGCAGGAATTCACCAAGACTCCTTCAACAGCACCTTCCTAACCAGTAAACACTATTCCTAGACAGAGCAGAAACTGAGAACATCACCAGCAGCAACATCACCTCCAATACACACACCATGCTGACTTGGAACGCTATCACTGTTCCATTGCTGTCACTGAGTCAAATCCAGACACTTCCTCCCCAAGTGAAAACTAGAAGTGGGCAGCAAAGGAGTCTGGGAAGGGTTTTTATTTTAACTTTAAAAGTCAGTTACCTGGGAGGTTCCCCCTCATTGATCCACTGGAGCAAGCTGAGAGGGGTGATTGAAAAGCAGCAGTGCTGGTAAGAGATTAATTGGATTAATTGAATTGTTTATTTATTTAATTAGTCAGCTAGTGTGTGTATTTTTTTGGCCTTTACTTTAACAGCAGTTTTTCAAGTTTAAAGTGAAAACTAGAAGTGGGCAGCAAAGGAGTCTGGGAAGGGTTTTTATTTTAACTTTAAAAGTCAGTTACCTGGGTGGTTCCCCCTCAGTAGTAGTTTTTTTTTTCTCTCGGGCCCCTAGCCCTATAAATTGGTGCAGAGGAGATACCCGATCCTCTACACTGGTAGAGGATCCCACCCTTCCATCCTCCTCTAACCTAATTATAAGTGTGGGGAAGTTTTTTGTTTTCTTTTTTTCTTGCTGGTAATGGCTTCAGGGATGGCAGTTCAGGCAGTATGCTGCATCTCCTGTGGGATGTATGTGGTGAGGAAATCCAGTAGTGTTTCAGGAGATTTTAGTTGTAAGAAGTGCATTAGATTGCAGCTTCTGGAGGAGCGTGTAAAGGAGCTGAAGGGGGAGGTAGAGGAACTCCGCATAATTCGGGAGGCGGAGGTGGAAGTTGATAGGAGTTATAGAGAAATAGTAACTCCTAGAAATGAGGCTTGGGTCAATGCCAGGAGGAGGGGTAAGAAGCAACCGGGAAGACAATCCCCTGGGGCGGTTCCCCTCCATAATAGGTTTTCGGTGCTGGAGGCTACAGTTGAGGAGGAATCAACTGAGCATAGAGAGCAGATCTCTGGGGGTGAGCCGAGTGAGAAAGCTCAGGTGGTTAGGGGCTGTAAAAGACTGGGCCTTGTGATTGGGGACTCCACAATTAAGGGGACAGATAGGAGGGTCGGAACTAAAGGTAGGGACTCAGGGTTGGTGTGTTGCCTACCAGGGGCTGGGGTCCGGGATGTGTCTGACAGGGTATTCAGGACTCTTAGGGGGGAGGGAGATAAACCACAAGTTATTGTACATGTGGGGACACACGACATAGGGAGGATAGGGGAAGGGGATATTAGGCAGGGATTTATGGAGTTGGGGTGGAAACTAAAGGCCAAGACTGACAGAGTGGTTATCTCTGGAATCTTGCCTGTACCACGGGATAGTTTAGAGAGGAATAGGGAGAGGGAAGGTTTGAATTCATGGCTGAGGGGATGGTGCAGGAGGGAGGGGTTCAGGTACTTAAGCAATTGGGGCTCGTACTGGGGAAGGTGTGACCTCTATGAGAAGGATGGTCTACACCTTAATCAGAAGGGGACCAATATCCTGGGGGGTAAATTTGCTAAGGCCATGCAGGGAGGTTTAAACTGATTCGGGGGGGGGGGAGGGATCCTGAGTAGTGGGGCTGAAAGTGAGGGATGCATGGATGGGGACTGCAATGCACGGCATTGCAGAGGTGGGGTGGAGCAGGTTTGAAATGTGTATACTTCAATGCCAGGAGTATTCGCAATAAAGTGGGTGAACTTGCAGCGTGGATCAGTACCTGGGACTTCGATGTTGTGGCTATTTCAGAGACATGGATAGAGCAGGGGCAGGAATGGATCCTGCAGGTCCCGGGGTTCAAATGTTTTAGTCGAAGTAGGGAAGGAGGTAGAAGAGGGGGAGGGGTAGCATTATTGGTCAGAGATTGTATCACAGTGTCAGAGAGGAGGTTTGATGAGGACTTATCTGTTGAGGTAGTATGGGCGGAGATTAGAAATAGGAGAGGAGAGGTCACCCTGTTGGGAGTCTTTTATAGACCTCCTAAAAGTTCTAGAGAGGTTGAGGAAAGGATTGCGGAGTCAATCCTGCTTAGGAGTGAAAGTAATAGGGCAATTGTTATGGGGGATTTTAACTTGACTAATATTGACTGGAATTGTTATAGCTCTAGCTCGTTAGAGGGGTCAGTTTTTGTTCAAAGCGTGCAGGAAGGTTTTTTGACTCAGTATGTAGACAGGCCAACTAGAGGTGAGGCTATATTGGATCTGGTGCTGGGAAATGAGCCAGACCAGGTGCTAGACTTGGAAGTTGGTGTGCATTTTGGTGATAGTGACCACAATTCGGTTACGTTCACCTTAGTGATGGAAAGGGATAGGCATGAACCTCGGGCCAGTGGTTTTAGCTGGGGGAAGGGTAATTATGAGGCTATTAGGAGAGAATTAGGAAACATAGGTTGGACTAGGAGATTACAGGGACTGGGAACGTCCGACATGTGGAGTTTTTTCAAGGAGCAGCTACTGCGAGTCTGTGATAGGTATGTCCCTGTCAGGCAAGGAGGAATTGGTAGGGCTAGGGAACCGTGGTGCACCAAAAAAGTTTCTTTGTTGGTTAAAAAGAAAAAGGAGGCTTATGTTCGGATGAGACGTGAGCACTCGGGTAGTGCACTAGAAAGCTTTAGATTGGCTAAGAGGGAGTTGAAGAGCGAGCTTAGAAGGGCTAAAAGGGGACATGAGAAGACTTTGGCGGATAGGGTTAAAGAGAATCCTAAGGCGTTCTATAGGTATGTCAAGAACAGAAGGTTGGTTAGGGCAAGTTTAGGGCCAGTTATAGATGGCAGAGGGAAGTTATGTGTGGAACCGGAGGAGATTGGTGAAGCATTGAACCAATATTTCTCTTCGGTGTTCACGCAAGGGGACATGAATATAGCTGAGGAGGACACTGGGTTGCAAGGGAGTAGAATAGACAGTATTACAGTTGATAAGGAGGATGTGCAGGATATTCTGGAGGGTCTGAAAATAGATAAATCCCCTGGTCCGGATGGGATTTATCCAAGGATTCTCTGGGAGGCAAGAGAAGTGATTGCAGAGCCTCTGGCTCTGATCTTCAGGTCGTCGTTGGCCTCTGGTATAGTACCAGAAGATTGGAGGTTAGCGAATGTTGTCCCATTGTTTAAGAAGGGGAACAGAGACTTCCCCGGGAATTATAGACCGGTGAGTCTCACTTCTGTTGTCGGCAAGATGTTGGAAAAAATTATAAGGGATAGGATTTATAGTTATTTGGAGAGTAATGAATTGATAGGTGATAGTCAGCATGGTTTTGTGGCAGGTAGGTCGTGCCTTACTAACCTTATTGAGTTTTTTGAGAAAGTGACCAAGGAGGTGGATGGGGGCAAGGCAGTGGACGTGGTATATATGGATTTTAGTAAGGCGTTTGATAAGGTTCACCATGGTAGGCTTCTGCAGAAAATGCAGATGTATGGGATTGGGGGTGATCTAGGAAATTGGATCAGGAATTGGCTAGCGGATAGGAAACAGAGGGTGGTGGTTGATAGTAAATATTCATCATGGAGTGCGGTTACAAGTGGTGTACCTCAGGGATCTGTTTTGGGGCCACTGCTGTTTGTAATATTTATTAATGATCTGGATGAGGGTATAGTTGGGTGGATTAGCAAATTTGCTGATGACACCAAAGTCGGTGGTGTGGTAGACAGTGAGGAAGGGTGTCGTAGTCTGCAGGAAGACTTAGACAGGTTGCAAAGTTGGGCCGAGAGGTGGCGGATGGAGTTTAATGCGGAGAAGTGTGAGGTAATTCACTTTGGTAGGAATAACAGATGTGTTGAGTATAGGGCTAACGGGAGGACTTTGAATAGTGTGGAGGAGCAGAGGGATCTAGGTGTATGTGTGCATAGATCCCTGAAAGTTGGGAATCAAGTAGATAAGGTTGTTAAGAAGGCATATGGTGTCTTGGCGTTTATTGGTAGGGGGATTGAATTTAGGAGTCGTAGCGTTATGTTGCAACTGTACACAACTCTGGTGCGGCCGCACTTGGAGTACTGTGTGCAGTTCTGGTCCCCACATTACAGGAAGGATGTGGAGGCTTTGGAGAGGGTGCAGAGGAGGTTTACCAGGATGTTGCCTGGTATGGAGGGGAGATCCTATGAGGAGAGGCTGAGGGATTTGAGATTGTTTTCGCTGGAAAGGCGGCGGCTAAGAGGGGATCTTATTGAAACATATAAGATGATTAGAGGTTTAGATAGGGTGGATAGTGATAGCCTTTTTCCTCTGATGGAGAAATCCAGCACGAGGGGGCATGGCTTTAAATTGAGGGGGGGTAGTTATAGAACCGATGTCAGGGGTAGGTTCTTTACCCAGAGGGTGGTGAGGGATTGGAATGCCCTGCCAGCATCAGTAGTAAATGCGCCTAGTTTGGGGGCGTTTAAGAGGTCCGTAGATAGGTTCATGGACGAAAAGAAATTGGTTTAGGTTGGAGGGTCACAGTTTTTTTTTTAAACTGGTCGGTGCAACATCGTGGGCCGAAGGGCCTGTTCTGCGCTGTAATGTTCTATGTTCTATGTTCTAAGTCACAGACCTCCAGTCGGAAAAAAGACCCTTCGACTGCTACCCTCTGTCTCCTGTGGCCAAGATGTGGAGATGCTGGCGTTGGACTGGGGTAAAAACAGTAAGAAGTTTAACAACACCAGGTTAAATTCCAACAGGTTTATTTGGTGGTAAAAACCACACAAGCTTTCGGAGCCCTCACCTGAGGAAGGGGTTTGGAGCTCCGAAAGCTTGTGTGGCTTTTGCTACCAAATAAACTGTTGGACTTTAACCTGGTGTTGTTAAACTTCTTCCTGTGGCCAAGTCAGTTCTCTACCCATCTAGCCACCTTTCCTTGTATCCCATGAGCCTTAACCTTCTTAACCAACCTGCCATGAGGGACTTTGTCAAATGCCTCACTGAAATCCATATAGACGACATCCACAGCCCTTCCTTCGTCAACTGTTTTTGTCACTTCCTCAAAAAACTCCACCAATTTTGTAAGGCACGACCTCCCTCTTACAAATACTGGATCAGAATCTGAGAACAATAGACTGTAAAGTTGCACTAAAGGATCAGAATCTGAGTAAAATAGACTGCAATGTTCGAATAATGGATCGGACTCTGAGAACAATAGGTTGTAATGTTCCAATCCTGGTTCAGAATCTGAGAGCAATCGACTGTAATGTTCTAATTCTGGATTAGAATTTGAGATCAAAAGACTGCAATGTTCCAATACTGGATCAGAAACTGAGAACAATAGACTGCAATGTTCCAATACTGGATCAGAAACTGAGAGCAATAGACTGCAATGTTCCAATACTGGATCAGAATCTGAGAGCAATAGACTGTAAAGTTCCAATACTGGATCAGAGTCTGGGAACAATATCAATGGATGTTCCATTAATGAATCAACCTGATGAACCTTCTCTGTACCCCCTCCAAAGCTAATATATCCTTTCTTAAATATGGGGACCAAAACTGTACACAGTACTCCAGTTGCGGCATCACCGGTACCCTGTACACTTGCAGCATGACCTCCCTGCTTTTATACTCCATCCCTCTCGCGATAAAGGCCAACATTCCATTTGCCTTCTTGATCACCTGCTGCACCTGCAAACTGAGTTTTTGTGATTCATGCACAAGGACCCCCAGGTCCCTCTGCACAGTAGCATGTTGTAATTTTTCACCGTTTAAATAAGAGTCCATTTTACTATTATTCCTTCCAAAGTGGATAACCTCACACTTACCAATGTTATACTCCATCTGCCAGATCCTTGCCCGCTGACTTAGCCGATCCAAATCTCTCTGCAGACTCTCTTTGTCCTCCACGCAATTTGCTTTCCCACTCATCGTTGTGTCATCCGCAAACTTTGTTACCCTACACTCGCTCCCCTCCTCCAGAACGTCTATGTATATGGTAAATAGTTGAGGCCCCAGCATTGATCCCTGCGGCACGCCACTAGTCACTGATTGCCAACCGGAAAAGCACCCATTTATTCCGACTCTCTGCTTTCTGTTAGATAGCCAATCCTCAATCCACGCTAACACTTTACCCCCAACTCCGTGTACCTTTATCTTATGCAGCAACCTTTTGTGAGGCACCTTATCGAATGCCTTCTGGAAATCTATTTACACAACATCCGCCTGTTCCCCTCTGTCAACTGCACTCGTCGTATCCTCAAACAATTCCAGTAAATTAGTCAAACATGGCTTTCCCTTCAAGAATCCATGCTGCGTCTGCTTGATTGAACCATTCTTTTCCAGGTGTCCTGTTATTTCTTCCATAATGATAGATTCCAGCATTTTCCCAACTACGGATGTTAAGCTAACCGGCCTGTAGTTACCTGCCTTTTTTCTACCTCCTATTTTAAACAGTGGCGTTACATTAGCTGTTTTCCAATCAGCTGGCACCTCCCCAGAGTACAGTGAATTTTGATAAATTACAACTAATGAATTTGCTATTACTTCTGTTGTTTCTTATAGAACCCCGGGATGCATTCCATCCGGACCAGGGGACTTGTCTACCTTTAGTCCCATTAGCCTACCCAGCACTACCTCTTTAGTAATAGTGATCGTTTTAAGGTCCTCACCCCCGACAGTCCCGGGTAAGGGCAGAAGTTGTTTTTTGTAGTTTAGTTCGGGCATCATGATTGGCATAGATTTGGAGGGCCGAAGGGCCTGTTCCTGTGCTGTACTTTCCTTTGTTCTTTGTTGATTATTGATTACCTTGGATGACACCCTCAGGATATAGTCTCCTTTGCTGACAACTTTGCTTACATTATCATCAAAATGGTCTCACGAATGGACCCTGAGGAAGGGTCACACAGACGTGAAACATTGGCTCTATTCTCTCTCCACAGATACTGTCAGACCTGCTGAGATCTCCCAGCATTTTCTGTTTCTGGATTCATTTACTGACTCCATTTGCTTTCATTCCCACGCAGCGTTCTCCTGTTCAGTTGACATGTAAATGTTGAAATGTTCAGCAAACCGCTGGTTAATTCCGGGAAATATTAAGGCAAGTCCCCGAAAAATACATCATTCCTCAATCCATCTCGCGCCAGCTCCCGCATCCTTTACGTCTCTCCTCTACATTGCAACAACCCTTTCTTCATCCTCGCCAAGAGTATCGTCACCTTGGCTCGTTCCTCTACCAGGTCACAAGCTCCGCATGAAGCCAAGAGCCAGAGAACCAGTTGGGAGCAGCACACTTGTTTATAAAGCGAGAATTCACAATACAGGAGACGCTGAGGTTCAGAATTTACCATAATGGGGACGTTCCAGAGCATCATCCTTCTGTTTGGATTGCTGGATACAGTCATGGGGGGGGAGGGACTTCGAGGGCCGAAGGGCCTGTTCCGGTGCTGTACTTTCCTTTGTTCTTTGTATGTATGGGTGGCACAATGGTTAGCACTGCTGCCCCACAGCTCCAGAGAGCCGGGTTTGATCCCCGGTTTGGGTCACTGCCTGTGTGGAGTGTGCACGTTCTCCCCGTGTCTGCATGGGTTTCCTCCAGGTGCTCCGGTTTCCTCCCACAGATAAGAGGACGTGCTGTTTAGTTGCACTGACCATTCTAAGTCTCCCCTCAGTGTACCCGAACAGGCACCGGAGTGTGGCAACTAGGGGATTTTCACAGTAACTTCATTGCAGTGTTAATGTGAGCCTACTTGTTACATGAATAAATAAACTTTAGAAACTTGATCAGCGCTGTGTGGAAAGCAGAGAATGCCTGTCTTACACCATTGTATCAGTCACATTCTCAAAGGGGCCACACATTCAAAAGGAAATCCAAGCACCTCATGCTAAACAGTAACTTGTGGGCAGGAAATGCAGCCTTGGCACAGTCACCATCTCGTACCAGGACTACATTTATAATGAAATGAAATATGAGCTTTACTAAAAATTGTACATCTTTTACACAAAACGAAACAGTCCAGTGACTAAGCTGGGGCATCGTACACTGCTGCACAGATTGGCAACAGGGTTTCCCTCAGCACCCCTCGTGCTGATGTTGCTGTTATTGCTTTTTCAGAGGGCATGGAACAAGTAACATCTGACTCGATCATTCATGGAAGCCGAAAGTACAGAACATAACTGCATTCTTTGTCAGAAAGGCGCCTGGATTGAGCTTTGCACCATGGGGTTAGTGTTGCCTCACAGCGCCAGGGATCCTGGTCTGATTCCGACCTCGGGTCATTGTCTGTGTGGAGTCCGCACATTCGCCCCGTGTCTGCATGGGTTTCCCCCAGGTGCTCCACTTTCCTCCCACAGTCCAAAGATGTGCAGGTTGGGTGCATTGGCCGTGCTAAAAATTGCCCGTTATTGTCAGGGAGACTATCAGGGTGGATGCGTGGGGTTACGGAAATAGGGCCTGGGTGGGATTGTGGTCAGTACAGACTCATCATAAATTGTATCACAGAAACCCAACAGTGCAAAAGAGTCCATTCGGCCCATCGAGTCTGCACCAACAACAATCCCGCCCAGGCCCTATCCCCATAAACCCACATAATTACCTCACCAACACCTCGAACCGACACATTCCGGGACACAAAGGGGAAATTTAGCCTATAATTCACCCCACTGACAGCCTGAATAAATTGCAATTATATTGTATCTTTAATGTAATGAAACAGACCGGAATGAAAAACATGAAACTTATTTCTGATCTGAATTTCTCATCACAATGAAACACTATTTTCATTGAAAATTGGGGATGAAGTGGAAATGGTCAAGAATTTCAGGTTTCTAGGTGTCCAGATCACCAACAACCTACCCTGATCCCCCCACACCGATGCAAAAGTTAAGAAAACCCACCGGTGCCTCTACTTTCTCAGGAGGCTAAGGAAATTTGGCATGTCAGCTCCGACTCTCACCAACTTTTACAGATGCACCATAGAAAGCATTCTTTCTGGTTGTATCACAGCTTGGTCTGGCTTCTGCTCTGTCCAAGGCTGCAAGAAACTATAAAGGGTTGTGAACGAAGCCTAGTCCATTACTCAAACCAGCCTCCCACCCATTGACTCTGTCTACACTTCCCACTGCCTCGGGAAAAACAGCCAGCATAATCATGGACCCCACACACCCCGGACATTCTCTCTTCCACCTTCTTCTGTCGGGAAAAAGATACAAAAGTCTGCGGTCACTTACCAACCGACTCAAGAACAGGTTCTTCCCCGCTGCTGTCAGACGCTTGAATGAATCTACCTTATATTCAGGTAGCCGCATACAACATGTAATATATATATTATATAATACTTTATTATAATGTTAATTTGGTCCTTCTCTCCACCCGAGCCATGACTGTAACACTACATTCTGCGCTCTCTCCTTTCCTTCTCTATGAACGGTATGCTTTGTCTGTATAGCTTGCAGGAAACAATGTTTTTAACTGTACACTAATACATGTGACAATAATAGATCAAATCAAATCCAATCATTGCTCCTTCTCAGCGCCAGCCTTGCAGTGTGTTGTTTGTTTTCTCACCTGTAATTGATTACTCTAATAGGTTGCTCTGCCGAGTCTCAGGAGTGTTTCTGCTGTTTATTAAAGAGAAGACCTTCAGTGTGAGACCTCAGTAAATGGCTATGGTTTATGCCATAGGCAGACACCATCGCTTCTCTCAGAAAACACACTGATTCACTATAGGTCAAGCTGGAGCCAGTTACTATCCTATTCTCGCTGCCATTGGAGTTCCTGGTCGGTGATTGCAACCGATTAAAATATATTTATTCGTGTCACAAGCGGGCTTACATTAACACTACAATGAAGTTACTGTGAAAATCCCCTACTCACCACACTCCGGTTCCTGTTCGGGTACACTGAGGGAAAATTTAGCATGGCCAATGCACCTAACCAGCACGTCTTTCAGACTGTGGGAGGAAACCAGAGGAAACCCACGCAGACATGGAGAGAACATGCAGAATCCACATAGGCAGTGACACAAGCCGGGAACCGAACCCGGGTCCCTCGCTCTGTGAGGTAGCAGTGCTAACCACTCCGTCACCGCTTCACCCTAAATAGATTGGACATAACGTCTGCTATGAGGAGGCTTCCTCCCACCACCTCCTCACTTTGGAGTGAGTGAAGTTGCTTCCCCGCGGCAGAATACCCGGGCTGATGGAACGGCAGTGGTTCCTTCCTGACCAGAGGGACGGCTCACGGGACCACAGACCCGACCAGCGTCTATAGCTGCTGAGGTGTGATGAGGGGTTGCCTGCGATTCGTCTTTGCTGGAATATTATTGTCCAACGTTGTCAATCGGGGTATAAATTACAAAAACGTAGAAGTCATGATGGAGCTGTATAGAGCGTTGGTTTGGCCACAGCTGGAGCACTGTGTGCAGTTCTGGTCGCCACATTATAGGAAGGATGTGATTGCACTGGAGGTGGTGCAGAGGAGATTCACCAAGATGCTGCCTGGGACGGAACATTTAAGGAATGAAGAGAGGTTGGATAAGTTTGGTTTGTTTTCTCTGGAGCAAAGACTGAGGGGCGACCTGATCGAGGTGTACAAGATTATGAAGGACATGGACAGGGTGGAGAGGGAGCAGCTGTTCCCCTGAGCTGAAGGGTCAGTTACGAGGAGGCAACATTTAAAAATGAGGTGTGGGAGATTTAGGTTGTATATTATGGACAGTCTTATTAAAATTCCAGTTGGTGAGAATAGTCCTATAAGCACTTTCATAGATAGAACATAGAACAGTACAGCACAGAACAGGCCCTTCGGCCCACAATGTTGCGCCGAGCTTTATCTGAAACCAAGAATCATAGAATCACAGAAGGAGGTTATTTGGCCCATCGAGTCCGCACTGACCACATTCCCACCCAGGCCCTATCCCCATAACCCCACATATTTACCCTGCTACCCTCCTGCTAATTTCTTGTCAATTATCTCTTACAGCTGTTGATCGATCAAATTCCAGAAATAATACTCAAGGCAAAACTGCTATCACAATATTCAAGGCAAACCACATGAATTCTGACACTCTTCCACTGCACTGTGGAAATCCAAAATATTCAGAAACAGGGGTGTATTTTGAAACATAAATCTTTCTTGGTTTCTGGAAGGACACTTCAAGTTTTACAACTTCACTCAGCATAGTGCTAGTCACAGAATATCTCGTCACACAGCCTATGGAGAGTCACAGAGCAATACAGCATGGAAACAGGCCCTTCGGCCCAAACAGTCCACGCTGACCATGGTGCCCTCCCAGTTGGTCCCAATTGCCCGCGTTCGGTCCATATCCCTCTATCCTTTCCCTCTATCCAAATGCTTTTTAAATGTTGGTATTGAACTTGCCTCAACCACTTTCTCTGGCAGCTCATTCCATACACACACCACCCTCTGCGTGAAGAAGTTGCCCCTCAGGTCCATTTGAAATCTTTCCCCTCTCACCTCTATATATAATCATATAACTCAGCTCAGTGACTTTCCTTACATATCCTCCTTCCCTCCCATCTCCCATTTCATTGTCTCTCGCACCTCTTTGAACTCCACTGTTCCAAGATATTAATATCGTCCAGTTTCGATCAGGAATGGCTGCCTCCCACTTCGGGTCAAACAAAATGTACTAAGATTCCCTCATTACTGATGAAACCTTTCCAAGTGATAAGAATATTTTTATCTATGATTCTATGAAAATCCCGCAGAGTATCTGGAGCATTGTGTCCAGTTCAGGTCTCCTTATTTGAGGAAGGATGTTGCTGCATTGGAGGCAGTTCAGAGGAGGTTCACCAGATTGATTCTGGGGATGAGAGGATTGACGTATGAGGAGAGATTAATCACTTTGGGCTTATACTCACTGGAGTTCAGAGGGATGAGAGGGGATCTGATGGAGGTATATAAAATTTTAAAAGGGATTGATAAAGTAAATGTAGATCAAATGTTTCCTCTTATGGGGCAATCTCGAACTAGAGGTCACAGGTATAGGTTGAGAGGCGATAGATTTAAAACTGAGATGAGGAGGAACTACTTCTCGCAGAGGGTGGTGAGTTTGTGGAACTCGCTGCCCCAGAGCGCGGGGGAGTCTGAATCATTGAATGGTTTCAAGAAGGAGATGGATATATTTCTAATAAAAAAGGGACAAGGGGGATATGGGGAACAGGTGGGGAGGTGGGTTTGAGACCAGGGAGAGATCAGCCATGATCTGATTGAATGACGGATCAGGCTCGAAGGGCTGAATTTGCCGACTTCTGCTCTTAATTCCTGTTCCTGTGTTATCGAGTCATTGAGGTTTACAGCATGGAAACAGGCCCTTCGGCCCAACCTGTCCGTGCCGCCCAGTTTTTACCTTTAAGCTCGTCCCAATTGCCCGCATTTGGCCCATGTCTCTCTATACCCATCGTACCCATGTAACTGACTAAACGCTTTTTAAAATACAAAATTGTACCCCCCTCTCCTACTGCCTCTGGCAGCTTGTTCCAGACATTCACCACACTCTATGTGAAATAATGCCCCCTCTGCACCCTTCTGAATCTTTATTTTGAGGATTCTGTATTCTGCATCTGTTTTCACAGTGGAACACATAATTTCCATAGCAGGAATAGAGGATAACCAATGGACTTACTCATAAGAGCAAGGAGCTCTCAATATCTTGAGTGGAAGTATAAGTATAAGTCGAGGGATTTAAACCATATAACATCGCCAAAACTTAAAGCCGACTTTAGTGCTCTGAAATAGATAACTGCTGATAGAGTAAATGTGCTGTTTTTATTAGTGTCACAAGTAGGCTTACATTAACACTGCAATGTTGTTACTGTGAAAATCCCCTAGTCCCCACACTCCAGTGCCTGTTTGGGTACACAGAGGGAGAATTTAACATGGCCAATGCACCTAACCAGCACGTCTTTCAGACTGTGGGAGAAAACGGGGACAGCCGGAGGAAACCCATGCAGACATGGAGAGAACATGCAGACTCCGCACAGACAGTGATCCAAGCCAGGAATCGAACCCGGGTCCCTGGCACTGTGAGGCAGCAGTGCTAACCACTGTACCACCGTGCTGCCCATTTCAGTTCACCTCTCAAAGAACAAAGAACAGTACAACACAGGAACAGGCCCTTCGGCCCTCCAAGCCTGCGCCGATCATAATGCCTGCCTAAACTAAAACCGTATGCACTTACAGAATCCGTATCCTTCCATTCCCATTCTATTCATGTATTCATCGAGATGCCCCTTAAATGCCGCTCCCGTACCTGCTCCCACCACCTCCTCAGGCAGCGCGTTCCAGCCATTCACCTCCCTCTGTGTAAAAAACTTGCCTCACAGATCTCCTCTGATCTTTTCCCCACGCACCTTAAACCTATGGCCCCTAGTACTTGACTTTTCTACCCGAGGAAAGAGCCTCTGACTATCCACTCTGTCTATGCCACTCTTGGACAAGGTGTGGAGACAATATTTACAAATCACTACAGCCTGTAGGGAGATTGAACTCACATCATTGGTAGTATACTGAATCATACCCTTGTCATGTAGGCAAGTGAGTTAACCGCCCTACACGATGGGGCCAGTTGATGTCATAGATTTGGATTATAACAATCTCATAGCATGCAGCACAAAGAGTCGAGGTGTCCGATTGTGGCTCAGGTTGACAGCCTGGATTGGATAGATAATTCGTCAGCAGGCACGGAACAGTGAGTCGGGATACTGAAGCACATTCAGGCTGGTTGGCTGTAACTTATGAAATATTGCAAAAATTTGTATTGGGGATGTAGCTGTTTATGTTTTTTATTATTTGTTCGGGGTACATGGGCGTCGCTGGCTGGGCCAACATTTATTGTCCATCCCTACTTGCCCGAGGGCAGTTCAGAGTCCACCACATTGCTGCGGCTCTGGAGTCACATGTGAGCCAGACCGGGTCCGCACGGCAGATTTCCTTCCCTGAAGGACATTCGTGAACCAGATGGGCTTTTCCGACAGTCGACAATGGTTTCATGGTCATCAGTAGATTCTTAATTCCAGATATTTTTTATTGCATTCAAATTCCATCGTCTGTCGTGGCGGGATTCGAACCCGGGTCCCTGGAACATTAGCTGAGTTTCTGGATTAATAGTCTGGCGATAATACCACTCGGCCAATATATGTCAACAAAATAACTGAAGATGCTGGGAGTAAGCTACCAGATTTCCAATATGATTCTAAATTAATTGTGAATTAAAGCTATGAGGAGGATTCAAAGGGGCTGCACAGAGATATAGACAAAATAACAGAATGGGGAACAAGTTGGCAGATGGAGGAATAAATTAAATTATTTAATTTTGTGATGATTTGTTTTGATTTGATTTGATTCTTGTCACATGTATTAGTATACAGTGAAAGGTATTGTTTCTTGCACGCTATACAGACAATGCATATTGCACAGTGGTGAGCAGCACAATGGCATGGTGGTTCGCACTGCTGCGTCACAGCTCCAGAGAACTGGGTTTGATTCCCGGCTTGGGCCACTGTCTGTGTGGAGTTTTCACATTCTCCCCGTGTCTGCGTGGGTTTCCTCCGGGTCTGGTTTCCTCCCAAAATCCAAGGCTGTGCGGGTTAGGTGCATTGGTAATGATAAATTGCCCCTTAGTGTCCTGGGATATGTAGGTTAGAGGGATTAGCAGGGTAAATATTTGGGACTATGGGGATAGGACCCGGGTGGGATTGTTGTCAATGCAGACTCGATGGGCCGAATGGCCTCTTTCTTCACTGTCGGGTTTCTATGATTCCAGGGAAAGGAGAGGGTGCTGAATGTTACAGTCATATCTAGGGTGGAGAGAAAGGTCAACTTAATGCGGGGTAGGTCCATTCAAAAGTCTGATGGCAGCAAGGAAGAGGCTGTTCTTGAGTTGGTTGGTACGTGACCTCAGACGGAGGTCACCTGATGGAAGAAGGTGGGAGGGAGAATGCCCGGCGTGTGTGGGGTCCTTGATTATGCCGGCTGCTTTTCCGAGGCAGCGGGAAGTGTAGACAGAGTCAATGGATGGGAGGTGTGGATAGAGATGCGCAAAGAGACATATTTAGAATGTATATCTCTGTGAATGGAAAAGTACTGAAGGACGACAATCGATATGTCGATATATTATCCTGTGAATAGGGAGTCACTGAAATTCTGTATCTCGAGAGTAGATATTTCCCTGTAGGTGGAGAGGCTGTTAGGGTGCAGGGCACTAATCAAGAAAGGTTGTCTTTAATAAAAATGTTAGTTTAAAGGTTTATTTATTAGTGTCACAAGTAGGCTTACATTAACATTGCAATGAAATTACTGTGACATCTTAGCGTTCAACCTGCTTTGAGCTCAGCTCAAGTCATGCCATGGAATGTAAAGCTGTATAAACTCGATCCGCTTGAAGCCAATGCAAAAACAGAACTGAACCACTGGATTCCATTCAACCCAAAATAATGCAACATTTAACAAGGCAAAACCATCATGTGGCCACCGGGATTTACTGGATGGTTTCAGAATGAGAAATGAGAAGGGAGCCTGACGGACAAAGCATCGTCATGAATAACTCCCGTGCTATTTTTTTTTAGCTCCCATGTTTCACAGAATGGCGATGTTTAAAATGAGAAGGAATGTCTTTTTTTATTCCGCACGACATTATAAATAAGAGATTTTTCGGCTAGATTCCCCCGTTAAAACAGCAATGTCATGATGCTGATTTGCTGTCAGCTCAATGATGTGATGCACAGTGTAATTTTTCAGGAATGAATCTTCTGTTTTCTATTGAGGAACTAGTATACCTTACAATGAGGCTGCTTGAAATATTCAAATCCTGAAATAAAATGCAGTTTCCACGGCAGTTTGGCTAATTGTTCTTCAAAGACTTTTACAAAAACAAGTTTCAACAAATGCCGGAGGTCGAATGTCTCCTTAAGATTTTAAAAATGTTGATAGTTTACAATCGCACTCTGGTCATCATTTCTCAGAAGGTGATGCTGCTCTAGTTGCTTCATGTGATATTCAGCTGCAATGAAGCTCGCAGGAAGTGAGTTGATGTCCTCTACAATGATATCTTCGGTGTTACTGCTTATGCAACGACTGGATTGATGTTACATCAAGTGCTGAAGCAGATTCTAAGCGCAAACAACAACCACGTCCCGAAAGACCAGCCAGGAAAGAACGTGTTTGTCTGGGGAGGAAAACAGAAATAATGTTTCAAATTCACTTCTATGTTAAACATCAAATCACAGAATCCCTGGAGTGCAGAAGGAGGCTATTCGGCCCATCAAGTCTGCACCGACCACAATCCCACCCAGGCCCTATTCCCATAACCCCACATATCCCTGCTAATTCCCCTGACACTACGGTCAATTTAGCATGGCCAATCAACCTAACCCACACATCTTTGGACTGTGGGAGGAACCGGAGCACCCGGAGGAAACCCACGCAGACACAGGGAGAATGTGCCAACTCCACACAGCCAGTGACGCGAGACCAGAATTGAACCCGGGTCCCTGGTGCTGTGAAGCAGCAGTGCTAACCACTGTGACACTGTGCCGCCCCAGATAGTCCACATCTTTTCCCGAAGGTAGGGGACTCCAAAAGTAGAGGACATAGCTTTAAGGTGAGAGGGGAGAGATGCAAAAAGGCCCAGAGGGACAATTTTTTCACACAGAGGGCGGTGAATGTCTGGAAGAAGCTGCCAGAGGCAGTAGCAGAGGCGGATACAATTTTGTCTTTTAAGAAGCATTTAGACAGTTACATGGGTAAAATGGTTATAGAGGGATATGGGCCAAATGCAGGCAATTGGGAGTAGCTAAGTGGTTAAAAAAAGGTGGCATGGACCAGTTGGGCTGAAGGGCCTGTTTCCATGCTTTAAACCTCTCTGACTCTATGACATGGGGGACAACAGTCAGACTCCGCACAGACAGTAACCCAAGCCGGGAAGCGAACCCTGGTCTCTGGCGCTGTGAGGGAGCAGCACTAACCACTGTGTCACCCAGTCTCAGACTATCTGATCTTATTATTGTTGGGTAAACAAATATAGAGAGAATGAATGATATGAATTAAAAGAGTTTCCACAGCTGGAATCGTGGTCTGTGTGGATGAGCAATCCAAATTAAGATGATTTGCAGAGATACAATTTAAAATTCACATTGTTATATGACTGCATCATATAACCACGATTTTGCAAATTATGGGTCTGTGTGAATTATGGAAAAAGCTATTCGATTTCCCATTCATCTGGTTTTCTTGTCGAATTACCTTTCTTTTTACTGAGTTACCTTTTAGATCAACACTAAATCTCAGATCCCGGCAACAAGAAGGTCATTTATTCTTGTTTTCTTTTGAATATTAATGTCCCAAACGGATAAGGAGCGACCGTTTGGTAAATAAGACAACTGCAAATGACTTGCTGGGACTGAAAGTGCTTCACAAAATTGACGTGAGCTTAATTTTCAGTTTATTTTGATTTGATTTATTATTGTCACATTTATTAACATTATGAAAAGTATTGTTTCTTGCGCGCTATACAGACAAAACATAGAGAAGGAAAGGAGAGAATGCAGAATGTAGTGTCACAGTCATAGCTCGGGTGCAGAGAAAGATCAACTAAATGCAAGGTAAGTCAATTCAAAAGTCTGACGGCAGCAGAGAAGAAGCTGTTCTTCAGTCGATTGGTACGTGACCTCAGATTTTTGTATCTTTTTCCCGAAGAAAGAAGGTGGAAGAGAGAATGTCCGGGGTACGTGGGGTCCTTAATGATGCTGGATGCGTTGCCGAGACAGCGGGAAGTATAGACAGAGTGAATGGATGTCAGGCTGGTTTGCATGATGGATTGGGCTACATTCAAAACCTTTTGTAGTCCCTTACAGTCTTGGGCAGAGCAGGAGACATATACCAAGCTGTGACCCAACCAGAAAGAATGCATCTGTAAAAGTTACTGAGATTCGTAGCTGACATGCCAAATTTCCTCAGTCTTCTGAGAAAGTAAGAGGCGTTGGTGGGCTTTCTGAACTATAGTGTCGGCATGTGGGGATCAGGACAGGTTGTTGGTCTTTTGGACACTAAAAACCTGAAGCTCTCGAACCTTTCTACTTCGTCCCCATTGATGTAGACAGGGGCATGTTCTCCTTTACGCTTCCTGAAGTCGATGCCAATCTCCTTCAATTTGCTGACATTGAGGGAGGGATTACTGTGGCTGCACCAGTTCACCAGATTCCCTATCTCATTCCTGTACTCTGTCTCGTCATTGTTTGAGATAAGTTTATTTATTAGTGTCACATGTCGGCTTACATTAGCACAGCAATGACGTTGTGAAAATCCCATAGTCTCCACACTCCGGCACCTGTTCGAGTACAAAGAACAAAGAACAGTACAGCACAGGAAACAGGCCCTTCGGCCCTCCAAGCCTGTGCCGCTCCTTGGTCCAACTCGACCATTCGTTTGTATCCCTCCATTCCCAGACTGCTCATGTGAATATCCAGGTAAGTCTTAAACGATACCAGCGTGTCTGCCTCCACCACTCTACTTGGCAGCGCATTCCAGACCCCCACCACTCTCTGTGTAAAAAACGTCCCTCTGATATCTGAGTCATACCTCGCCGCTCTCACCTTGAGCCCGTGACCCCTCGTGATCGTCACCTCCGACCTGGGAAAAAGCTTCCCACTGTTCACCCTATCTATACCCTTCATAATTTTGTACACCTCTATTAGGTCTCCCCTCATTCTCCGTCTTTCCAGGGAGAACAAGCCCAGTTTACCAAATCTCCCCGCATTTCTAAGACCCTCCATACCAGGCAACATCCAGGCAAACCTTCTCTGCACCCTCTCTAAAGCCTCCACGTCCTTCTGGTAGTGTGGCGACCAGAACTGGATGCAGTACTCCAAATGTGGCCTAACCAGTGTTCTGTACAACTGCAACATCAGACGCCAGCTGTTATACTCTATACCCCGTCCTATCAAGGAAAGCATATGGAGGGGAGATCCTATGAGGAGAGGCTGAGGGATTTGGGATTGTTTTCGCTGGAAAGGCGGCGGCTAAGAGGGGATCTTATTGAAACATATAAGATGATTAGAGGTTTAGATAGGGTGGATAGTGATAGCCTTTTTCCTCTGATGGAGAAATCCAGCACGAGGGGGCATGGCTTTAAATTGAGGGGGGGTAGTTATAGAACCGATGTCAGGGGTAGGTTCTTTACCCAGAGGGTGGTGAGGGATTGGAATGCCCTGCCAGCATCAGTAGTAAATGCGCCTAGTTTGGGGGCGTTTAAGAGATCCGTAGATAGGTTCATGGACGAAAAGAAATTGGTTTAGGTTGGAGGGTCACAGTTTTTTTTTTTAACTGGTCGGTGCAACATCGTGGGCCGAAGGGCCTGTTCTGCGCTGTAATGTTCTATGTTCTATGTTCTATGTTCTATACCATATTCCTTCTTCACCACCTTCTCCAAATCTACTGCACTCTTCAAGGATTTGTGGACTTGCACACCGAGGGCCCTCCGCGTTTCTGTACTCTTGATGGCTCTGCCATTTATTGTGTACGTCCCCCCTACATTTGTTCTTCCACTGAGGGACAATTTTGCATGGCCAATGCATCTAACCAGCACGTCGGTCGGACTGTGGGAGGAAACCAGAGCACCCGGAGGAAACCCATGGAGACACAGACATGGGGACAACGCGGCAAGGTGGCACAGTGGTTAGCAGTGCCGTCTCACAGCGCCAGGGACCCGTGTTCAATTCCAGCCTTGGGTCACTCTCTGTGCGGAGTCTGCATGTTCTCCCCCTGTCTGTATGGGTTTCCTCTGGGTGTTCCGCTTTCCTCCCACACGCCAAAGATGTCTGGGTTACGTGGATTGGCCACCTGAGTCCTCCTGACACTCAGTTACCCCTGAGTGTCAGGAGGACTAGCAGAATAGATGTGTGGGGTTGCGGGGACAGGGTCTGTGTGGGATTGTGGTCGCTGCAGATGTGATGGGCTGCATGGTCTCCTTCTGCTGTGTAGGGATTCTATGACTATTCTATATCAACATGCAGATTCAGCACAGACACTGACCCAAGGCAGGAATCAAACCCAGGTCCCTGGCGCTGTGATGCAGCAGTGTTAACCACTCTGGGATAGCAGCATTTGATGCACAGTTTGTGATAAATCTTTTAGAATGTGATTTATTGTTTACTGTATCAGAAAGGTTCTGATTACATTGCAAGGTCTCAAGCGCCAGTGAATGACTGGGCCATACGGTGACACAATGGTTAACACTACTGCCTCACAGCGCAGGAACCCGGGTTCAATTCCCAACTTGGGTCACTGTCTGTGTGATTTCTGCACGTTCTCCCCGTGTCTGCGTGGGTTTCCTCCGGGTGCCCCAGCTTCCTCCCACACTCCAAAGATGTGCGGGTTAGGTGGATTGGCCATGCCTAAATTCCCCCTCAGTGCCAGGGGGCACTAGCAAGGGTAAATAGGGATTACCGGCATGGGGGCTGGTTGGGTTTGTGGTCAGTGCAGGCGTGAAGGGCCGAATAGACACCTTCTGCACTGCAATCGGCACGTCTTTCATACTGTGGGAGGAAACCGGAGCACCCGGACAAAACACACGCTGATATGGGGGAGAACATGCAAACTCCACACAGTGACCCAAGCCGGGAATCGAACCTGGGTCCCTGGCGCTGTGAGGTAGCAGTGCTGACCACTGTGCTGCCCCAATGAAGTCCCCAGTGATTTTGCACTCTATGTTTCAAGTATTCTCAAGCTTGAAACAAACTGAGTGAATTATTTTAGCGCTTAATCAATCACCTCACGAATTTATTGGAGGAGATGAATGGCAAAAAGTTCAATGAAGTTTGTTATCCTCACTGTAATATTTAGGGACATATCCTGATACAGAACAAACAGATTGATGTTAAAGTTTGCAGGAAATGATGTTGAAACGAACAATATTTGTGCATTGAGAGGCGGTCAGGTCTTCACATTTAAATATTAACTTTGGTCTTAAAAGAAAACATGTACCCGGATCATTCCAATGCAGATAAGATGCTCTGTCAGAGAGTCGGTGCAGACTCGATGGGCCGTAGGGCCTCCTTCTGCACTGCCGTGGGTTCGATGGTTCACGGGAATGCTGTGATCTTGGAATTCAGCATGTATAATGCACTCTTTATGATACATCTCTTAGATTGTGACTCGCTTTTGCTAAGTGAATATGTGCTGGTCACATTGTAGTCTTTTCACACTCCAGTACCAGTCAATTAAAGGAAACTGTAGTTTACAGAGATTATGATGCCGTTTATATTTCTTCACTGTCTGTCTGAATGTTGAATGATCAATATTGTGTAATCAGTATTGTGTAAGCAATGTTGTGAAATCAATATTGTGCAAGAAATATTGTACAATCAGTATTGTGTAATCAATGTTGTGTAATCAATGTTGTGTAATCAATACTGTGTAATCAAAGTTGTGTAATCAATATTGTGCAATCAGTACTGTGTAATCAGTATTCTGTAATCAATATTGTGTAATCAATATTCTGAATATTCCGGGGTACAAGTGTTTTAGGCGAGACAGAGGAGGGACCAAAAGAGGTGGGGGAGTAGCAGTATCAGTTGGAGAGCATATTACAGCGGTGCAGAGGGAGGACAATTCAGAGGGTTCGTGTACCGAGTCACTGTGGGTGGAGCTTAGAAACAGGAAGGGCACAGTCACTATGTTGGGGGTATACTACAGGCCCCTCAACAGCCCAAGGGAAGTGGAAGAACTGAAATGTCAGAAGATACTGGATAGGTGCAGGAAAAATAGGGTTGTTGTAGTGGGAGACTTCAATTTCCCTGGTATAGACTGGAAATCGCATAGGGCTGGGAGTCTGAATGGGGAGGAATTTGTAAAATATGTACAGGAAGGTTCTTTGGAACAATATGTAGATAGCCCGACTAGAGAGGGGGCTATACTGGACCTAGTACTGGGGAATGAGCCCGGTCAGGTCTTCAAAGTTTCGGTAGGGGAACATGTGGCAAATAGTGACCACAATTCTGTTATCTTTAGGATAGTGATGGAAAATGATGAGTTGTGTCCCAAGGGTAAGGTGTTGGAATGGGGGAAGGCTAACGTAAGTGGGATTAGGCAGAAATTGGCAGCTGTTGATTGGGAGAGGCTGTTTGAGGGTAAATCCACTTCTGGCATGTGGGAGTCTTTTAAGGAAGATTTGTTAGGGCTGCAGGATAGGCATGTGCCTGTAAAAAAGGATAGGAAGGGTAGGATTCGAGAACCATGGATAACCAGGGAAATGAGGGATTGGTGAAAATGAAAAGAGAGGCGTACGTTAGGTCCAGGCAGCTAAAAACGGAGGGAGCTCCGGAGGAATACAAAGAAAGAAGGCAATAACTCAAACGAGGAATTAGAAGGGCAAAAAGGGGTCACGAAATGTCCTTGGCAGACAGGATTAAGGAGAATCCCAAGGCATTTTATTCATACGTTAGGAACAAAAGAGTTGTCAGGGAAAAAATCGGACCTCTCAGGGACAAAAGTGGGGAATTATGCTTAGAGCCCAAAGAAGTAGGGGAGATCCTAAATGAATACTTTGCGTCGGTATTCGCAAAGGAGAGGGATGCGTTGACTGGGAGTGTCTCGGAGGGGAGGGTTGACCCGTTAGAGAAAATCTCCATTACAAGGGAGGAATATAAAGACTGAGAAATCCCCAGGGCCTGATGGAATCTATCCAAGGCTGCTCAGGGAGACGAGAGATGAAATCGCTGGGCCTCTGATGCAAATCTTTGTCTCGTCACTGGACACAGGTGAGGTCCCAGAGGATTGGAGGATAGCTAATGTGTTCCCGTTATTTAAGAAGGGTAGGAAGGATAACCCGGGAAATTATAGGTCGGTGAGCTTGACCTCTGTGGTAGGGAAGTTGTTGGGGAGGATTCTTAGAGATAAGATGTATGCGCATTTAGAAAGGAATAAACTCCTTAACGATAGCATGGTTTTGTGAGAGGGAGGTCATGCCTCACTAACCTGGTGGAGGTTTTAGAAGAAGTGACGAGAATGGTTGACGAGGGAAGGGCCATGGATGTCGTCTATATGGACTTTAGTAAAGGGTTTGACAAAGTCCCTCATGGTCGGTTGGTGCAAAAGGTTGGATCTCATGCGATAAAGGGGGAGGTGGCTAGATGGGTGGAGAACTGGCTTGGTCACAGAAGTGGAGATGCCGGCGTTGGACTGGGGTAAGTATAGTAAGAAGTCTCACAACACCAGGTTAAAGTCCAGCAGGTTTATTTGGTTGCAAATACCATAAGCTTTCAGAGCGATGCCCCTTCGTCAGATGGAGTAGTTATCTGTTCTCCAACAGTACACAGACACAGAAATCAAGTTACAGAATACGATTTAGAATGCAAATCTCTACAGCCAGCCAGGTCTTAAAAGGTACAGATAATATGGGTGGAGGGAACATTAAACACAGGTTAAAGAGATGTGTATTGTCTCCAGACAGAACAGCTAGTGATATCATGCAAGATCAGGGGGAAAGCTGTGGCGAGCTGTGGGGGTTACTGATAATGTGACATAAATCCAACATCCCGGTTTAGGCCATCCTCATGTGTGCGGAACTTGGCTATCAGTTTCTGCTCAGCGACTCTGCTGACAGAGGGTGGTAGTGGAAGAGTCTTTTTCCGGCTGGAGGCCTGTGACTAGTGGTGTTCCGCAGGGCTCTGTATTGGGACCTCTTCTATTTGTGATTTATATAAACGATCTGGAAGAAGGTGTAACTGGGGTGATCAGTAAGTTTGCGGATGACACGAAAATGGCTGGACTTGCAGATAGTGAGGAACATTGTCAGAGGCTTTAGAAGGATACAGATAGGCTGGAAATTTGGGCAAAGAAATGGCAGATGGAGTTCAATCCAGATAAATGCGAAGTCATGCATTTTGGTAGAACTAACGTAGGGGGGGAGCTATACGATAAATGGCAGAACCATAAAGGGTGTAGATACGCAGAGGGACCTGGGTGTGCAAGTCGACAGATCCTTGAAGGTGACGTCACAGGTGGAGAAGGTAGTGAATAAGGCACATGGCATGCTTGCCTTCATATGACGGGGCATAGAGTATAAAAGTTGGGGTCTGATGTTGCAGTTGTATAGAACGTTGGTTTGGCCGCATTTGGAATACACCGCCCAGTTCTGGTCGGCATACTACCAGAAGGATGTGGAGGCTTTAGAGAGAGTGCAGAGGAAGTTTACCAGGATGTTGCCTGGTATGGAAGGGCTTAGTTATGAGGAGAGATTGGGTAAACTGAGGTTGTTCTCACTGGAAAGACGGAGGATGAGGGTAACCTAATCGAGGTGTATAAAATTATGAAAGGCATAGTTAGGGTGAACGGTGGGAAGCTTTTTCCCAGGCCGGTGGTGACATTCACGAGGGGTCATAGGTTCAAAGTGAGGGGGGGGGGGGAGGGTTTAACACGGATATCAGGAGGGCGTATTTTGCACAGAGGGTGGTGGGAGCCTGGAATGTGCTGTCGGGCAAAGTGGTGAAGGCGGATACACTGGGAACGTTTAAGACTTATCTGGTTAGCCACATGAACGGAGTGGGAATGGAGGGATACAAACGAATGGTCTCGTTTGGACCAGGGAGTGGCGCGGACTTGGAGGGCCGAACGGCCTGTTCCTGTGCTGTAGTTCTTTGTAATATTGTGTAATCAATGTTGTGTAATCATTACTGTGTAATCAATGTTGCGTAATCAATATTGTGTAATCAATGTTGTGTAATCAATACTGTGTAATCAATGTTGTGTAATCATTACTGTGTAATCAATATTGTGTCATCAACATTGTGTAATCAATGTTGTGTAATCAATGTTGTGTAATCAATGTTGTGAATTGAAGGAATTTGACCCAGATTATTTTAACGTGCGTCACTGAACACAGTACTTTAATTTAACAGCAAAATTACTTTTCTGACTGTCGATTCTGGGCAGTGGTTCGAGAATCGCCATTTTGTTATGAAATAAGGGACCTTCTGTTTCCACTGTCTGTTTACTTTGGGAGGTATAACTTTATCAAAAACAGGAAAAAGTGGAAAATCTCAGCAGGTCTGACAGCATCTGTGAATCATAGAATCCCTACAGTGCAGAAGGAGGCCATTTGGCCCATCGAGCCTACACCAACAACAATCCCACCCAGGCCCTATCCCCGTAACCCCACATATTTACCCTGCTAGTCCCCCTGACACTAAGTGGCGATTTATCATGGTCGATCCACCTAACCTGCAGATCTTTGGACTGCGGGAGGAATCCGGAGCACCCGGAGGAAACCCACACAGACACGGAGGGAATGTGCAAACTCCACACAGAAAGAAGAGAGAATAGAGACAACGCTTTGAGTCGAACGAAGGGTCATCCAGAGTTGAAACATTTGCTCTATTCTCTCCCCACAGATGCTGTCGGACCTGCTGAGTTTTTCCAGCATTTCCTGTTTTTATTTCAGCTTCCAGCATCCGCGGTATTTTGCTTTTATCTTACTGTTCATCAAAGATGGCACCGTTTACAGATTAAAGTTTATTTATTGGTCACAAGTAGGCTTATATAAACGCTGCAATTAAGTTAATTTTGTTGAAAAGTCACTTATTGCAAACGAGCTGCCAGAGGCAGTAGTGGAGTCGGGTACAATTTTGCCTTTCAAAAAGCATTTAGACAGTTACATGGGTAAGATGGGCTGCACGGTGGCACAGTGCTTAGCACTGCTGCCTCACAGCGGCAGGGACCCGGGTTCAATTCCAGCCTCAGGTCTCTGTCTGTGTGGAGTCTGCACATTCTCCCCGTGTCTGCGTGGGTTTCCTCCGGGTGCTCCAGTTCCCTTCCACAGTCCAAAGGTGAGCAGGTTAGGTTGATTGGCCATAGTAAATTGCCCCATAGTGTCAGGTCGACTAGCATGATAAATGGGTGGGGTTACAGGGATAGGGTCTGGGTGGGATGGTGATTGGTGCAGACACGATGGGCCAAATGGGCTCCTTCTGCACTTTAGGGATTCTATGATTTCTATGGGTATAAAGGGATATGGGCCAAATGCGGGCAATTGGGACTAGCTTATTGGTGAAAACTGGGATGTGTGGACAAGTTGGGCCAAAGGGCCTGTTTCCATGCTGTAAATCTCTGAATCGACTGTGAAAATCCCCAAGTCGCCACTCTCCGGCACCTGGGTGTACTCAGGGAGAATTTAGCATGGCCAATGCACCTGACCAGCATGTCTTTGGACACTAAGGGGCAATTTAGCATGGCCAATGCACCTGACCAGCATGTCTGTGGACACTAAGGGGAAATTTAGCATGGCCAATGCACCTGACCAGCATGTCTTTGGACACTAAGGGGCAATTTACCATGGCTAATCTCCATAACCTGTACACCTTTGTACACTAAGGGCCCGATTTTACCATTTTGATTCCAAGCGCTGAATCTGGATGCAATTCAGATCTGACTTGGAAATCTGTTCTCCGGGGCCCCATACGCACTTACCCAGGAAAAAACATTGTGAGTCTGAATCGCTCTGTGGGCGGGGCTTCTCGCTCTCGAAAAGCTGCAACTCCGATCGGAGCTCTGAACTGCGCGTGCACAGTGAGAAATACATCTGAAATGGGCGCCCCTGTCACATCGCTCCCGGGCAGCAACAAGCGGATAAAGTGACCTGGGAGCGAAAAGTGGGAGTGATGGCCCCCACAGACATCGCCCCACCCCACAACATAACTATCCCCCTTTACACCCACCTCCCCCACTACCCAGACCGATCGCGACCCCTATACCCCCCCCCCCCCACCGATCACCCGCAGAATGGCAACGGCAACCCTCCCACCCCTGCCCCCTTCACCAGAGAATTATCTGATCCACCTCCCTCCCCTCCCCCCATGACCAGAGAATGATCTGATCCACCTCCCTCCCCTCACCCCATGACCAGAGAATGATCTGATCCACCTCCCACCCCTGCCCCCTTCACCAGAGAATGATCTGATCCACCTCCCTCCCCTCCCCCCATGACCAGAGAATGATCTGATCCACCTCCGGCCTCTCGCACCCCCACCCCCCGCTCCCCCCCACCACTGATCTAAGTCAGAGAGCCGCCAGAAGCTCTGATCTTACCTCCTCAGAGCTGGACTGCCCGAAACAGACCTTTCCCGAGCACATCTGTTCCGCGCCGAATCTGGACGGGCGAACGCGATGGTAAGGGGGGAAATGCAGGTAAGATTGGGCATCCAGCTCATTAAGTCAATTTAAATGCATCACCCATTTCGGGCGCGGTTCGGATCGCGGCCATTTTCGGGCCTTGGTAAAGTGGACATCTGCACGGATTGTACTAATCGCGGTTGGTGTGTTGCCTCCCAGGAGCCAGAGTCCGCGATGTCTCGGATCGTGTTTTTGATATCCTTAAGAGGGAGGGGGACCAGCCCCAAGTTGTGGTTCACATAGGCACTCAAGACATAGGTAGGAAAAGGGATGGGGATGTAAGGCAGAAATTCAGGGAGTTAGGGTGGAAGCTTAGGGCTAGAACAAACAGAGTTGTTATCTCTGGTTTGTTACCCGTGCCACGTGATAGTGAGGAGAGGAATAGGGAGAGAGAGCAGTTGAACACGTGGTTACAGGGATGGTGCAGAAGGGAGGGATTCAGATACCTGGACAATTGAGGCACTTTCTGGGGTAGGTGGGACCTCTACAAACAGGATGGTCTGCACTTGAACCAGAGGGGTACCAATACCTTCGGGGGGGAAATTTGCTAATGCACTTCGGGAGAGTTTAAACTAATTCAGCGGGGGGGGGGGGGGTGGGTACCTGAATTGTAGCTCCGGTGTACAGGAGGTTGAGAGTAGTGAGGTCATGGATGAGGTTTCAGAGTCGCAGGAGTGTACTGGCAGGCAGGCAGGTGGTTTGAAGTGTGTATACTTCAACACCAGGAGCATCCAGAATAAGGTGGGTGAGCTTGCAGCATGGGTTGGTACCTGGGATTTCGATGTTGTGGCCATCTCGGAGACATGGATAGAGCAGGGACAGGAATGGTTGTTGCAGGTTCCGGGGTTTAGATGTTTCAGTATGTGCAGGGAAGGTGGTAAAAGAGGGGGAGGTGTGGCATTGTTAGTCAAGGACAGTATTACGGTGGCAGAAAGGACATTTGATGAGGACTCGTCTACTGAGGTAGTTTGGGCTGAGGTTAGAAACAGGAAAGGAGAGGTCACCCTGTTGGGAGTTTTTTATAGACCTCCGAAAAGTTCCAGAGATGTAGAGGAAAAGATTGCAAAGATGATTTTGGATAGGAGCGAAAGTAACAGGGTAGTTGTACTGGGGGACTTTAACTTTACAAATATTGACTGGAAAAGCTATAGTTCGAGTACTTTAGAGGGGTCAGTTTTTGTCCAATGTGCGCAGGAAGGCTTCCTGACACTGGATGTAGATAAGACCAACAAGAGGCGAGGCCACATTGGATTTGGTACTGGGTAATGAACCAGGCCAGTTGTTAGATTTGGAAGTAGGTGAGCACTTTGGTGATAGTGACCACAATTCGATTACGTTTACTTTTGCAATGGAAAAGGATAGGTATATACCAAAGGGCAAGAGTTATAGTTGGGGGAAAGGAAATTATGATGCGATTAGGCGAGATTTAGCTGGCATAGGCTGGGGAAGGAAACTGCAGGGATGGGCACAATTGTAATGTGGAACTTGTTCAAGGAACAGCTACTACGCGTCCTCGATAAATATGTACCTGTCAGGCGGGGAGGAAGCAGTCGTGTGAGGGAATCGTGGTTTACTAAGGAGGTTGAATCTCTTGTGAAGAGGAAGAAGACTTATATTAAGATGAGACGTGAAGGCTCAGTTAGGGCGCTTGAGAGTTACAAGTTAGCCAGGAAGGACCTAAAGAAAGAGTTAAGAAGAGCCAGGAGGGGACATGAGAAGCCTTTGGTGGGTAGGAACAAGGAAAACCCTAAAGCTTTCTATAGGTATGTCAGGAGTAAAAGAATGACTAGGGTAAGATTAGGGCCAGTCAAGGACAGGAGTCTGAAGAGATAGGAGAGGCACTAAATGAATATTTCTCGTCGGTATTCACACTGGAGAGGGACAGTGTTGTTGAGGGGAGTAGTGAGATGCAGGCTGTTGGACTGGATGGGATTGATGTTCATAAGGAGGAGGTGTTAGCAATTCTGGAAAGGGTAAAAATAGATAAGTCCCCTGGGCCGAATGGGATTTATCCTAGGATTCTCTGGGAGGCTAGAGAGGAGATTGCAGAGCCCTTGGCTTTGATCTTTGTGTCGCCATTGTCTACAGGAACAGTGCCAGAAGACTGGAGGATAGCAAATGTTGTCCCCTTGTTCAAGAAGGGGAGTAGGGACAACCCTGGTAATTATAGACCGGTGAGCCTTACTTCTGTTGTGGGCAAAGTATTGGAAAGGATTATAAGAGATAGGATTTATAATCACCTAGAAAGGAATAATTTGATTAGGGATAGTCAGCACGGTTTTGTGAAGGGTAGGTCGTGCCTCACAAACCTTATTGAGTTCTTTGAGAAGGTGACCAAAGAGGTGGATGAGGGTAAAGCAGTTGATGAGGTGTATGTGGATTTCAGCAAAGCGTTTGATAAGGTTCCCCATGGTAAGCTTTTGCAGAAAATACGGACACATGGGATTGAGGGTGATTTAGTGGTTTGGATCAGGAATTGGCTAGCTGTAAGAAAACAAAGGGTGGTGGTTGATGGGAAATATTTATCCTGGAGTTCAGTTACTAGTGGTGTACCAAAAGGATCTGTTTTGGGGTCACTGCTGTTTGTCATTTTTATTAATGACCTGGATGAGGGCGTGGAAGGATGGATTAGTAAATTTGCGGATGACACTAAAGTCGGTGGAGTTGTAGACAGTGCGGAGGGAAGTGGCAGGTTACAGATGGACATAGATAAGCTGCAGAGCTGGGCTGAGAGGTGGCAAATGGAGTTTAATGCGGAAAAGTGTGAGGTGAATCACTTTGGAAGGAGTAACAGGAATACAGAGTACTGGGCTAATGGTAAGATACTTGGTAGTGTGGATGAACAGAGGGATCTGGGAGTCCATATGCATAGATCCCTGCAAGTTGGCACCCAGGTTGATAGGGTTGTTAAGAAGGCGTACGGTGTGTTAGCTTTTATTGGTAGAGGGATTGAGTTTCGGAGCCAGGAGGTCATGCTGCAACTCTACAAAACTCTGTTGCGGCCGCATTTGGAGTATTGCGTACAGTTCTGGTCGCCGTATTATAGGAAAGATGTGGAAGTGTTGGAAAGGGTGCAGAGGAGATTTACCAGGATGTTGCCTGGTATGGTTGGAAAATCGTATGAGGAAAGGCTGAGGGGCTTGAGGTTGTTTTCGTTAGAGAGAAGGTTAAGAGGTGACTTAATAGAGGCATACAAGATGATCAGAGGATTAGATAGGGTGGATAGTGAGAGCCTTTTTCCTCGGATGGTGTTGGCTAGCACGAGGGGACATAGCTTTAAATTGAGGGGTGAGAGACATAGGACAGACGTTAGAGGTAGGTTCTTCACTCAGAGAGTAGTAAGGGCGTGGAATGCCCTGCCTGCAGCAGTAGTGGACTCGTCAACATTAAGAGCATTCAAATGGTTATTGGATAAACATATGGATGATATTGGAATAGTGAATTTTAGAGGGGCTTTAGATTGGTTTCACTGGTCGGCCCAACATCGAGGGCCGAAGGGCCTCTACTGCGCTGTAATGTTCTATGTTCTATCCAGTACATCTGTGGACTCGAAGGGGTAATGTGGAATGGCCAGTCCACCTATCCAGTACATCGGTGGACATTAAGGACACTTTAGCATTGCCAATCCACCGAACAGCACGTTTTTCAGACTGTAGGAGGAAACCGGAGCAGCCGGAGGAAACTCATGCAGACATGGGGAGAACATGCAGACTCCGCACAGACAGTGACCCAAGCCGGGAATCGAACCTGTGTCCCTGGTGCTGTGAGGCAGCATAGCTAATCCAATTAGCCAGGCAGCAGGTTATGTTAGTCTTGGCTTTCTGCAACGTGATCGGATTCATTGAACTGTCATGATTTTTTCACTGTCTGTTTAAATTTCCAAGGATTATCACATTAAAAGCATCTTAGGGAAATGTCTGAGTGAATAACCCATCGCCCCCATGACTGTTTTGGAGGAGTTGAATAACAGGAAATGAACTGAATGATGTTTTTCTTACTATAAAAGTCAGATCCATAACCTGATGTGAAGAAGACAGATTTATGTTAAATCTTGGATAAAATTATTTCAAAATCAACATGCTTAAAGATATTTATGCCTAAGAACAAAGAAAAGTGCAGCAGAGGAACAGGCCCTTCGATGTTCACTCTCCCATGTATCTCTTGGAATGGGATTGTTTTTGCAGTGTAAACAAGTGCTGATTGTATCGGGAGGTTTAGCACTCAAGCATCAGTGAATAAGTATAAAGGTTATTTATTCGTGTCACAAGTAGGCTTACATTAACACTGCAATGAAGTTACTGTGAAAATCCCACAGTTGCTACACTCCGGCGCCTGTTTGGTTAACACTGAGGGAGTATTTAGCATGGCCAATGTACCTAACGAGCACTTCTATGGGACTTTGGAAGGAATCCGGAGCGCCCGGAGAAAACTCATGTAGACACGGGGAGAACGTGCAGACTCCACACAGACAGTGAGGCAAGCCGGGAATCGAACCCAGGTCCCTGTCGCTGTGAGGCAGCAGTGCTAACCACTGTGCCACTGTAGTGGGAGTGGTATAAAGCAGCCTATCAGGAATCACAGTGTAGAACAATGTAGGGCATCTTACGGGAAAGGGGCAGCAGATTTACAACAGACATGGGGAGAAATTACTTCTCTCAATGGGTGGTGAATCTGTGGAATTCATTACCTCGGAGTGCGGTGGATGCTGGGACATGGTAAATTTGAGGAGACAGAGTTTTAATTAGTAATGGATTGGAGCATGGGCTGGAGGGCGGTGTAGGGGGGCGGGGGGGGCTGTCTGGTAATGGGAAGGGGGGGGGGGCTGGGTATTATCGTACTTGTTGCGCCCCTGATAGTTAAGGGTTTACCAGGCGATTGTCCAGAAGGCCTATTCTACTGGAGAATTGTGCTGTGCCTGCTATCATCTGACAAACTGATTGCAATCACTGACATCAGATCATAGTTACACTGAAAACATTAGGAGGGGGAAAAATCTCTTGTAACTTTGGATTTGATTTTAAAGGTGCAGACGGTGCCCCGTATGGGACAGCCCCACACGCCCTACCCTCACCCCCACCCCAAATAAACACCCCACCCCCCTCGGTATTCCATGTTCACCCAGCAGAAGGGACTCTTCAGTTCTGGGCAATAAAATGATAAATTTAATAATAAAATACGTAACTCTGAGAGATAGTTCTATCTGAAGCCTCAGATTGTACTGTACATAACATTGAGAGATAGTTCTATCTGAAGCCTCAGATTGTACTGTACATAACACTGAGAGATAGTTCTATCTGAAGCCTCAGATAGTACTGTACATAACACTGAGAGATAGTTCTATCTGAAGCCTCAGATAGTACTGTACATAACACTGAGCGATAGTTCTATCTGAAGCCTCAGATTGTACTGTACATAACACTGAGAGATTGTTCTATCTGAAGCCTCAGATTGTACTGTACATAACACTGAGAGATAGTTCTATCTGACGCCTCAGATTGTACTGTACATAACACTGAGAGATAGTTCTATCTGAAGCCTCAGATTGTACTGTACATAACACTGAGAGATAGTTCTATCTGATGACTCGCGCTAAGACTGTACTGTACGTAATGCTGAGAGATTGATCCGTGTGAAGTCCTATACAAAGATTGTTCTGTCCGTGAGCTGTACATAAGATCTGCTACAACCTGGATTAAGCAGACCATATCAACCCTGATTGACGTTAACTTCATCTAAAAACCACGACCATGATACCCATCAGACAATAAGATATAAGAGCAGAATGAGGCCATTGGGCCCGTCGAGCTGGCTCCACCATTCAATTCTGGCTGATAAGTTTATCAAACCCATTTTCATGCTTTCTCCCCGTAACCCTTGATCGCTGTACCAGTCAAGAACCTATTTATCTCTTTATTAAATACATTCTATGATCTGGCCTCCACAGCCTTGTCTGGCAATGAATTCCACAGATTCACCACCCTCTGGCTGAAGAAATTCCTCCTCGTCTCAGTTCTGAAGTAAGAAGTCTCACAACAGCAGGTTAAAGTCCCACAGCTTTATTTCGAATCACGAGCTTTCGGAGTGCTGCTCCTTCATCATTTGAGTGGGAAACTGGTGTTGTGAGACTTCTTACTGCGCACACCCCAGTCCAACACCGCCATCTCCACATCACATTTCTAAAGGGCCGTCCCTTCCCTCTGAGTCTGTGCCCTCGGTTCCAAGTCTCCCCAACTAATGGAAACATCTTCCCCAAGTGCACTCTATCCAGGCCTTTCATTATTCTGTAAGTTTCAATGTTATCCCCTTCCTCATACTTCCAAACTGCATCGATTGTGGACCCCCAGTCCTCAGACGCTCCTCATGCGTCAAGTCTTTCATTCCCCGGATCATTCTTGTGAACCTGCTCTGGACCCTCTCCAAGGCCAGCACATCCTTCCTTAGATACGGGGACCAACATTGCTGACAATATTGTGAATGCGGTCAGACCAGTGTCTTATAAACCCTCAGCAGTAAACCCCTGCTTTTGTATTCTCGTCATCTCAAAATTAACGCTAGCAGAGTGATCTCTGCTATATCGAATTAATATTGACCCTACATTATTTCCAACTTTCCATCCCTCCCTGACCCTCAACACCCCATCGAGGCTGTAACTGTTCTACGTTGGGGATAAAAAAGTGTTTGATTGAAGGGGGTTAAGTGAAGCTGTTTGTTTAGTGACTGGAATTGATGTGAGTCTCCATGGATCCGATTAGTGTGCCTGGAGGGATTTCCCTCTTCTATTAATAAGGGATTCCGTTCAATGTGTTGTCCCATTGAGTCAGCGGGAGCGGCAACACCGACACCAACAGAGATCAGCGGCTGTGGAGAGAGGGAGGGAGAGGAGAGATCAGAATCTGGGAGCAATGGATTGGAGTCTTCCAACAATGGATCAGAATCTGGGAACAATGAACCGGAATGTTCCACCCAAGGACAGGAGTTTATTCGATTGGATTTCTTGGTTTACTGCTGATGATTGGTGGATAACATCAGCTGATCGGATTCAATATCTACTGTTCATGATTCAATACTTTTACTATCCCCTCCTGGCGATTGTTGGTGTTCCGGGTAAGTCTCTGGCTGGAATTGGACCGGCCCGACCGCCACGGGAATCGGAGCCGGCGAGGGGCGGAGAATGGGAAGGTCTGTTGAACACGGGTGGGATTTTGCAGCTTGGGGAAGAGTGAGGCTGGAAAGTCCCGTCCCCTGTGTCCAGTTCCTAATTCTAGAAAGGCTGTTTAACTGTATTGATTTTCTTGTCATTTACTGTACTGGGTTTGCTGCTCTTGTTGAATCTCTGTATCCGGTTATTAATTCTTTCAGCCACTGACAATTGTCTCAGGGTCTATGGGCTGGGATGTCTTCTGAGTGCTGTGACTTTCCATAGACATGTGAACTCAAACACTATTCCTTCGTGTGTAAAATATTGAGACAGAATCCTTTTCACCCTCTGCATATAACACCAGTTCACCCACCCAATCACCAGGCCACATAATTAATTTTATTGGTCATATCTGCACAGCAGGATCTCACAGAGAGAAAACATATTTCCTTAAATTTGAAATTTATTCATCAGTGTCACAAGTATGCGAACATTAACATTGCAATGAAGTTACTATAAAAATCCCCGAGTCACCACACTCCAGTGCCTGTTCAGGTACACTGAGGGAAAATTTAGCACGGCCAATGCACCCAACCAGCACAACTTTCAGATAGTGGGAGGAAACTGGAGCACCCGGAGGAAACTCACGCAGACATGGGGAGAACATGCAGAATCTGCACAGACAGTGGCCAAACCTGCAATTGAACCAGGACCTCTGGTGCTGTGAGGCAGCAATGCTATCCCCTGTGCCACCACAAGCTCTCCGAGAGCAACAGGAACACAAACACTCAGACACACCCAAACACACATACATTAATACACACATTTGTTGATAGAAGCAATCAGATTTAGATACTCCCACTCACACACAAATTCAAGAACCAAAATTGCTGTAACACTCCAGAATAACGCACACACATGCATTCTGGTACAGACAATATAGACACACGCAACACACACACGGTAGGGGGGCAGGATAACAGCTACTCCCTGTCCATTGATGGTGGGGTGATCAACTAAACCCGCGTGACAGCCTGGAACTCAGGTCCACGTCCCATTTCTCACCTCTTGCAAGCTTCAACGGCAATGGATAAACAGCGGATTCAGTCTCCTGCCCATTTCCGGCAAGAGGCTGAATAAATTATTTCAATCTATTTTAAAACAAATTTAAATGAAATTAGTGAGCCTGGGATGGAATTGTGCGCCACACTTGCCTTTGCAGCCTCACCGGGAGAGGTTGGGTCCGGTGAGGACAACAGCTGGCCACATGTATGAGGACGAGTCATGATGACCTCGCTGGGAGAACTGTATGCCATTGAGGGCACCGGGCAAGGTCGAGGGCAAAGGTAGGTGCCCCTTGGGCAATGCCCACCACGCAGTACCAGGGAATGGGGCATGAGGTGGTGGGGTCTACAGGGGCGGAGCCTGAAGGTAGCGGGGCCGACTCTGAACGTAGTTGCTGGGTCGGAGAGGGTCCCGTTACCATTCTGCACGCTGTCTGTGGGGTGGGGTGGTCCCCGCTGCCACTCTGCACGTGATTGGTGTTGGTAGGAAGGGGGGCATCACTGCCTCTCTGCATGCACAGTGGGGGTAGGGAGGGGGGCATCACTGCCTCTGTGCATGCACAGTGGGGTAGGGAGCGGGTTTCGCTGCCTCTCTGCATGCATAGTGGGGTAGGAAGGGTTTTCGCTGCCTCTCTGCATGCACAGTGGGTTAGGGAGGGGGTCTCGCTGCCTCTCTGCGTGCACAGTGGGGTAGGGAGGGGTCCCGCTGCCTCTCTGCATGCACAGTGGGGTAGGGAGGGGGACTTGCTGCCTCTCTGCATACACAGTGGGGTAGGGAAGGGGTCTCGCTGCCTCTCTGCGTGCACAGTGGGGTAGGGAGGGGGTCTCGCTGTCTCTCTGCATGCACAGTGGGGTAGGGAGGGGTCTCACTGCCTCTCTGCGTGCACAGTGGGTTAGGGAGAGGTGCCCTGCTGACACTCTGCTTGGAATTGATGTGGGGGAAGGGGCGGTGATTGGTCCAGGTGGTGGGGAGGGGGCTGGGTCTACATCTGGTCGGGGGCTGCTCAGAAAGAGCTGAGGACCCCCGGACTACCTGGGGGCAGCTGCTGTGTTGAAGCGAGCTGCAGCGGCAGAGAGCTGACAGATGTCTCTCTCAGACCAGGCAGCTCACTGCTGGCTGCAATTGCGTATTTGCAACCAGATAGGTTTGGGAGGTGGTGGGTATCCCAGCCAGCGCTGTGAGAGCTGCAAGTGATGGGGCCACTGCTGTGGGTGGTCCAACAGCCATCGAGTTTTAACAGCACGAAATGAGGCCATTCGGCCATTATGTCTGAACTGGTCATCAAACACCTATCCAATCCAATCCCATTTTCCAGCACTCGATCCCCAAGCCTTGTCATAGAGTTTACAGAATGGAAACAGGCCCTTCGGCCCATCTAGTGCATGCCGCCTTTTCTTTTTAAACCCCTGAACTAATCCCAATTGCCCACATTTGCCCCATATCCCTCTATACCCATCGGACCCATGTAACTGTCTAAACGCTTTTTTAAAAATACAATTGTACCCGCCTCTCCTACTGCCTCTGGCAGCTCGTTCCAGACACTCACCACCCTCTGTGTGAAAAAATTGCCCCTCTGGACCCTTTTCTTTCCCCTCTCACCTTAAACCTGTGCCCTCTAGTTTTAGACTCCCCTACCTTTGGGAAAATATATTGACTATTGAGCTGATCTGTGCCCCTCATTATTTTATAGACCTCTATAAGATCACCCCTCAGCCTCCTACGCTCCAGGGGAAAAAGTCCCAGTCTATTCAGCCTCTCCTTATAACTCAATCCATCAAGTCCCGGGAGCATCCGAGTAAATTTTTTCTGCACTCTTTCTAGTTTAATAATTATATGCTCTGGCGTTTGAGTTGCTGATCTAAATGCCTCTTGTGGTTTTTCCCGCTTCTACCATCCTTTCAGGCCGTGAGCTGCAGATCCCAGCACCCTGTGGATGGAAACATTTTGCCTCAAATCCACACAAACATCTGCCCTTTACCTTAACTCCACGCCCCTCTGGTTATTGACACCTCTACTAATGGGAAAAGGTTTCTTCCTATCCGTGTGCCACATAATTGTGTTCATATCACTCAGTTCCCCCCCCCCCGCCCCGCCCCCGCCTGAAAGTGTTCCCCACCACCACCCACTACACCCACTCCACCGCCAGCCATCTCTGCTCTAAGGTAAAAAACCCAGCCTAACCAGCCTCTCCTCATAGCTGAAACTCTCCAGCCCAGGCAGCATCCTGGTGAATCTCCTCTCCACCGTCTCCAGTGTAATCACATCCTTCCTGTAGTGTGATGACCAGAGCTGTACACAGTTCTCTTGCTCTGGTCTAACCAGCGTTTTATAAACTTCCATCATCACCTCCCAGCTCTTATATTCTACGCTGCGGCTGCTAAAGGCAAGTATCCTACATGTCGTCTTAACCACCTCATCTACCTGTCTTGCTGCTTTTAGGGATCCACATATCTGCACCCCAAATTCATTCTGATCCTCTGCACTTCCTCAGACTCGACCGGACATGGTGCATTTCCTTGCCCGGATAGTCGTCCCAAATGCATGGCCTCACATTCGTCAGGTGTAATTTACATTTGCCCATTTGCCCAGCCTTTCAGTTTCCTCAGCACGGTGGCACAGTAGTTAGCACTGCTGCCCCACAGCGCCAGGGACGTGTGTTCGATTTCTGGCTTGGACCACATCTGTGTGGAGTTTGCACATTCTCCCCGTGTCTGCATGGGTTTCCTCCGGGTGCTCCAGTTTCCGCCCACAGTCGGAAGACTTGTGGGTTAGGTGGATTGGCCAGGATATACTGGACTTACTGTCAGGGAGAATTGCTTGGGTAAATGCATGGGGCTCAGGGGATATCGCCTGGGTGGGATTGTGCTCAGTGCAGACTCGATGGGCTGAATGGCCTCCTTCTGCACTGTAGGATTCTATGATTCCTGTAATCTAAGGCTTTCCTCCTCAAAATTTACCACACCACCAATTTTTGTATCATCTGCAAACTTACTGATCACACCTCACACATTCATGTCTCGACCATCAATGTACACTACAAACAGCAAGGGACCCAACATCGATCCCTGTGGAACCCCACTGAACACAGGCTTGCAGTCACAAAAACAACCTTCCACCATCACCCTCTGCCACTCAGCCATTTTGAATATAATTTACCAAATTGAGCTGGTTCCAATCGGAATCACTTCCTTGTTCAGTCTTCCGTATTTGTCAAAAGCTTTTCTGAAGAACACGTAGACTACATCGACTGCACTTCCCTCATCTCCTCATCCAGTCACCTCCTCAATATATTCCAGCGAATTGTTAGACATGATCTCCCCCTGTCAAAGGAATGCTGATTATTGTTCATAAATCCTTACCTCTCGAAGTGGAGATTAATTCTGTCCCTCAGATTGTTTTCCAATCATTTCCCGAATACGGATATGTGATGATGGTGTCCTGGGCGTGATCTTGGATATCTCCAGGGCACCTTGCCGGATCGCAGTATGGCACAGTGGTTAGCACTGCTGCCTCACAGCATCAAGGATCCCATTTCAATTCCTGGGATTCCATCAGCACCAGTGAAGCTTCTTTTTAAAACTTTGTTCCATTCTCACATCTCGCCTGTTGGGATTTCTCCTATTACAAGAACGTGTGGTGTTCCTCTGGAAAGAATCCACTGTGAGCAAGTCCAGTTTCTCGCAGCTCCCCGATATCCACATTCAGCCTTGTAAATTCAGTCTCGATCACAGCCGTCCCGTGTACATCATCAACCTGCATAAGTTCATTGGTAAGGTCAGGGCACATCGTGCTGATGTTTCAGCTTGAGATGCGAAAGACTGATTTGATTTGAATTGATTTGGTTTATTATTTTCACATATAATAAATATGTGATCCAAGCCGGGAATCGAACTCAGGTCCCTGTGAGACAGCAGTGCGAACCATTGTGCCACCATGCTGCCGACTCAAGAACAGCTTCTTCTCTGCTGCCATCTGACGTTTTAATGGACCCACATCGCATTCAGATGATCTTATTCTACACCCTCGCTCTGAGTCCAACATTACATTCTGCACTCTCTCCTTCTCTATGTTCAGGGTTACAGTGTTACAGAGTTCAGTGTTGGGCCAGGGAGATGGTGTCTGTGGACCTGTTGGGGAGGTAGGTGAACTGTATCCAGGCAAGCTGGGAGGCTGGAATTGATTCATGTCATGATGCATTTCATAACATTGGATATACAGTGAAAAGTGTTGTTGCTTGAGTGCCATACAGACAAAGCATACTGTACATAGAGAGGGAGAGAGGGCAGAATGTAATGTTGCAGTCATAGCTAGGATGTAGTAAAAGATCATCTTAATGCAATGTGGGTCCATTCAAACGTCTGATGGCAGCAGAGAAGCTGTTCCTGAGTCGGCAGCATGGTGGCACAATGGTTAGCGCTGCTGTCTCACAGGAACCTGAGTTCGATTCCCGGCTTGGATCACTGTCTGTGTGGAATTAGCACATTCTACCCGTGTCGGCATGGGTTTGCTCCGGATGCTGCGGTTTTCACCCACAGTCCAAAATGTGCAGGTTAGGTTGATTGGCCATGTTAACTGCCCATTAGCGTCCTGGGATATGTATGTTTGGGGGATTAGCAGGGTACATATGTGGGATTTCGGGGATAGGACCTGGGTGGGATTGTTGTCGGTGTAGACTCGATGGGTCAAATGGCCCCCTTCTGCACTGTAGTGATTCTATGATTCTATGAGTCGGTTGGTCCATGTCCTCACACATTCTTTATCTTTTTCTCTGATGGAACAAGTGGGAAAAGTTGATGTCCGTGGTGCGCTATTCCTGAATTAGGCTGGTTGCTTTTGTGAGGCAACGGGAAGTTTAGACAGAGTTAATGAGTGGGAGGTTGGTTTGAGTGATGGACTGGTCTGCATTCACCAAGCTTTGAAGTTTCTCGCAGTCTTGGACAGAGCAGGATCCATACAAAGCTAGAATGTTATTTATGGTGCATCTGTAAAAGTTGGTGAGAGTCACAGCTGACATGCCAAATGTCCCTAAACCTCTGAGAAAATAGAGGCGTTCGGAGACTTTTTTAATTATAGGGACGTCATGGAGGAACCAGGAAAGGTTTTTCGTGATGTGGACCCTAAAACGTGAAGCTCTCGACTTTTTCAACTTCATCCCATTGATGTAGATCGGGGCACGTACTCCACTAGGCTTCCAGAAGTCAATTTGCTTTGTTGACATTGAGGAAGAGATTATTGTTGTCGCCCCAGTTCACCAGATTCTCTGTCTCTTCCTCCGACCCACTGCAGGTGTCATCAGCAAACTTGGAAATGGAGTTGGAGGGGAATTTGGCCACACAGTCACCAGTGTATAAGGTGTCTAGTAAGGGGCTGAGGACGCAGCCTTACGGGGCACCGCTGTTCAGGATGATTGTGGAGGAGATGTTGTTGATTGTCCTTAATTTTGCTGTCTATGGATTAGGACGTTGAGGATCCAATTGCAGAGGCAGGAGCCAAGCCCAGGGCCACGGACTTTGGACATGAGTTTCCTAGCACTAATGGTGTTGCAGGCTGAGCTGTAGTTGATAAACACGAGTCTGTGTTCCAGGGTTCACTATCGGGCCAGGGAGATGGCATTGTGGACCTGTTGTGGATGTCGGTGAACTGTCGTGGATCCAGGCAATCTGGGAAGCCGGAACTGATTCATGCCATGACTAACCTTTTGATGCATTTCATAATATTGGACTTCAGAGTCACCGGACGATAGGCATTAAGGCAGCCTGCTTGGCTTTTCCTTTGGTACTGGCCTTTGTTTGAGTTTTACCTGGTGCACAGATTGGCAACCATCCTGCCGAGAGAGGACTGATGCAGCTGCACTGGTCCAGTAGACCAACGTGGGACAGCAGTAATCGCACTGAGCATTATGGAATATAGCGATTCGCTGAACCCTGAAGCTTTCTCCCACTCTTGAAAGCAAACACTGGAAGTTGTGTTCTGTGCCAATCGAGTGTGAGATCACTATTTTTTCCTGTGTTGCGCTAACAGTGGCCACAATGCTGTGATCTCCTCTCCAGGGTACAGTTCTGTGTAAATATAATAGAGATTCTGTGCTGTCAAGGCATCAGGATCTCCCTCTGCCAATTGTTAGTATTGTCCAGAGGCAAGGGTCGAACCAGCCCTCTTTGGTCCCAGCTCTGTTGCAGAGGTTGTCAGTAAACTGTCTGAGAGACGACAGATTACCATCTACAGGACTCCAGTCTGGATTTTCTGTCAGGGTTTACTCCCTCATCCTTGTCGCTGAGTGAGGGTCAATGTTGTGGACTCTCCGGAAAGCTCCCTCCCAAATGTAGACCACTGTGTTGCTACCATGGAGCAGCACGGTGACACAGTGGTTAGCACTGCTGATTCACAGCGTCAGGGACCTGGGTTCAATTCCAGGCTTGGGTCACTGTCTGTGTGGAGTTTGGACCTTCTCCCCGTGTCTGTGTGGGTTTCCTCCGGATGCTCCACTTTCCTCTCACACTGCAAAACACGTGCTGGATTTTTAAAAAAAAGATTTAAGTGATTTTATGTGTGTACATTATTTTTTATTTTAACCCATCCTCAGTCCAAATGGTAACTTCTTTCCCTGAATCCTGTCTAATTTTATTCTTTATTTCCCTTCCTGACAGTGAACATAATCACAATTGTGACACTGACGAGCAGAAACTGTGGTCTGTCCAAATGTGTGACTCGTTACCTGGTGGCCATGTCAGCGGGGGATCTGCTGGTCGTTATCCTCGACCTGATATTCAGACACATTCCCATTCTTTATCGGGAACAGTTTGATTTCCTGCCCTGGGTCCCCGTGTGTAACATCCACGCCGTCCTGCTTTATGCAGCCACTGACTGTTCTGTCTGGTTCACCGTCACTTTCACCTTTGATCGATTTGTGGCCATTTGCTGCCTCAAGCTGAAGAGTAAATATTGCAGTGAGAAATCGGCGGCTGTGGTTCAGGGAACAGTGACGGTGCTGAGCTGTTTAAAGAACATCTTCTGGTATTTTATGTTATCAAATGGATATCAGCTGGGGAACGAACCCTGGTTTTGTGATGTCACAGGGGATGTGATGGTATCTCCGGTCTGGGGAACAATCGAGTTCCTCCACCACATTCTAACCCCGACTGTCCCGTTCGTCCTGATTCTGCTGCTCAACGTTTTCACCGTCAGACACATTTTAATGAGCAGCAGAGCCCGCAGGAGACTCCGGACTCACAGCAGTGGGGAGAATCCCAGAGACCCTGAGATGGAGAGTCGCAGGAAATCCATCATTTTACTGTTTGTTATCTCAGCCAATTTCATCCTCTTATGGTCGACATTAATGGTTTATTCTATATGGAGTCGGATGGATTATTTGGGCTACCGGTCGGTATGGTTAGATTACTGTGTTATGGAATTTGGTTTCATGTTGCAACTCACAAGTTGTTGTACAAACACTGCCATTTATGCTGTGACACAGACTCACTTCAGGCAGCAGCTGAAAAATCTGCTGAAATGTCCCCTTACTGCAATTCTTCAACTCATTAGACCCTGACAGGAAACTACAGCTACAAGACCCCTGACTCTTTCTATTGGACTTTCAAATATAAATAACAAACAGCCTCACAGAGACATAGAGAGTGACAGATAAAGAGAGAGAGATGGCAGTGAGAGCAAAACTGGGAGTGATAGAGAGACGGAGGTTGACAGAGAGAGGGACGGGTACAAATACATGGAGCGTGACACAGTTTGAAAGAGTTTCTAACAGATACAGGTCGAGAAACAGAGAGAGAGAAAGAAAAAGGACAGAGACAGATAGGGACTCTCAGAGCGAGAAAAAAACAGGGATAGAGATTGGGAGAAATGGGGAGGGAGATGGACAGGGAATGAGAAAACGAGACAGAGGGAGACAGATAGCAGGAATGTAATGAGAGAGGGAGACAAAGACGGAAAGGGAGACAGAAAGGGAGGCAGAGAGAAACAGAGACAGAGACAGAGAGCGTCAGAGAATTTGAAACAGTGAGACTGAATGAGTACAATGGACACAGCAAGAGCAAAAGACAGAGCGAGGTAGAGAGAGAGAGAGAAAGACAGAGAAATAAGAAAAGGGGGACAGAGAAGGAGAGGGAGAAGGAGAGTGAGACTGAGGGGGGAGGAGACACAGAGGAAGAGTGCAGAGAGAAGGTGAATGAGGGAGATGCAGAGAGACAGTAAGAGACACAGAGAAACAGGCAGATATATATATATATATATATATACACACACACACACACACACACACAGAGAGATACAGAGAGAGGCATGCACAGAAAGACAGAAAGAGACAGAGAGAGAGACATACTTAATGACTTTAACGATAACCATCAGGTGGAGTTATTGGAATATGAGCTCCCTGATTGAGACAGTTAATGCTGTCCAATCCGGGAGCCCTGCAGACGTATATAATATGGTGTGTCTCGGTTACCGGAAGTCAGGGTGTGTACACTCTGGGTGTGGATGTGATGGATTGGTGGTTTTATCACTACACTATTAATACAGAAACTCAGCAAAAGTTCTATGCATCTGGTTTCGAATCCGGTCACAGCAGATGGTGGAATTTGAATAAATATATCTGGAATTCAGAATCAGCTGGTGACCATAAAACCAGTGTCGATTTTCGGAAAAACCCATCTGGTTCACCAATGTCCCAGGGAAGGAAATCTGTCGTCCTTATGTGCCATTGTCCTCTGAACATGGGCAACTAGGGATGGGCAATAAATGCTGGGTGGCCAGTGACACCCAAGTCCCAAGAGTGAATACAAATACTTTGTACTGGGAAATTTTAAACAAACGGTAAACTGTTTCTCACAGCTGGATAAATACCCAATCCCTCTGATTGAGGACTTAGCTTCAAAGCTGCCAGGAGGATTCTTGTTTCTAATTATGAACTTATTCACGTGCACTTATACTGACAGCTCGATGAGGTTTCCCAGCGATATTCAACAATTCATACTCAGAGGAAGTTTAACATTTATAAAGTGTCAAATGTAGGCTTACATTAACACTGCAATGAAGTTAATGCGAAAATCGCCTAGTCGCCACTCACTGGTGCCTGTTCGGGTGACACTGAGGGAGAATTTAGCATGGACACTGCACCTAACCAGCACGTCTTTCAGACAGTGGGAGGAAACCAGAGAAACCAGAGTAAACCCAAGCAGATACGGAGAGAATGTGCAGACTCCGCACAGACAATGACCCAAGCCAGGAATTGAACCCAGGTCTCTTGCGTTATGAGGCAGCAGTGCTAACCACTGTGACACCTCGTCTATGGTGATAGTTTGGGCAAAGAAATTCCAGAAGGACCTGCATGACGGTGCGGCCCATAATATTGGCCCATATCCAGCTGTGGGTTTTATTTCTGTCCGCCTACCATTATCGATTGGAACACCTTCCAGGAGGCCGAGTCGCTCAGGTCGGTGCCTTGAGTTGGCTACGATTAACAGACACTTGTCATATTCCCAATGGAAGAGACGGAATCATGAACTTTCTCAAAACTCTCCCACTGGCAGCCAATAATATTCGGCTGTGGACGTAAGATTCCCCATTCCTGAATGAATTGAAGCAGCGAGTGCTGATGGGGGAATCCAAATGGCCATTACAGCCTGAATTACACCCATATTGGAATGGCAGAGAGCAGCTGACTGTGGAAGATGGCACACGCCTTTGGGGTTCAAGAGTGTCATCCTGAGCCAGGGTCACCATCCCATGGTGAACTTTACCATGGCAACCCAGGAGTGGCAAACTGAAGATCCTCCAAGTTGCCATGTCTGGTGGCCAGGTATGGGGACGGATATTTGCCCGTGGGTCAGTGTTGACAATATCAACAAGGGCAGAAGTACCACCAATCACTACTCTTCACACTTGGGAATGGCCAGGACATCCGTAGACGTGACTGCACACGGAGCTCATGGGGTCTATGTTCCTGGTAATGGTAGATGCTGATTCAAAATGGATGGCCGTACACAGGGTGCGTTACTCAAACACAAGGACAAGAGTGGAGAAACTTCACACCTCTTTCATGACACCCGGGATCCCGGAAATGTTAGTTTCTGAAAATGGACCACTCTTCATCAGCCAGGAATTTGTGCATTAGATGAAGTTGGACAGAATTTGACACGTAGGGCAGTCATATTACCCATCATCCAACGGCCTTGCAGAAAGAGCGGCCCAAACAGTAAAAACAGGTTCAAAATACCATCCCTCAGTCTCTTTGGACACCAAACCATCCAGATTTCATCTTCAATTACAGAATGACACCCTCCAACCTCCCCCCGACCTCCCCTCTTCAACAACTGGAATAGCCCCAGCAGAGTTGTTGATGGGAAGTTCACTCCGCCCAATGTTAAGTCTGACCTTCTGAGGGTGGGAGCTAACAGCCAGTGCCGTTCCCACCAGCCGGGAGAGGCACCTAAAGGCAGGTGATAGGTTATTGGTGAAGAATCATGGCAATGGATCCGCGTGGTTATGAGGCACGGTCGAGTCTGGAACAGGGTCAGTTTCCTATCAAGTCCGCTTGGGACATACCATCCTATGGGAATGCTTCAATCATCTACAAGCCATGAAGTCCCAGGCCGTGCAGGAAAAATCAATTCCCAGCAGACCGGGAACTTTGGAAAGAATTCCAGGCTCTCCGGCTCCTGTTCCTCATCTCCGCCAGTGGGAACCTCGGAGTCTGAAATGGACACAGTGGGTTTAGCCTCTCGATCACATTGTCACCCGATAAAGGGAACTCAGGCCACACGCTCATGGTGGAAGAGGCGAGCTCCGGTTTGCTGAACCCCACTCACTTCCGAGGCTGAGCAGCAGGAACCGGACCCAGCATTGAAACTCCAAAAAAGGCTTCCAAGGTGGTCAGCCCTCGGCGGTTACTCAGACCTAGAGGGGGAGGGGGAGCAGTGACTTCAATCAGGTTCATGAGTTGGACACGGGCAAATATAAACTACCGAACTGAGGCCTGTGAAATGTGCCCACTCAGGGAGCTCCACAGAGTGCAAGCTGCAGAGAGTGAAGCACTGAGAGCTGGGGTAAGTGTGGGAGTTTAGGGAAGTGGGTGGAGAGGTATTGCTGTGTCTTGTGTCCCTTACTGCCCGGTCCCTTACGGCCAGGTCCAGTGTGGGTAGGTGTCCCCCAGACATTACTGTTCAGAAAGTGACGTGAGCAGATGTGTTTATTGAGACTTTCAGAAGACTTTTGACAAGTTCTCACATCGCAGACTGCCATGTAAAGTGAAAGCACATGGGATTGCAGGCAATGTTTTGAGACGGATAGAAAGCTGGTTCACTGATAGAAAGCAAAGAGTTGGCATTAAATGGGCCTTTTTCTGATTAGCAGTCAGTGTCTAGTGGGGTTCTGCAGGAATCTGTGCACGGACCCCAACTGCTCACATTATATATTAATTATTCTGAAAATTGAACTAAATGTATCATCTCAAAATTTGCAGATGATAAAAGGTGGGTGAGGGTGAGCTATGAGAAACATGCAGACATGCCCTGTAACTCAGAGGGCTAAGGAAAAGAGGAGGAAGACGGTATTAATCGGGGACTCGATGGTGAAGGGGACAGACAGGCGTTTCTGCGGAGGTAGGCGGGAGTCTCGCATGGTGGTCTGCCTCCCTGGGGCCGGGATCCAGGATGTCGCTAGTCGCGTCCCGGAACTCCTGAGGTGGGAGGGAGAGGAGCCTGAGGTAGCGGTACATATTGGTACCGCTGATGTGGGTAGCAAGGGAGAAGGGGTCATGAAAAGGGAGTACAGGGAATTAGGGAGACAGCTGAGAAAGAGGAAAGCAAAGGTAGTAATCTCAGGATTACTGCCTGTGCCACGGGAAGGTGAGGGCAGGAATGGAGTGAGGTGGAAGATGAATGTGTGGCTGAGGGACTGGTGCAGGGGGCAGGGATTCAGGTTCCTGGACCATTGGGACCTCTTTAGGGGCAGGGGTGATCTGTATACAAAAGACGGGTGGAACTTGAATCACAGGGGGACCAATATCCTGGCCGGTAGGTTGGCTAAGGCTACTGGGGAGAATTTAAACTAGATAGGTTGGGGGGAGGGGAGCTAGAAGAGTTGACTAGGATCAAGGAACTAATTGATGGGGGGGGGGGAGGACGCAGGGGTAAGGGGAATTACAAAATTAATGGTAGAGGAGAGGGTGCAAGTGAATGAAGGCGGTAATTTAGATAAGGGAGTAGAGGGAGACGGTGTTCGCGACTCATCAAAGCGGGTCCAGATAAAAGCTGGAATAAGGACACTTTGCCTGAATGCACGAAGCATTCGGAACAAGGTAAATGAGTTCATGGTGCAAATCAGCACAAGTGGGTACGATCTAGTGGCCATTACAGAAACGTGGCTGAAAGGTGACCAGGACTGGGAGATGAATATCCAGGGGTATCAGGCGTTTAGGAAGAATAGACAGGAAGGAAAAGGTGGTGGGGTCGCGCTATTAATAAGAGATAATATCAGGGTAGTACTGAGGGATGACATAGGCTCTGAGGAACAAAACGTGGAATCATTATGGGTAGAGATGAGGAATAGTAGAGGGAGAAAGACACTAGTAGGTGTGGTATATAGGCCCCCAAATAATAATGTAGAGGTAGGGAGGGCTATAAACAAGCAGATAAGGGATGCGTGTAAAAACGGAACGGCAATAATCATGGGGGACTTCAACATGCACATTGACTGGCAGACTCAAGTCGGTAAGGGTGGAATGGAGGAAGAGTTCTTAGAATGCTGTCGGGATAGTTTCCTTGAACAGCATGTTACGGAACCGACGAGGGAACGAGCTATTTTGGATCTGGTATTGTGTAACGAGGTAGGTAGAATTAAGGATCTTATTGTGAAGGACCCTCTTGGGTCTAGTGACCACAATATGGTCGAATTTCTGATTCAGATGGAAGAGGAGAAAGTTTGGTCCCAAACCAGTGTCCTCTGTTTGAACAGAGGGAAATATGATAGGATGAGGGATGAATTGGCTAAGGTAGACTGGGAGAGCAGGCTGGCATTTAGGATAGCTGAGGAACAGTGGAGGATTTTTAAGGAGTTCCTTTTCAGTTCTCTGCAAAAATATGTTCCAGCAAAAAACAAGGATTGTAAGAAAAGGGAGAACCAGCCGTGGATAACGAAGGAAATAAAGGGGAGTATTAAAATAAAAACAGCTGCGTACAGAGTGGCCAAAAATAGTGGAGAAACAAGTGATTGGGAAAAATTTAAGAAACAACAAAGAGAGACTAAGAAAGCGATAAAGAAAGGAAGGATAGACTATGAAGCTAGGCTAGCAATTAATATAAAAAATGATAGTAAAAGTTTTTATAAATATATAAAAAGGAATAGAGTGGCGAGAGTGAATGTTGGACCCTTGGAGGACGAGAGGGGGGAGTTAATAGTGGGAAATGGGGATATGGCTGAGTCTTTAAATAAGTTTTTTGTGTCGGTCTTCACGGTGGAGGACACAAATAGTTTGCCAAATATTAACGATAGAGGGTTGGCAGCAGGAGAAATACTTAATACAATTAATGTTACCAGAGAGGCAGTGCTGGGTAGACTAATGGGACTGAAGGTGGACAAGTCCCCGGGTCCGGATGGAATGCATCCCAGGGTATTGAAATAAATGTCAGAGGTAATAGTGGATGCGTTAGTGATTATTTATCAAAACTCGTTGCATTCTGGGGTAGTGCCGGTTGATTGGAAAACGGCTAATGTTACGCCGCTGTTTAAAAAAGGAAGGAGACAAAAGGCGGGTAACTATAGGCCGGTCAGCTTAACGTCTGTAGTAGGGAAAATGCTGGAATCCATTATTAAAGAGGAGATAGCAGGGCATCTGGATAGAAATGGTTCGATCAATCAGACGCAGCATGGATTCATGAGGGGAAAGTCGTGCTTGATGAACATGTTGGATTTTTATGAAGATGTGACTAGGGCGGTTGATGGAGGAGAACCGGTGGATGCGGTGTTTTTGGATTTCCAAAAGGCGTTTGATAAGGTGCCCCATAAAAGGCTGCTGAAGAAGATTAGGGCACACGGAGTTGGGGGTAGTGTGTTAAAGTGGATTGGGGACTGGCTATCCGACAGGAAGCAAAGAGTCGGAATAAATGGGTGTTTTTCCGGTTGGAGGAAGGTAGCTTGTGGCGTGCCGCAGGGATCGGTACTCGGGCCGCAACTATTTACCATTTATATAGATGATCTGGAGGAGGGGACGGAGTGTAGGGTAACGAAGTTTGCAGACGACACAAAGATAAGTGGAAAAGTGAATCGTGTGGAGGACGGAGAAGATCTGCAGAGAGATTTGGACAGGCTGAGTGAGTGGGCGAGGATATGGCAAATGGAGTATAGCGTTGAGAAATGCGAGGTTATACACTTTGGAGGAAATAATAACAAATGGGATTACTATCTCAATGGAAACAAATTAAAACATGCTACCGTGCAAAGGGACCTGGGGGTCCTTGTGCATGAGACGCAAAAGCCCAGTCTTCAGGTACAACAGGTGATCAAGAAGGCAAATGGGATGTTGGCCTATATCGCGAGGGGGATAGAATATAAAAGCAGGGATGTCTTGATGCACCTGTACAGGGCATTGGTGAGGCCGCAGCTGGAATACTGTGTGCAGTATTGGTCCCCTTATATGAGGAAGGATATATTGGCATTGGAGGGAGTGCAGAGAAGGTTCACCAGGTTGATACCGGAGATGAGGGGTTTGGATTATGAGGAGAGGCTGAGGAGATTGGGTTTGTACTCGTTGGAGTTTAGAAGGATGAGGGAGGATCTTATGGAGACTTATAAGATAATGCGGGGGCTGGATAGGGTGGAGGCGGAGAGATTCTTTCCACTTAGTAAGGAAGTTAAAACTAGAGGACACAGCCTCAAAATAAAGGGGGGTCGGTTTAAGACAGAGTTGAGGAGGAACTTCTTCTCCCAGAGGGTGGTGAATCTCTGGAATTCTCTGTCCACTGAGGTGGTGGAGGCTACCTCGCTGAATATGTTTAAAGCGCGGATGGATGGATTCCTGATCGGTAAGGGAATTAAGGGTTATGGGGATCAGGCGGGTAAGTGGTACTGATCCACGTCAGATCAGCCATGATCTTATTGAATGGCGGGGCAGGCTCAAGGGGCTAGATGGCCTACTCCTGCTCCTATTTCTTATGTTCTTATGTTCTTATGCTTCAGTGTGATTTGAACAGGCTCAATGTGTGGGCATGTGCAAAGCAGTTGCAGTAAAATGTGTCAATGTGAGGTTATCCAATTTAGCATCAATAATAGGAAGACAGATTATTATTTGAATGGGTGTAAATTGAGAGAGGTGGATACTCAGCGAGAACTTGGTGTCCGTATGCATCAGTAAGTGACAGTCAGCGCGCATGTACAACAGGCAGTAAAGAAGACAACTGTAATGCTGCCCTTCATAGGGATAAGATTGGAGTACAGGAATAGAGATGTGTCACTGCAGTTGTACAGGGCATTGTTGAGGCCACACTTCGAGTATTCTGTGCAGTTTTGGTGTCCTTACCTGAGGAAGGATATCGTCGCTATAGAGGGAGTACAGCGAATGTTTACCAGGCTGATTCCTGGGATGGCAAGTCTGTGATATGAAGAGAGACTAAGTCGGTTAGGGCTTTATTCATTGCAGTTCATTAGAGTGAAACATATAACATTGGACCATGTTTAGACAGGGTAGATTCAGAAAGAATGTTCCTGATGCTCAGGGAGTTGAGGACTAGGGTTCATGGTTTGAGGATAAGCATCAACCTTTTAGAACAGAGGTGAGGAGAAATTTCTCCACTCTGATGATCTATGGACTTCGCTACCACAGAAAGTAGCTGAGGCCAAAACCTTTCGTGATTTCAGGAAGAAATTATGTATCGCTCTTGGGGCTAAAGTGATCACGGGATATGGGAGCAAGGGATGGTCAAGATATTGAAGTTGATGATGATCCATGATCAAACTGAATGTCGGAGCTGGGTCGAAAGGCCGAATGGCCTGCTCCTGCTGTTCCTATATTTCAATGTTTCTATGATTGTGAAGCTGAGGTGAGTCTGTACACGGTGTGAATCTGAACATGATCCGAGTCCGAACCTTGTGTGAATCTGAACAGCATCTCTGTCTGAACCTGGGTGGGTCTGAACCTGGTGCGGGGCCTCTCGACATGATTGCCAGTATTCCACTTGCCTTCCTAACTGCCGATTCAACTTGCAGGTTAACCTTTGGAGAATCTTGAACAAGGCCTCCCAAATTCCATTGTGCATCTGATTTCCGAAGCATATCCCCATTTAGAAAATAGTCTATGCCTCCATTCCTCCTTCCAAAGTGCATAACCTCACACTTTTCCTCATTGTATTCCATCTGCCCCCTCTTTGCCCACTCTCCTAACCTGTCCAAGTCCTTCTGCAGCCCTCCCCCTCCCCCCGCCCACTTCCGCAATACTCCCTGTCCCTCTGCATATCATTGTATCATCACCAAACTTAGCAACAGTGCCTTCATTTTATTTTTCCAAATTATTAATGTGTATTGTGAAAAGTTGTGTTCCCAGCACCGATCCCTGAGGCGCACCACTAGGTTACTGGCTGCCATCCTGAAAAACGATCCCTTCATCCCCACTCTCTGCTTCTGCCAGTCGGACAATCCTCTATCCATGCCAGGATCTTGCCCTCAACACCATTGGCACTTAACTTATATAACAGTCTCCTATGCTGCGCCTTATCAAAGGCCTTCTGGAAATCAAAATAAATCAGGTTCTCGCTATCTAACTTCCTTGTTACCTCCTCAAAGAACTCGAACAGATTTGTCAGACATGAGCTCCCCTTGACAAAGCCGTGCTGACTCAGTCCAACTTTATCATGCACTTCCAAGTACACTGTGATCTCATCTTTAATAATGGACCCTAAAATCTTGCCAATGAACGAAGTCAGTCTAACCGGCCTATAATTTCCCATCTGCTGCCTCCCTCCCTTCTTAAACAACGGTGTTACATCAGCTACTTTCCAGTCCTCTGGGACCCTCCCTGCCTCCAGTGATTCCTGAAAGATCACCACCAATGCCTCCACAATTTCCTCAGCTATCTATTTTAGAACCCTGGGGTGTAGTCCATCCGCTCCAGGTGATTTATCCACCTTCAGACCTTTCAGTTTCCCCAGAACCTTCTCCTGAGTGATGACCGCTACACTCAGCTGTGCCCCCTGACTCTCCTGGAGCTCTGGCATCCCACTGGTGTCTTCAACCATGAAGACTGATGCAAAGTAACGATTCAGTTACTCTGCCATTTCTTTGTTTCCTATTATTCCTTCTCCAGCCTCATTTTCCAGTGATCCAATGGTTATTTTTGCCTCGCTCTTAACTTTTATATCTTGGAAAAACTCCTCCTGTCTTTTTTTATAATACGAGCTCGCTGACACTCATATTTCATCTTCTCCCCCCTTATTGCTTTTTTAAGTTGTCCTCTGCTCGCTTCCCAATCTTCTGCCTTCCCACTAATCCTTGCCACTAAGGATGCTTTCCCTTTTGTGTTTCTGCTGTCCTTGGCTTCCCCGTCAGCATGGATTCCTCGTCCTCCCTGTGGCATGTTTCCTCCTCCTTGGGATGAATTTCTGTTGTGCCTCCCAAATAACTCTCAAGAACTCCTGCCATTGCTGTTCCACTGTCTCCCCTGCTCGGCTCCCTTTCCAATCAACTCTGGCCAGCTCCTCCCTCATGTCTTTGTAATTACCTTTATTTAATTGTAATACCGTTACATCTGATTCCAGCTTCTCCCTCTCAAACTGGAGGGTAAATTCTATCGTATTGTGATCACTGCTCCCTCAGGGTTCCTTCACCTTCAGTTCCCTGATCAATTCTGCCTCATTACACATCGCCAAATCCAGAATTACCTGTTTCCTAGTCGGCTCTGTTAGAAGCTGCTCCAAAAACCATCTCTTCAACATTCCACAAATTCCTTCCCTTGGGATCCACGACCTACCTGATTTCCCCAGTCCACCTGCATATTGAAGTCCCCCATGATGATTGTAATGTTGCCTTTTCTATCTCCTGATTAATTTTCTGCCCCTCATTCTCACTATCCTCATCCCTACCCTCAGACTGTAGTTTACTCTTTACCTCCGCCAATCGTACCCGATGTTTACATTTGAAGGCCAGTTTCCGAAGTTCAAAGTCTTTCTATTTTTCCTTTTCCCTTTTGCCTGTAATTCAGATTGATTTAATTATTTTGCTTGCCGTTCCTCTCTTTCCTTTTCTTTTCCCTGTAATTCAAATAGTTTTAATTCACTACTTTTTAGCTACTCTCCCTCTCACATCAACACTATCCTGTAACTTCAACACACACCCTCACCTCAACACACTCCCGCTCACGTCAATACTCCCCTTCCCCTCTCCACACAATCTCTATCACACAGACATTACACCGGGCAGCACGGTAGCACAGTGGTTAGCACTGCTGCTTCACAGCTCCAGGGACCTGGGTTCGATTCCCGGCTTGGTTCACTTTCTGTGTGGAGTTTGCACATTCTCCTCGTGTCTGCGTGCGTTTCCTCCGGTTTCCTCCCACAGTCCAAAGATGTGCGGGTTAGGTTGATTGGCCACACTAAAAATTGCCCTTAGTGTCCTGAGATGCGTAGGTTAGAGGGATTAGTGGGTAAATATGTAGGGGTGTGGGGGAAGGGCCTGGGTGGGATTGTGGTCGGTGCAGGCTCGATGGGCCGAATGGCCTCTTTCTGTACTGTAGGGTTTCTTTCTATGATTTCTATGTTTTATATTGAGTCAGTTTCATTTGTAACTGAATTCTCGCCATTTCCAACGATTCTGACTGAGCTTCTGACAATTCCAAATGTTGTGCTATTGCCATAATTATCTCTCCTTTCTGTACTCTGTCAGGCAATGTCAACTGGAATGTGTTTCCAATTCCAAAAGCTTTGCTTTAGTCACTATCTGTCAGGTAACTTGCGTGACTTCCTCCACCCGCAGAAACTTCTGAGCCTCTGAAAGATACATTAATCCAAACCACACTCCCTATTTAAGCTGGAATACAACACCTGAAAAGAAAACACAAATCTGCTCACCGCTCACTGTCTTTGAGTTCACTAATCCCAAATCAATCAAGAAATACAGGTTTCAATCCCGGAGCCCCCAGTTGTTCTCAGTCAGGTTGGAAACTTCCAGGTGTTCCATGAAGCTCGAGTGACCTGTAACTCTTTACCTTGAATCTGGCTGGAAGGAGCACGAGAGGTTTCACTTCAGGTGTGAGTGAACTGACCCACGACGAACTCTTATTCAATACAAAGTTTAATTAAGAATATTGTTGACATGTGTAGTAAGACAATTAGCAAGAACATTTAACAATTACAAACAAGAAACACAACAACCACGATAATGTACAACTCTGAAGGAAATATCTCTGGTATGTTCCAACCAAAGCCAACATCCAATCCACAAAACCCTCCAAATCACCACAATACAGCAGCGGTTAATGCCGAATTATTACACGTGTCCAGCCTCCTGGACTGAATGCACAAAATCCCTTGAGAAACTCAGAAGAGGTTGCAGTCGAATCTATTTGGCAAAACACAGCCTTTTAAAAAGAGAAGGACAGGGAGAGGGAGAGAGATTGCTTCTTAGCTTGCTGCTAAACTGCTTCCCAAAACTAAACTAAAATACCAAAAAAAAACTACCACCTGACTGCCACAGCTTAGCTCCACCTCCATGTAAGCTGCATGATTTAAACAATAATTCTTCAAGGAACACTCACATGACAACATTAACACTCTCACTCTCAACTCAGCACTCCCCATTACCCCAACACTCTCTCTCTCACACCAACACTGTCCTGTCACTTCAACACACTCCCTCACCTCAACTCACCCCCGCTCACCTCAATACTCCCCTTCCCCTCTCTACACAATCTCTATCACACAGACATTACACCCTTTCTCCTCAACACGATCCGTCTCGCTTCTAAATTCTCCCCCTCACACCTGAATTCACCGCCTGCGATCCACACCCCCCTTATTTCAAAACCCACCCCTTCTGATCTCAGCGACCACTCCTATCTAAACACTCCCCGCTCTCCTTAATACTTCCCCTCACACATCAACACAGCCCTCTCACATGAACATCCTTCCCCTCAGCTCGACATGCCCCATTACCTTAACACTATTGTGTGCAGTTCTGGTCACCTCACTACAAGAAGGATGTGGAGACACTGGAACGAGTGCAAAGGAGATTTACCAGGATGCTGCCTGGTTTGGAGGGTAGGTCTTATGAGGAAAGGTTAAGGGAACTTGGGCTTTTTTCTTTGGAGTGGAGGAGGTTGAGAGGAGACTTGATAGAGGTTTATAAGGTGATGAGGGGGATAGATAGAGTGAACGTTCAAAGACTATTTCCTCGGGTGAATGGAGCGGTCACTAGGGGGCATAATTACAGGGTTCATGGTGGGAGATATAGGAAGGATGTCCGAGGTAGGTTCTTTACTCAGAGAGTGGTTAGGGTGTGGAATGGACTGCCTGCAGGGATAGTGGAGTCAGAAACTTTAGGAACATTTAAGAAGCTATTGGATAGGCACATGGAGTACTTCGGGATGATAGGGAGGAAATAGCTTGATCTGGGTTTCAGACAAAGCTCGGCACAACATCGTGGGCCGAAGGGCCTGTTCTGTGCTGTACTATTCTATGTTCTATGCCGTGCCTCAATGGAACAATGTCCCTCTCATGACAAACTCACCTTCTCACCTCAACACTCTCACCCCTCAAAAACACTTCCCCTCAACCCAGCACTCTCCACCACCTCAACACATCCCCACACAGCAACACACATCCCCGCACCTCAACACATCCCCTCATCGCAACAGGCAAATTCTCACCTCAACACTCAACTTCTCACATCTATATTCTCCCATTGAGGTCAACATCATTCCCTCTCACCAGAACACCCCCTCTCAGCTCAACACTCCCCCACTCAACACAACTCTCCACCTCCCACCTTAACATATTCCCCCCTCACATCAATCCTCCCACTCACCTCTACATTACCCCACGCATCACAACACTACCCATCTCATCTCTATACTCCCCACTCAGCTTCACACTCTCAACTCAACATCCCCAAGAGATAAATCTCCCGTCCCACACCGCATGGGAGTCGGAGCAGACGGGCACAGACCGTGTGAAGATCCCATTACCTCTGGTGGGATTATCCGATTTAGGGGTGAGCGCGGGGGACAAATCCCACCCTCTGACTCACCACAACATTCTCCCCCCATCACGTCAGCTCTCCCTTCTCATCTCAGCACATTGCCTCACCTCAGCTCCCGCCATCTCACCTCAACTTTCCCCCCTCTCACCTCCACAAACCCCCCCCATCATCTCAATACACCCCCTCATGTCATCACTCTCCCTCTCACTTCCACACGCCCCTTTCACCTCAACAATCTCTCTCTCTCACATCAACAATTTCCTCTCATCTTAACATTCCCCCGTCTGGTCACCGGTCTCGCTCTCAAATCCACCCTCCCCCCTGCCCCCCTCGAACTCAACAATCTCCATCTCACCTCAACACTGTCTGTCTCTGACCCACTCTCCTCCTTCACACCTCAACAATCTCCATCTCACCTCAACACTCCCAGAATCACCTCAACACTGTCTGTCTCTGACCCACTCTCCTCCTTCACACCTCAACAATCTCCATCTCACCTCAACACTGTCTGTTTCTGACCCACTCTCCTCCTTCACACCTCAACAATCTCCATCTCACCTCAACACTGTCTGTCACTGACCCACTCTCCTCCTTCACACCTCAACAATCTCCATCTCACCTCAACACGCCCAGAATCACCTCAACACTGTCTGTCTCTGACCCACTCTCCTCCTTCACACCTCAACAATCTCCATCTCATCTCAACATGCCCAGAATCACCTCAACACTGTCTGTCTCTGACCCACTCTCCTCCTTCACACCTCAACAATCTCACCTCTCACCTCAACACTGTCTGTCTCTGACCCACTGTCCTCCTTCACACCTCAACAATCTCCATCTCACCTCAACACGCCCAGAATCACCTCAACACTGTCTGTCTCTGACCCACTCTCCTCCTTCACACCTCAACAATCTCCATCTCATCTCAACATGCCCAGAATCACCTCAACACTGTCTGTCTCTGACCCACTCTCCTCCTTCACACCTCAACAATCTCACCTCTCACCTCAACACTGTCTGTCTCTGACCCACTCTCCTCCTTCACACCTCAACAATCTCCATCTCATGTCAACACGCCCAGTATCACCTCAACACTGTCTGTCTCTGACCCACTGTCCTCCTTCACACCTCAACAATCTCCATCTCATCTCAACACGCCCAGAATCACCTCAACACTGTCTGTCTCTGACCCACTGTCCTCCTTCACACCTCAACAATCTCCATCTCATCTCAACACGCCCAGAATCACCTCAACACTGTCTGTCTCTGACCCACTGTCCTCCTTCACACCTCAACAATCTCCATCTCATCTCAACACGCCCAGAATCACCTCAACACTGTCTGTCTCTGACCCACTCTCCTCCTTCACACCTCAACAATCTCCATCTCATCTCAACACGCCCAGAATCACCTCAACACTGTCTGTCTCTGACCCACTCTCCTCCTTCACACCTCAACAATCTCACCTCTCATCTCAACTGTCTCCTCACATCTCAACACTGACCCACTCCTCAACATTTTCCAACCTCACCCCATCACTCACACGCCACTCAAGATATCCCCCTCCTCATGATGCTCGCCCTCTCACATCAACATTCCCCCTCCAACCTCAACACACTCCCAGGCCTCAACAACCCCCGTTCCAGCTCACTCGCTCTACCCTGCACTCTCCCCATCTCTCTTAGAAATCCTAGAAACCCAACAGTACAGAAAGAGGCCATTCGGCCCATCGAGTCTGCACCGACCACAATCCCACCCAGGCCCTACCCTCTTATCCCGACATATTTACCCACTAATCCCTCTAAGCAATGCATCCCAGGACACAGAAAGGGCAATTTGAGCATGACCAATCAACCTAACCCGCACATCTTTGGACTGTGGGAGGAAACCGGAGCACCCGGAGGAAACCCACGTAGATACGAGAAGAATGTGCAAACTCCACACAGACAGTGACCGGAGCCCGGAATCGAACCCGGGTCCCTGAAGCTGTGAAGCAGCAGTGCTAACCACTGTGCTACCGTGCCGCCCAATCTCCTCAACAATCCTCTCCTCTCCTCAACCTCAACAATCTGCTCGCACCCTCTCTCCCACCCGCACTTGACCCCCCCTCGCACCCTCTCTCCCCCCGCCTCGCACTCGCACTCCACCCCCCTCTCGCACCCGCACTCCACCCCCCTCGCACCCGCACTCCACCCCCCCCGCACCCGCACTCCACCCCCCCCTCGCACCCGCAGTCCACCCCCCCCTCGGACCCGCACTTCACCCCCCCGCACCCGCACTACACCCCCCCCCTCGCACACGCACTCCACCCCCCTCGCACCCGCACTCCACCCCCCTCGCACCCGCACTCCAACCCCCCTCGCACCCGCACTCCAACCCCCCTCGCACCCGCACTCCAACCCACCTCGCACCCGCACTCCACCCCCCTTCCCGCACCCGCAATCCACCCTCCCCCGCACCCCACACCCCCCTCGCACCCTCTCACCCCCCCTCGTACCCGCACTCCACCCCCCCTCGCACCCGCACTCCACCCCCCACTCGCACCCGCACTCCCCCCACACTCGCACCCGCACGCCCCCCCCACTCGCACCCGCACACCCCCCCTCGCACGCTCTCACCCCCCTCGCACCCGCACTCCACCCCCCCGCACTCCACCCCCCGCACCCGCACTCCACCCCCCCGCACCCGCACTCCACCCCACCCCGCACCCCACCCCCCCCTCGCACCCGCACTCCACCCCCCCTCGCACCCGCACTCCACCCCTGCACCCGCACTCCACCCCCCTCGCACGGGCACTCCACCCCCCCCGCAGCCCAGCCCCCCCCCGCACCCGCACTCCACCGCCCTCGCACCCGCACTCCACCCCCCTCGCAGCCGCACTCCACCCCTGCACCCGCACTCCACCCCCCTCGCACGGGCACTCCACCCCCCCCGCACCCCAGCAACCCCCCCGCACCCGCACTCCACCGCCCTCGCACCCGCACTCCACCCCCCTCGCACCCGCACTCCACCCCTGCACCCGCACTCCACCCCCCTCGCACGGGCACTCCACCCCCCCCGCACCAGCACTTCACCCCCTTCGCACCCGCACTCCACCCCCCCTCGCACCCGCACTCCACCCCCCCCTCGCACCCGCACTCCACCCCCCCTCGCACCCGCACTCCACCCCCCCTCGCACCCGCACTCCACCCCCCCTCGCATCCGCACTCCACCCACCCTCGCACTCGCACTCCACCCCCCTCGCACCCGCACTCCACCCCCCTCGCACCCGCACTCCACCCCCCCTCCCACCCGCACTCCAACCCCCCCTCGCACCCGCACTCCACCCCCCCGCACCCGCACTCCACCCCCCTCGCACCCGCACTCCACCCCCCTCGCACCCGCACTCCTCCCCCCTCGCACCCGCACTCCATCCCCCCCGCACCCGCACTCAACCCCCCACTCACACCCGCACTCCACCCCCCCTCGCACCCGCAGTCCACCCCCCCTCGCACCCGCACTCAACCCCCCACTCGCACCCGCACTCCACCCCCACCTCCCACCCGCACTCCACCCCCTCTCACTCCACCCCCCCTCGCACCCGCACTCCCCCTCCCGCACTCCCCCCCCCGCACCCGCACTCCACCCCTTCCTCGCACCCGCACTCCACCCCCCCTTGCGCCCGCACTCCACCCCCACCTCGCACCCGCACTCCACTCCCCCTCGCACACGCACTCCACCCCCCCTTGCACCCGCACTCCACCCCCACCTCGCACCCGCACTCCACCCCCCCCCGCACCCGCACTCCACCCCCTCCTCGCACCCGCACTCCACCCCCCTTGCACCCGCACTCCACCCCCACTCGCACACGCACTCCACCCCCCCTCGCACCCGCACTCCCGCCCCTCGCACCCGCACTCCACCCGCCTCGCACCCGCACTCCACACCCTGCTCGCACCCGCACTCCACAACCTCCTCGCACCCGCACTTCACCCCTCTCGCACCCGCACTCCAACCCCCACGCACCCGCACTCCACCCCCCTCACACCCGCACTCCCCCCCTCGCACCCGCACTCCACCCGCCTCGCACACGCACTCCACCCCCCCTCGCACCCGCACTCCACACCCTGCTCGCACCCGCACTCCACACCCTCCTCGCACCCGCACTCCACCCCTCTCGCACCCGCACTCCAACCCCCTCGCACCCGCACTCCACCCCCCTCACACCCGCACTCCCCCCCTCGCACCCGCTCTTCACCCCCTCGCACCCGCACTCCACCCCCTCCTCGCACCCGCACTCCACCCCCCCTCGCACCAGCACTCCACCCCCCCCTCGCACCAGCACTCCACCCCCCATCGCACCCGCACTCCACCCCCCGCACCCGCACTCCACTCCCCCCTCGCACCCGCACTCCACCCCCCCGCACTCCACCCCCCCGCACCCGCACTCCACCCCCCTCGCACTGTCATTCCCCCCCTCGCACCCGCACTCCACCCCCCCTCGCACCCGCACTCCACCCCCCCTCGCACCCGCACTCCAACGACCCCTCGCACCCGCACTCCAACCCCCCCTCGCACCCGCACTCCAACCCCCCCTCGCACCCGCACTCCAACCCCCCCTCGCACCCGCACTCCACCCCCCTCGCACCCGCACTCCACCCCCCCTCGCACCCCCACTCCACCCCCCCCTCGCACCCGCACTCCACCCCCCCTCGCACCCGCACTCCACCCCCCCTCGCACCAGCACTCCACCGCCCCTCGCACCCGCACTCCACCCCCCCGCACCCGCCTCCACTCCCCCCTCGCACCCGCACTCCACCCCCCCGCACCCGCACTCCACCCCCCCGCACCCGCACTCCACCCCCCCTCGCACCGTCATCCCCCCCTCGCACCCGCACTCCACCCCCCCTCGCACCCGCACTCCACCCCCCCTCGCACCCGCACTCCACCCCCCCCTCGCACCCGCACTCCACCCCCCCCCTCGCACCCGCACTCCACCCCTCTCCCAAGAAGGTAGATAAGGGCAGTGCCGTTGATGTTGTCTACATGGACTGCAGCAAGGCCTTTGACAAGGTACCACATGTAAGGTTGTGGCATCAGGTTAAACCTCACGGGATCTCGGGTGATCCATCTAACTAGATACAAAACTGGCTTCTTGACAGAAGCTAGAGAGTGGTTGCAGAGAACTGTTTTTCAAACTGGAGACCTGTGACCAGTGCTGTGCCTCAGGGATCAGTGCTGGGTCCACTGTTATTTGTCATTAAATTAATGATTTGGATGAGAATGTAGGAGGTATGGTTCGCACGTTTGCAGATGACACTAAGATTGGTGGCATAGTGGACAGTGAAGAAAGTTATTTCCAATTGCAATGGGATCTTGATCAATTGGGCCAGTGGGCTGACGAATGGCAGATGGAGTTTAATTTAGACAAATGCGATGTCATGCATTTTGGTAGATTGAACCAGGGCAGGAGTTACTCAGTTAATGGTAGGGCGCTGGGGAGAGTTACAGAACAAAGAGATCTAGGGGTACATGTTCATAGCTTCTTTAAAGTGGAGTCACAGGTGGACAGAGTGGTGAAGAAGGCATTCGGCATGCTTGGTTTCATCGGTCAGAACATTGAATACAGGAGTTGGAATGTCTTGTTGGATTTGTACAAGACATTGGTAAGGCCACACTTGGAATACTGTGTGCAATTCTGTTCACCCTATTATGGAAAGGATTTTATTAAACTAGAAAGAGTGCAGAAAAGATTTACTCGGATGCTACCGGGACTTGATGGATTGAGTTACAAGGAGACGCTGGATAGACTGGGACTTTTTTCTCTGGGGCGGAGGAGGCTGAGGGGTGATCTTATAGAGGTCTACAAAATAATGAGGGGCACAGATCAGCTCGATAGCCCATGTCTTTTCCCAAAGGTAGGGGAGTCTAAAACTAGGGGGCATAGGTTTAAGGTGAGAGGGGAGAGATACAAAAGTGTCCAGAGGGGCAATTTTTTCACACAGAGGGTCGTGAGTGTCTAGAACAAGCTGCCAGAGGTAGTAGTAGAGGCGGGTACAATTTTGTCTTTTAAAAAGCATTTAATAGTTACATGGGTAAGATGGGTATAGAGGGATATGGGCCAAACGCGGGCAATTGGGATAAGTTTCCGGGTTTTAAAAAAAAAGGGCGGCATGGACAAGTTGGGCCGAAGGGCCTGTTTCCATGCAGTAAACCTCTATGACTCTATCTATACATGTACCTTACTGGTCCTGACAGCATGTGGTTGAGATAGTGCAAGAGGAGCTTTAGAATGTATCGAACCCCATGCTGTATCTGTCCTGGGAGTGTTTCATGGGGACAGTGTAGAGGGAGCTTTACTCTGTATCTAACCCCGTGCTGTACCTGTCCAGGGAGTGTTTGATGGGGCACAGTGTTCAGGGAGCTCGACTCTGTATCGAACCCCGTGCTGTATCTGTCCTGGGAGTGTTTCATGGGGACAGTGTAGAGGGAGCGTTACTCTGTATCTAACCCCGTGCTGTATCTGTCCTGGGACTGTTTGATGGGGACAGTGTAGAGGGAGCTTTACTCTGTATCTAACACCATGCTGTATCTGCCCAGGGAGTGTTTGACGGGGGACAGTGTGGAGGGAGCTTTAGTCTGTTTATAACCCCGTGCTGTACGTGTCCTGGGAGTGTTTGATAGGTCAGTGTAGAGGGAGCTTCACTCTGTATCTAACCCCGTGCTGTTTTTTTTGGAATGCGAAGAGATCTAATATTGTCTCTGCGCAGTAAAGGTTGATGGAAGAGTGCAGAGGCAGTTTTCTGTGTCCAACTGGTCTGTACCTGCTCCTGGAGAGATGGACAAGGACAGTGTAGCGTTCCTTTTATTCTGTAGGATCCCCCCTCCCACTCCCCCCACCACACACAGCACCCCTACTCCACACAACCCAAACATCCGCCCGTTGTCCCTGCCCTGGGTGTGTTTGCTGGGGAAATTGCAGATGGAGTTTTATCTTGTGTTTCCCCGATGCTGCACCTGTCCCTGCAGATGCAGAAATAACCTGATTCTTATTGGAACCAGGTATTTAGGAACAGCAGTGACCGCACTCTCCTTTCACAACCTGCACAGATACATTACTGAATTGCTCTGATTGGCAATACACATCCAGGTGCATGGCTAACCTCATCCCTACTGCCTTTACCTTCCAGGTGTATCACCGACTTCATTCTTATTACCAACTGACAAACAGATACATCACTGACCTCACTCTTATTGTCGCTACTGATTCCCTGCGACCCCCATGTTACAAAACGAATAAAGGCAACACAGCAGCAGCGTCACACAAACTGTCTCAAAAACCTTCAGCTCCTTCAATCATTCTGATCCTGGGCTGATCTCAACAACATAAAGTTTGAATGCAGAATGTAAGTTTGTTCCTCCACGAATACACTTGGTTTAAATAATTGCGGAACAGAGCATCTATTTCAGGTCAAGCAGAGGTGGCAGTGTGGGAGCATGGTGCTAAATATCAGAATTATCTGTATCAATATCTGACTGCTCAGAGACCGGAATTAAAATAAATATATTCACTGCATGTGAAACATGTATAAAATGATATGCATTAAAAAAGTTACTGCTGGTGTTCAGCGACTGGAACTAATGTTATTCACCTTGAGATCTCTATAAATGTACCTCTTCTGTTCTGTACAGTCAGTTGGAGAAACGGATTTCGAAATGTTTTTCAATTAGATTGTATAAGATCTCCACATGCATTTTCACAAATTCCCTCAATAAATCCCCAGCTGAATTTAACAAGGCAATCCCCACCAATTGAATTCTGGTTTTCACTCTGCGTGAGATGTCAGCACCACCGGGAATGTCACCCCGCTTGGTTAACGCTGACACACAGACTCACTGTTACTGGGAGATATTGCAAAGTGTTCTTGTGTTGGATCGGGTCATCTCACTGATCCAATACTGCAAACAATCACAATATGTAACGGGTTCTCACTTCTACACGGGACAATTATTCCCCATTTGGCATTGATTGCAACCAGTTGATCAATCTGATTTACTTTACTGGGGCAGTTTTCAACTGGCCTTCATCAATCGACGGATTGAGTTCAGGAGTCCGGGGATAATGATGCAGCGATATAAGACCCTCGTCAGACCCCACTTGGAGTACTGTGCTCAGTTCTGGTTGCCTCATTACAGGAGGGAAGTGGAAATTATTCAAAGGGTGCAGAGAAGATTTACAAGGATGTTGCCTGGATTGGTTGGCATGCCTTATGAGGATATGTTGAGAGAGCTCGGTCTTTTCTCCTTGGAAAGACGAAGGATGAGAGGTGACCTGATAGAGGGATATAAGATGTTGAGTCGTATAGATCGGGTGGACTCTCAGATGCTTTTTCCCAGGGCTGAAATGGCTGCTACGATAGGACACAGGTTTAAGGTGCTGGGGAGTAGGTACAGAGGAGATGTGAGGGGTAAGTTTTTCACTCAGAGGGTGGTGGGTGAGTGGAATCGGCTGCCGTCAGTGGTGGTGGAGGCAAACTCGATGGGGTATTTTAAGAGACTCCTGGATGAGTACATGGGACTTAATAGGATTGAGGGTTCTAGGTAAGCCTATGTATAAGCCTAGGTAGGTAGGGACATGACCGGCGCAACTTGTGGGCCGAAGGGCCTGTTTGTGCTGTAGCTTTTCTATGTTCTATACAACAGAAAATGTTTGCAATTAATTCATTCGCATTCCCAAGTGTCTGAACTGTATTTCACAAACTATAACAACAAATTAACAGAAGACCGTTATTATAAAAGCACAAATGGAATATATCAATATCAGTGAGGCTGCCCTGGGATTACTTCATGGACAGTGATGGAAACGTGTTTGATACAGAAGATACACGTCCCTTTTATCAGCCTGTTTGAATTGGCAGTGCAGCAAGACCATACACTTTACCCAGTGCTGTCCCTATCCTTGGAAATGTTCAATGGAAGCACAATTTACAGTAACCCAATGGCAAATACAGAAACATGATTCAGAATGGGATTCGACACAGAGTGAACACCCTTTGCAGTGAACTATTCAATGGGACACTGCAGAGTGAGCTTTGCTCTGTCTGCAATCCCGTGTGTAGCTGTTCTGGGAGGGTTTCAGAGGGCATTATCAAGAGGAGATGTATCTGTATTGAACTTTGCGTCACCCATATCTGGGAGTTTTTTTCCCATCAAACACTCCCAAGACATGTACAGCACGGGGTTAGATACGGAGTAAAGCTCCCTCTGCCCCTGTCAAAAACTTCCAGGAAAGCTGCAGTACATGAAGAGATGGGGAATAAAGTTTCTTTCCAGCATCCATATAGAAATCAGAGAAGTATTAGGCGGTTTGCAGCTCGAGCCTGCACCTCCAGTCTATTTAATATATCGGGAGCGTACAACTATATGCATCTCTCTTACACCGGCGCTCGAGTTCCTGATGGGACAGTGTAGAGAGATTTTCTGTGTACCTTACCCTGTGCTGCTCCTGCTCAGGTCTTTAGTGTTTGGACAGTCTATGCAGACATTTTTTGTGCATCTCACCCTTGCTACACCTTCACTGGAGTTCTTGGTGAAACAGTGTGATGGGAGGTTTCTGGAAATCTCAGCCTGAGCTGCATCTGAACTCTCACTAGTTGCATCTGTCTTGGGAGAGTTTGATGGGGACATTATAGAGGGAGATTTACTCTACATTTAACCACGTACTGTCCCTATCCTGGGTATCCTGGGAGTGTTTGATGAGGACACTGTAGAGAGAGGTTTATTATGCATCTACCCCCCCCCCCCCCCCGGCCAATGCTGTAGCTGTTCTGGGTGGAGCAGACGGAATTTTACCGTGTGAATGTTTGATGGGCACAGTCTTAAATTTACTCTGTGTCTATCCCCATGCTGTACACGTCCTGGGAGTGTTTGATGGGGACATTGATGGGGGAAATTTATTCTGTATCTAACCCCGTCCAGTACCTGTCCTGTACGTTGCCCGTCTCCCAAGTTAGCATGGCTAATCCAACTAACTCCCACATCTTTGGAGTGTGGGAGGAAATGAGAGCACACAGAGGATTCCCACGCAGACAGGGGAGAACGTGCACACTCCACACAGAGAGTGACCCGAGGCTGGAATCAAACCCGGGTCTTTGGCGCCATGAGGCAGCAGCGCCAACCAGTGTGTTACAGAACATCACCCCCACCACAAAATTCCCCCCTCGCCTCCACACTCCAACTGTCACCTCAACACTCCCCCTCTCGCCGCGACGCTCTCCCCCTCTCGCCTCAACGCTCTCCCCCCTCGCCTCAACGCTCTCCCCCTCTCGCCTCAACGCTCTCCCCCTCTCGCCTCAACGCTCTCCCCCTCTCGCCTCAACACTCTCCCCCTCTCACCTCAACGCTCTCCCCCTCTCGCCTCAACGCTATCCCCCTCTCACCTCAACGCTCTACCCCTCTCACCTCAACGCTCTCCCCCCTCTCGCCTCAACACTCTCCCCCTCTCGCCTGTACACACTGTGTATCTCACGCTCTGCTATACCTGCACTGGAGATTCGTGTTTGGACAGTGTAGAGGGAGATAGTTTGTGTATCTGGGCCTGTGCTGCATCTACAATGAGGGTATTTGATGGGAGTGTAGAGGCAGCTTATCCTTGTAAATGTCTGATGGGCGCAAGCTTACGGATATCGAGCCTGAAGGTTGCCTGACTAAGTTGAACCTTCACTTTAGCAGCCATGAGACAGCCTGGTCACACAGTTAAGATGGGGTGGGAGTGACACTGGACCTCTGTAGCTGACATTGGAGTGTTTGATGGGATGTTGCAGATGATGTTTGCTCCGTGTTTAAGGGCTGTCACCGCTCCCTCCGCACTCTGGCTGGCAGCGTGAGGGGACAGACTGACTTCGCACCTCATCCCTGCAGTAAATATCCTGGGAGTGTTTGTTGGATCAGTGTGTATTGATATCACACCATGTTGTTCCCCTCTCATCTGAAAGCTACCTCCTCACATCAACACACTCCCTCTCACCTTAATAACCGCCTCCCACCTCAACTCCCACCGTCCACAGCAACACCCCTCACCTCAACACTGACCCTCTCACCTCAAAATTCCCCTTCACCTCAACACTCTCTCTCTCACCCCACTCACATCAAAAATAGGATTGACCTTGTGAGTTCCTTCAATCTTTCTGAATCTCGGCTGCCATCAACAGCATAAAGTTTCACTGTGCACCGTCCGTCTGTTCCTCCAGGAATACCCGAGTGTTAAATAATTTCTGAATAGAGCATCTATTTCAGGTCAGGGAAAGGTAGCGGCGTTGAAGCATGATGCTAAATACCAGCATTAACTATACCAATGTCTGATTTCTCCATGTCCTGTGTTACATTGATTTGGGTGAGAATTTATGAGGCATGGTTAGTAAGATTGCAGATAACACCAAGATTGGTGGCATAGTGGACAGTGAAGGTTATCTCCGATTGCAATGGGATCTTGATCAATTGGGCCAGTGACCTGACAAATGGCAGATGAAGTTTAATTTAGATAAATGCGAGATGATGCATTTTGGTTGATTGAATCAGGGCAGGATTTATTGAGTTAATTGTCGGGCGTTGGGGAGAGTTACAGAACAAAGAAATCTAGAGCGGGGGTAAGGGAAATACAGAGATTGACAGCAAAACAGAGGGTTGATGTGAGATGGTGGGATGAGACACAGGATCTGGGGGGGGGCGCCCCGTGTGGGCTCAGAACAAAGAACAATAAAGCACACGAACAGGCCCTTCGGCCCTCAAAGCCTGCCCCGATCTATTCCCAGTCTGTTAGAACCGAGAACCATAGAACATTACAGCACAGAACCAGACCTTTTGGTCCTTCTTGCCTGTGCTGATCCATTTTTCTGCCTCGTCCCACTGACCTGCACCTGGACCATATCCCTCCACACCCCTCTCATCCATGTACCTGTCCAAGTTTTTCTTAAACGGTAAAAGTGAGTCCGCATTCACCACTTCATCTGACAGCTCATTCCACACGCCCACCACTCTCAGTGAGATGAAGCCCCCTCCCTGATGTTCCCTTCAAACTTTTCCCCCTTCACCCTTAACCCACATCTTCTAGTTTTTTTCTCCCCTCGCCTCAGTGGAAAAAGCCTGCTTCCATTCACTGTATCTATATCCATCACAATTTTATACACCTCCATCAAATATCCCCTCATTTGTCTCTGCTCCAGGGAATAAAGTCCTAACCTATTCAACCTTTCTCTGTAACTCAGATTCTCAAGTCCCGGCAACATCCTTGTAAACCTTCTCTGCACTCTTTCAACCTTATTAATATCCTTCCTGTAATTAGGTGCCCAAAACTGCTCACAATACTCTACATTCGGTCTCACCAATGTCTTATACAACCTTACCATAACATTCCAACTCTTATACTCAATACTTTGATTTGTAAAGGCCAATGCACCAAAAGCACTCTTTACGGCCTTAACTACCTGTGACGCCACTTTTATGTATTATGTATCTATATTTCCAGATCCCTCTGTTCTACTGCACTCTTCAGTGTCCTACCATTTACCTTGTATGTTCTACCTTGGTTTGTCCTTCCAAAGTGCAACACCTCACACTTGTCTGCATTAAACTCCATCTGCCATTTTGCAGCCCATTTTGCGAGCAAATCCCTCTGCAAGCTTTGAAAACCTTCCTCACTGTCCACGACACCTCCAATCTTTGTATCGTCAGCAAATTTGCTGATCCAATTTACCACATTATCATCCAGATCATTGACTTAGATGACAAACAACAATGGACCCATCACTGATCCCTGCGGCACACCACTAGTCACAGGCCTCCACTCAGAGAAGCAATCCTCCACTACCACTCTCTGGCTTCTTCCATTAAGTCATGATGTGGAGATGCCGGCGTTGGACTGGGGTAAACACAGTAAGAAGTTTAACAACACCAGGTTAAAGTCCAACAGGTTTATTTGGTAGCAAAAGCCTACCAAATAAACCTGTTGGACTTTAACCTGGTGTTCTTAAACTTCTTACTGTGTTCTTCCATTAAGCCAATGTCCAATCCAATTTACGACCTCTCCTTGTTTCCCTAGCGACTGAAACTTCCTAACTAACCTCCCATGTGGGACTTTGTCAAAGGCCTTACTGAATTCCATGTAGACAACATCCACCGCCTTCCCTTCATCCACTTTCCTGGTAACCTCCTCGAAAAACTCTGATAGATTGGTCAAACATGACCTACCACGCACAAAGCCATGTTGACTCTCCCTAATAAGTCCCTGTCTATCCAATTATTTGTAGATCCTATCTCTTAGTACTCCTTCCATTAATTTACCTCCTGCTGACGTCAAACTTACCGGCCTATAATTTCCCGCATTACGTTTTGAGCCTTTTTTAAACAACAGAACAACATGAGTTATCCTCCAATCATCCAGCCACTCACCCGTGGATACCAGCATTTTAAATATATCTTCCAGGGCCCCTGCAATTTCAATTTCCCTCGGACCTTGACTCCTTCAAGGTCCGAGGGAATGCCCTGTCCGGTCCTGGGGATTTATCTACTCTGATTTGCCTCGAGACAGCGAGCACCTCCTCCCCTTTAATCTGTATAGGTTCCATGACCTCCCTAATTATTTGCCTTATTTCCATAGACTCCATGCCAGTTTCCTCAGGAAATATGGATGCAAAACGCCCATTTAATATCTCCCCCATTTCTTTTGGTTCCATACATAGCCGACCACTCTGATCTTCAAGAGGACGAATATTATCCCTTACTATCCTTTTGCTCTTAATATACCTGTAGAAGCTCTTAGGATTATCCTTCACCTTGTCTGCCAAAGCAACCTCATATCTTCTTTTCGCCCTCCTGATTTCTTTCTTAAGTAGTTTCTTGCACTTTTTATACTCCTCAAGCATCTTATTTGCTCCCTGTTGCCTATACATGTCATACATTTCTCTCTTCTTCTTCATCAGAGTTCCAATATCCCTCGAGAAGCAAGGTTCCTTATTCTTATTCAGTTTGCCTATAATCCTGACAAGAACAGACAAACTCTGCACTCTCAAAATTTCTCCTTTGAAGGCCTCCTACTTACCAATCACATCCTTGCCAGAGAAGAGCCTGTCCCAATCCACACTTTTTAGATCCTTTCTCATTTCTTCAAATTTGGCCTTTTTCCGTTTTAGAACCCCAACCCGAGGAGCAAATCTATCTTTATCCATGATCAAGAACAAAACAAAGAACAAAGAACGATACAGCACAGGAGCAGGCCCTTCGGCCCCCCGAGCCCGCGCCGCTCCCTGGTCCAAACTAGAACATTATTTTGTATCCCTCCATTCCCACTCCGTTCAGGTGGCTATCTAGATAAGTCTAGACAGGGCGGCACGGTAGCACAGTGGTTAGCTCTGCTGCTTCACAGCTCCAGGGTCCCGGGTTTGATTCCTAGCTTGGGTCACTGTCTGTGTGGAGTTTGCACATTCTCCTCGTGTCTGCGTGGGTTTCCTCCGGGTGCTCCGGTTTCCTCCCACAGTCCAAAGATGTGTGGGTTAGGTTGATTGGCCAGGTTAAAAATTGCCCCTTAGAGTCCTGAGATGTGTACGTTAGAGGGATTAGAGGGTAGAAATATGTGGGGATAGGGCCTGGGTGGGATTGTGGTCGGTGCAGACTCGATGGGCAAAATGGCCTCCTTCTGCACTGTAGGGTTTCTATGATTCTATGAAGTCTTAAACGTTCCCAGTGTGTCCGCCTCCACCACCTTGCCCGGCAGCGCAGTCCATGCCCCCACCACCCTCTGTGTAAAATATGTCCTTCTGGTATCCGTGTTAAACCTCCCCCCCTCACCTTGAACCTACGACCCCTCGTGAACATCACCGCCGACCTGGGGAAAAGCTTCCCACCGTTCACCCTATCTGTGCCTTTCATAATTTCATACACCTCTATTAATTCTCCCCTCATCCTCCGTCTTTCCAGGGTGAATAACCCCAGTTTACCCAATCTCGCCTCATAACTAAGCCCCTCCATACCAGGCAACATCCTGGAAAACCTCCTCTGTACTCTCTCTAAAGCCTCCACGTCCTTCTGGTAGTGTGGCGACCAGAACTGGACGCAGTATTCCAAATGCGGCCGAACCAACGTTCTATATAACCGCAACATCAGACCCCAACTTTTATACTCTATGCCCCGTCCTATAAAGGCAAGCATGCCATATGCCTTCTTCACCACCTTCTCCACCTGTGACATCACCTTCAAGGATCTATGGACTTGCACACCCAGGTCCCTCTGCGTATCTACACCCTTTATGGTTCTGCCATTTATCGTATAGCTCCCCGCTACGTTAGTTCTATCAAAATGCATCACTTCACATTTATCAGGATTGAACTCTATCTGCCATTTCTTTGCAGAAATTTCCAGCCTATCTATATCCTTCTGTAGCCTCTGACAATGTTCCTCACTATCTGCAAGTCCTGCCAATTCCGTGTCGTCCGCAAACTTACTGATCACCCCAGTTACACCATCTTCCAGATCGTTTATATAAATCACAAACAGCAGAGGTCCCAATACAGACCCCTGCGGAACACCACTAGTCACAGGCCATCAGCCGGAAAAAGACCCTTCCACTTCCACCCTCTGTCTTCTGTGACCAAGCCAGTTCTCCACCCATCTAGCCACCTCCCCCTTTATCCCATGAGATCCAAGCTTTTGCACCAACCTGCCATGAGGGACTTTGTCAAACGCTTTACTAAAGTCGACATAGACGACATCCACGGCCCTTCGCTCGTCAACCATTCTAGTCACTTCTTCAAAAAACTCCACCAGGTTAGTGAGGCATAACCTCCCTCTCACAAAACCATGCTGACTATCGTTAATGAGTTTATTCCTTTCTAAATGCGCATACATTCTATCTCTAAGAATCCTCTCCAACAACTTCCCGACCACGGACGTCAAGCTCACTTGCCTATAATTTCCCGGGTTATCCTTCCTACCCTTCTTAAATAATGGGACCACATTAGCTATCCTCCAATCCTCTGGGACCTCACCTGTGTCCAGTGACGAGACAAAGATTTGCATCAGAGGCCCAGCGATTTCATCACTCGTCTCCCTGAGCAGCCTTGGATAGATTCCATCAGTCTTTATATTCCCTAAAAAAACCGAACACTTCCTCCCTTGTAATGGAGATTCTCTCCAACGGTTTAACACTCCCCTCCGAGACACTCCCAGTCAACACATCCCTCTCCTTTGTGAATACCGACGCAAAGTATTCATTTAGGATCTCAAGTTGAAACTAATGGCGTTGTGATCACTGGAACCAAAGTGTTCCCCTACACACACTTCCGTCACTTGTCCTAACTCGTTTCCTCATAGGAAATCTAATTTTACATCCTCTCTGATTGGTACCTCTATATATTGATTTAGAAAATGTTCCTGAACACATTTTACAAACTCTAACCCGTCTAGACCTTTAACAGTATGGGAGTCCCAATCTAGATGTGGAAAATTAAAATCTCCTCCGATCACAACTTTATGTTTCCTGCAGTTGTCTGCTATCTCTCTGCAGATTTGCTCCTCCAATTCTCGCTGACTATTGGGTGGTCTATAATACACCCCCATTAAGGTGGTCATACCACCCATATGGCCTCGGTAGACAAACCCTCTAATCTGTCCTGCCTGAGCACTGATGTAACAGTTTCGCTGACTAGCAATACCATCCCCCCCCCCCCCCACCCTTCATCCCTCTGCCTCTATCACGTCTGAAACATCGGAACCCTGGAACATTGAGCTGCCAGTCCTGCCCCTCCTGCAGCCAAGTTTCACTGATGGCTATAATGTCATATTTCCATGTGTCATTCCACGCCTTCAGCTCATCTGCCTTCCCCACAATACTCCTGGCATTGAAATAGATACACCTCAGAAGATTATTACCACCACACACAACCCTTCTATTTGTGATATTTCATGAACTATTAACATCATTTACTTTCACCCCTGCTCCACTATCTGCTCTGGCACTCTGGTTCCGATCCCCCTGCAAATCTAGTTTAAACCCTCCCCAATAACACTGGCAAACCACCCTGCAATTATATCGGTCCCCTTGTAGTTCAGGTGTAACCCGTCTCTCTTGTACCGGTCCCACCTGCCCCAGAAGAGGACCCAATGACCTAGAAATCTGAAACCCTGCCCCCTACACCAGTTCCTCAGCCACGTGTTCATCCGCCCGAGCATCCTACTCTTACCCTCACTGGCACGTGGCACAGGTAGCAATCATGTGGCGCTGTTCATGTGGCTATCTAGATAAGTCTTAAATGATCCTAGCGTGTCTGCCTCAACCAACTTGCTTGGTAGGACATTCCAGGCCCCCACCACCCTCTGTGTAAAATACATCCCCCGCATATCTGTCTTGAACCCTGCTCCCCTTACCTGAACTTGTGACCCCTTGTGTTTGTCATTTCTGACCTGGGAAAATGTTTCCACCTGTTCACCCTATCTATGCCCTTCATAATTTTGAAAACTTCTATTAGGTCGCCCCTCAACCTCCGTCTTTCCAGGGAGAACAACCGCAGTTTACTCAATCTCTCCTCATAACTAATACCCTCCATCCCAGGCAACATCCTGGTAAACCTCCTCTGTACTCTGTCCAAAGCCTCCACGTCCTTCTGGTAGTGTGGCGACCAGAACTGGACACAGTATTCCAAATGCGGCCGAACCAACGTTCTATAGAACCGCAACATCAGACCCCAACTTTTATAATCTATGCTCCGTCCAATAAAGGCAAGCATGCCATATGCCGTATTCACTACCTTCTCCACCTGTGCTTCCACCTTTAAGGACCTGTGGAGTTATGGACTCAGTGCCCAGCTCCCTGTCTCTGGAGAACAGTCTCAGTCACAGCCCTCTGATATTCCTGATTTACAGAATTAAACAACTAAATAAACAAATAAATAAATGTTGGGAGGCTGATTTTAAAAAGTCTCCAAGGAATGGACACAGCTTGTTCCCAGTTTAAAGAGAGGAGTTTATCTCTTTCTGTGACTGAGATGTTGTCTATTCAGACTCGGAATATACGTGGCGTTCAGTGTCTGGGTGGGAGGATTACACCAGGCATGAGGCTGGGAGAATTACATTTCTCCCCTTTGTCCCATCCGGATATCGTCAAATTATTGCCCATGGGATCTGGCTGTGCATCAATAACCAGCTGCCTTTCCTGAACTCCAACTTGTAAACACGCAAATTTAAAATGGAACTGGCTCAGTGACTGTAAAACACTTGGGAAGGAGGAGGGAGGGATGAAATTAAAATTCCCCGGCCTTGGAAATGGCTTGTTCCCAATTCCAGAGTCCGGATTGTGTTTTTAGATGGGGTGGTGTGAATTGGAGAATGGCCAGGGGCAGGGAGTCAGGACAGGGGTTTAATATCACTGCCTCTGTCACTCCAGCTTTCAGGATTGTTGTGTTTCACTGGAGTGGAACGATTCCTGCTCTTTGCCCCAAGGTTTAATGCAGCCTCTGTGACTAGGCCTCAATTCAAGCCCTAATCTCACAGGGCCCTCAGGAAATCTCCTCCATTTGCTTCATCCCCAAACAGTGTCTGTGCTAAATTGGATGGGATGAATGATTCAATAAAAACTGTAGCAGCCTCTTTTATTCTTCTTTTGGGATGTTATTGAGGGTTTTACTCGCTCTCTCTCTCTCTCTGCGTCCCTTTATGTATCTTTGTGATTGAAGGAAATGAAGGAAAGTTGACAGAGAGAGAGATTGTGAAAACAGTGGTGGAAATGTGGTTTCTTCACAGATTCCAACATGACAACAAATGCAGCAGAAACAGGTGGAGAGAGAGAGAGAGAGAGAGAGGAGAAACGAGGCGGATGTGGAAACAGCTGGATGTGGTGGGTTAAACTGAGGCTGTTAGTGGGAGGGGGCTTCAATGAGGGACACACCCTCCATTTTAATTCTGAGGGTCGTGTTGGGATCGTGTCTCAGTCTCTTTTTCCCACGCTCTCTCAGTCTGATTCTCTGTCAGTCTCAATCTCTCTCTCAGTCTTATTCTATCTCTGTCTGTCACATTCTCTTTCTCTCTGCCTCATTCTCTCTGCCTGTCGATGTCTGTAAACATTTACTCAAAAATAAAATAGTTCCAATTTATATGCCTGCTGTCATTTTCGACATTACAGCAATCCTGCAGAAAATGAGAGAGAGAAACATCCACTGTGAGAAAGCTGAATTTTAAAAATCCCACTATTTTGGTGATCTTTGTGTACGCAGGGTGATTGCAGAATTCCAAAATTACAATACTGAGGTCACATTATACGCTGCACCCGGAGGAAACCCCTGCAGACACGGGGAGAACGTGAAAACTCCACATAGACAGTGACCAAAGACGAGAATCGAACGCAATTCACTGGCGCTGTGAGACAGCAGTGTTAACCCACTGTGCCACTGGGTCACTGTGAGACAGCAGTGTTAACCCACTGTGTAACCGTGTCACTGTGAGGCAGCAGTGTTAACCCACTGTGCCACCGTGTTACTGTGAGGCAGCAGTGTTAACCCACTGTGTCACCGTGTCGCTGTGAGGCAGCAGTGTTAACTCACTGTGTCACCGTGTCACTGTGAGGCAGCAGTGTTAACCCACTGTGTCACCGTGTCACTGTGAGGCAGCAGTGTTAACCCACTGTGTCACCGTGTCACTGTGAGGCAGCAGTGCTAACCACTGTGTCACCGTGTCGCTGTCAGACAGCAGTGTTAACCCACTGTCACCGTGTCACTGTGAGGCAGCAGTGTTAACCCACTGTGTCACCATGTCATTATGAGGAAGCAGTGTTAACCCACTGTGTCACCGTGTCACTGTGAGGCAGCAGTGTTAACCCACTGTGTCACCATGTCATTATGAGGAAGCAGTGTTAACCCACTGTGTCACCGTGTCACTGTGAGGCAGCAGTGTTAACCCACTGTGTCACCGTGTCGCTGTGAGGCAGCAGTGTTAACCCACTGTGCAACCGTGTCACTGTGAGGCAGCAGTGTTAACCCACTGTGTCACCGTGTCATGTCGAGGGAGCAGTGTTAACCCACTGTGTCACCATGTCATTATGAGGAAGCAGTGTTAACCCACTGTGTCACCGTGTCACTGTGAGGCAGCAGTGTTAACCCACTGCGTCACCGTGAGGCAGCAGTGTTAACCCACTGTGTCACCGTGTCGCTGTGAGGCAGCAGTGTTAACCCACTGCGTCACCGTGAGGCAGCAGTGTGAACCCACTGTGTCACCGTGTCGCTGTGAGGCAGCAGTGTTAACCCACTGCGTCACCGTGAGGCAGCAGTGTTCACCCACTGTGTCACCGTGTCACTGTGAGGCAGCAATGTTAACCCATTGTGTCGCCGTGTCACTGTGAGGCAGCAGTGTTAACCCACTGTGTCACCGTGTCAATGTGAGGCAGCAGTGTTAACCCACTGTGCTACGGTGTCACTGTGAGACAGCAGTGTTAACCACTGCGTCACCGTGTCACTGTGAGGCAGCAGTGTTAACCCACTGTGCTACCGTGTCACTGTGAGGCAGCAGTGCTAACCACTGTGTCGCCGTGTCACTGTGAGACAGCAGTGTTAACCCACTGTGTCACTGTGTCGCTGTGAGGGAGCAGTGTTAACCCACTGTGCCACCGTGTCACAGTGAGACAGCAGTGTTAACCCACTGTGTCACCGTGTCACTGAGAGGCAGCAGTGTTAACCCACTGTGTCACCGTGTCACTGTGAGACAGCAGTGTTAACCCACTGTGTCACCGTGTCACTGTGAGACAGCAGTGTTAACCCACTGTGTCACCGTGTCACTGTGAGACAGCAGTGTTAACCCACTGTGTCACTGGGTCACTGTGAGACAGCAGTGTTAACCCACTGTGTCACCGTGTCACTGGGAGACAGCAGTGTTAACCCACTGTCCCACCGTGTCACTGTGAGACAGCAGTGTTAACCCACTGTGTCACCGTGTCACTGTGAGACAGCAGTGTTAACCCACTGTGTCACCGTGTCACTGTGAGGCAGCAGTGTTAACCCACTGTGTCACCGTGTCGCTGTGAGACAGCAGTGTTAACCCACTGTGTCACCGTGTCGATGTGAGATAGCAGTGTTAACCCACTGTGCCACCGTGTCACTGTGAGACTGCAGTGTTAACCCACTGTGTCACCGTGTAACTGTGAGGCAGCAGCATTAACGCACTGTGTCACCGTGTCACTGTGAGGCAGCAGTGTTAACCCACTGTGTCACCGTGTCACTGTGAGGCAGCAGTGTTAACCCACTGTGTCATCGTGTCACTGTGAGGCAGCAGTTTTAACCCACTGTGTCACCGTGTCACTGTGAGGCAGCAGTGTTAACCCACTGTGTCACAGTGTCACTGTCAGGCAGCAGTGTTAACCCACTGTGTCACCGTGTCACTGTGAGGCAGCAGTGTTAACCGACTGTGTCACCGTGTCACCATGAGGCAGCAGTGTTATCCCACTGTGTCACCGTGTCGCTGTGAGGCAGCAGTGTTAACCCACTGTGTCACCGTGTCACTGTCAGGCAGCAGTGTTAACCCACTGTGTCACCGTGTCACTGTGACGGAGCAGTGTTAACCCACTGTGTCACCGTGTCACTGTGAGACAGCAGTGTTAATCCACTGTGTCACTGTGAGGCAGCAGTGTTAACCCACTGTGTCACCGTGTCACTGTGAGGCAGCAGTGTTAACCACTGTGTCACCGTGTCGCTGTCAGACAGCAGTGTTAACCCACTGTCACAGTGGGTTAACACTGTGAGGCAGCAGTGTTAACCCACTGTGTCACCATGTCATTATGAGGAAGCAGTGTTAACCCACTGTGTCACCGTGTCACTGTGAGGCAGCAGTGTTAACCCACTGTGTCACCATGTCATTATGAGGATGCAGTGTTAACCCACTGTGTCTCCGTGTCGTTGTGAGGCAGCAGTGTTAACCCACTGTGCCACCGTGTCACTGTGAGGCAGCAGTGTTAACCCACTGTGTCACCGTGTCATGTCGAGGGAGCAGTGTTCACCCACTGTGCCACCGTGTCACTGTGAGGCAGCAGTGTTAACCCACTGTGTCACCGTGTCGCTGTGAGGCAGCAGTGTTAACCCACTGTGTCACCATGTCATGATGAGGGAGCAGTGTTAACCCACTGTGCCACAATGTCACTGTGAGGCAGCAGTGTTAACCCACTGCGTCACCGTGAGGCAGCAGTGTTAACCCACTGTGTCACCGTGTCGCTGTGAGGCAGCAGTGTTAACCCACCGTGCTACGGTGTCACTGTGAGACAGCAGTGTTAACCAGTGCGTCACCTTGTCACTGTGAGGCAGCAGTGTTAACCCACTGTGCTACCGTGTCACTGTGAGGCAGCAGTGTTAACCCACTGTGTCACCGTGTCACTGTGAGGCAGCAGTGTTAACCACTGTGTCACCGTGTCACTGTGAGACAGCAGTTTTAACCCACTGTGTCACTGTGTCGCTGTGAGGGAGCAGTGTTAACCCACTGTGCCACCGTGTCACAGTGAGACAGCAGTGTTAACCCACTGTGTCACCGTGTCACTGAGAGGCAGCAGTGTTAACCCACTGTGTCACCGTGTCACTGTGAGACAGCAGTGTTAACCCACTGTGTCACCGTGTCACTGTGAGACAGCAGTGTTAACCCACTGTGTCACCGTGTCACTGAGAGGCAGCAGTGTTAACACACTGTGTCACCGTGTCACTGTGAGACAGCAGTGTTAACCCACTGTCCCACCGTGTCACTGTGAGACAGCAGTGTTAACCACTGTGTCACCGTGTCACTGTGAGGCAGCAGTGTTAACCCACTGTGTCACCGTGTCGCTGTGAGACAGCAGTGTTAACCCACTGTGTCACCGTGTCGATGTGAGATAGCAGTGTTAACCCACTGTGTCACCGTGTCACTGTGAGACAGCAGTGTTAACCCACTGTGTCACCGTGTAACTGTGAGGCAGCAGCATTAACGCACTGTGTCACCGTGTCACAGTGAGGCAGCAGTGTTAACCCACTGTGTCACCGTGTCACTGTGAGGCAGCAGTGTTAACCCACTGTGTCATCGTGTGACTGTGAGGCAGCAGTTTTAACCCACTGTGTCACCGTGTCACTGTGAGGCAGCAGTGTTAACCCACTGTGTCACCGTGTCACTGTGAGGCAGCAGTGTTAACCCACTGTGTCACCTTGTCACTGTGAGGCAGCAGTGTTAACCCACTGTGTCACCGTGTCGCTCTGAGGCAGCAGTGTTAACCCACTGTGTCACCGTGTCACTGTGAGGCAGCAGTGTTAACCCACTGTGTCACCGTGTCACTGTCAGGCAGCAGTGTTAACCCACTGTGTCACCGTGTCACAGTGAGGCAGCAGTGTTAACCCACTGTGTCATCGTGTCACTTTGAGGCAGCAGTGTTAACCCACTGTGTCACCGTGTCGCTGTGAGGCAGCAGTGTTAACCCACTGTGTCACCGTGTCGCTGTGAGACAGCAGTGTTAACCCACTGTGTCACCGTGTCGCTGTGAGGCAGCAGTGTTAACCCACTGTGTCACCGTGTCACTGTGAGGCAGCAGTGTTAACCCACTGTGTAACCGTGTCACTGTGAGACAGCAGTGTTATCCACTGTGTCACCGTGTCACTGTGAGGCAGCAGTGTTAACCACTGTGTCACCGTGTCACTGTGAGACAGCAGTGTTAACCCACTGTGTCACTGTGTCGCTGTGAGGGAGCAGTGTTAACCCACAGTGCCACCGTGTCACAGTGAGACAGCAGTGTTAACCCACTGTGTCACCATGTCACTGTGAGGCAGCAGTGTTAACCCACTGTGTCATCGTGTCACTGTGAGACAGCAGTGTTAACCCACTGACCCACCGTGTCACTGTGAGACAGCAGTGTTAACCACTGTGACACCGTGTCACTGTGAGGCAGCAGTGTTAAACCACTGTGTCACCGTGTCGCTGTGAGACAGCAGTGTTAACCCACTGTGTCACCGTGTCGATGTGAGATATCAGTGTTAACCCACTGTGTCACCGTGTCACTGTGAGACAGCAGTGTTAACCCACTGTGTCACCGTGTCGCTGTGAGTCAGCAGTGTTAACCCACTGTGTCACCGTGTCACTGTGAGGCAGCAGTGTTAACCCTCTGTGTCACCGTGTCACTGTGACGGAACAGTGTTAACCCACTGTGTCACCGTGTCACTGTGAGACAGCAGTGTTAACCCACTGTGTCACTGTGTCACTGTGACGGAGCAGTGTTAACCCACTGTGTCACCGTGTCACTGTGAGACAGCAGTGTTAATCCACTGTGTCACTGTGAGGCAGCAGTGTTAACCCACTGTGTCACCGTGTCACTGTGAGGCAGCAGTGTTAACCCACTGTGTCACCATGTCATTATGAGGAAGCAGTGTTAACCCACTGTGTCATCGTGTGACTGTGAGGCAGCAGTTTTAACCCACTGTGTCACCGTGTCACTGTGAGGCAGCAGTGTTAACCCACTGTGACACAGTGTCACTGTCAGGCAGCAGTGTTAACCCACTGTGTCACCGTGTCACTGTGAGGCAGCAGTGTTAACCCACTGTGTCACCGTGTCACTGTGAGGCAGCAGTGTTAACCCACTCTGTCACCGTGTCACTGTGAGGCAGCAGTGTTAACCCACTGTGTCACCGTGTCACTGTGAGGCAGCAGTGTTAACCCACTGTGTCATCGTGTGACTGTGAGGCAGCAGTTTTAACCCACTGTGTCACCGTGTCACTGTGAGGCAGCAGTGTTAACCCACTGTGTCACAGTGTCACTGTCAGGCAGCAGTGTTAACCCACTGTGTCACCGTGTCACTGTGAGGCAGCAGTGTTAACCCACTGTGTCACCGTGTCACTGTGAGGCAGCAGTGTTAACCCACTGTGTCACCGTGTCACTGTGAGGCAGCAGTGTTAACCCACTGTGTCACCGTGTCGCTGTGAGACAGCAGTATTAACCCACTGTGTCACCGTGTCACTGTGAGGCAGCAGTGTTAACTCACTGTGCCACCGTGTCACTGTGAGGCAGCAGTTTTAACCCACTGTGTCACCGTGTCACTTTGAGGCAGCAGTGTTAACCCACTGTGTCACCGTGTCGCTGTGAGGCAGCAGTGTTAACCCACTGTGTCACCGTGTCGCTGTGAGACAGCCGTGTTAACCCACTGTGTCACCGTGTCGCTGTGAGGCAGCAGTGTTAACCCACTGTGTCACCGTGTCACTGTGAGGCAGCAGTGTTAACCCACTGTGTCACCGTGTCACTGTGAGACAGCAGTGTTATCCACTGTGTCACCGTGTCACTGTGAGGCAGCAGTGTTAACCACTGTGACACCGTGTCACTGTGAGACAGCAGTGTTAACCCACTGTGTCACTGTGTCGCTGTGAGGGAGCAGTGTTAACCCACAGTGCCACCGTGTCACAGTGAGACAGCAGTGTTAACCCAGTGTGTCACCGTGTCACTGAGAGGCAGCAGTGTTAACCCACTGTGTCATCGTGTCACTGTGAGACAGCAGTGTTAACCCACTGTCCCACCGTGTCACTGTGAGACAGCAGTGTTAACCACTGTGACACCGTGTCACTGTGAGGCAGCAGTATTAACCCACTGTATCACCATGTCATGATGAGGGGGCAGTGTTAACCCACTGTGTCACCGTGTCGCTGTGAGATAGCAGTGTTAACCCACTGTGTCACCGTGTCACTGTGAGACAGCAGTGTTAACCCACTGTGTCACCGTGTAACTGTGAGGCAGCAGCATTAACGCACTTTGTCACCGTGTCACTGTGAGGCAGCATTGTTAACCCACTGTGTCATCGTGTAACTTTGAGGCAGCAGTTTTAACCCACTGTGTCACCGTGTCACTGTGAGGCAGCAGTGTTAACCCACTGTGTCACCGTGTCACTGTGAGGCAGTATTGTTAACCCACTGTGTCATCGTGTCACTTTGAGGCAGCAGTGTTAACCCACTGTGTCAACGTGTCGCTGTGAGGCAGCAGTGTTAACCCACTGTGTCACCGTGTCGCTGTGAGACAGCAGTGTTAACCCACTGTGTCACCGTGTCGCTGTGAGGCAGCAGTGTTAACCCACTGTGTCACCGTGTCACTGTGAGGCAGCAGTGTTAACCCACTGTGTCACCGTGTCACTGTGACGGAGCAGTGTTAACCCACTGTGTCACCGTGTCAACCCACTGTGTCACCGTGTCACTGTGAGACAGCACTGTTAACCCACTGTGTCACCGTGTCACTGTGACGGAGCAGTGTTAACCCACTGTGTCACCGTGTCACTGTGAGACAGCAGTGTTAATCCACTGTGTCACTGTGAGGGAGCAGTGTTAACCCACTGTGTCACCCTGTCACTGTGAGGCAGCAGTGTTAACCCACTGTGTCACTGAGGGAGCAGTGTTAACCCACTGTGTCACCGTGTCGCTGTGAGGCAGCAGTGTTAACCCACTGTGTCGCTGTGAGACAGCAGTGTTAATCCACTGTGTCACTGTGAGGGAGCAGTGTTAACCCACTGTGTCACCGTGTCACTGTGAGGCAGCAGTGTTAACCACTGTGTCACCGTGTCACTGTGAGACTGCAGAGTTAACCCACTGTGTCACCGTGTCGCTGTGAGGCAGCAGTGTTAACCCACTGTGCCACCGTGTCACTGTGAGGCAGCAGTGTTAACCCACTGTGTCACCGTGTCACTGTGAGGCAGCAGTGTTAACCAGTTTGTCACCGTGTCGCTGTCAGTCAGCAGTGTTAACACTCAGAGTGGGTACTCTCACCGTGCCACTGTGAGGCAGCAGTGTTATCCCACTGTGTCACCATGTCATGATGAGGGAGCAGTGTTAACCCACTGTGCCACCGTATCACTGAGAGGCAGCAGTGTTAACCCACTGTGTCACTGTGAGGCAGCAGTGTTAACCAGTGTGTCACCGTGTCGCTGTCAGACAGCAGTGTTAACACTCAGAGTGGGTACTCTCACCGTGCCACTGTGAGGCAGCAGTGTTATCCCACTGTGTCACCATGTCATGATGAGGGAGCAGTGTTAACCCACTGTGCCACCGTATCACTGAGAGGCAGCAGTGTTAACCCACTGTGTCACCGTGTCATGTCGAGGGAGCCGTGTTCACCCACTGTGTCACCGTGTCACTGTGAGGCAGCAGTGTTAACCCACTGTGTCACCGTGTCGCTGTGAGGCAGCAGTGTTAACCCACTGTGTCACCGTGTCACTGTGAGGAAGCAGTGTTAACCACTGTGTCACCGTGTCACTGTGAGACAGCAGTGTTAACCCACTGTGTCACCGTGTCACTGTGAGGCAGCAGAGTTAACCCACTGTGCTGCCGTGTCACTGTGAGACAGCAGTGTTAACCACTGTGTCAGGTGTCACTGTGAGGCAGCAGTGTTGTCCCACTGTGCTACCGTGTCACTGTGAGGCAGCAGTGTTAACCCACTGTGTCACCGTGTCACTGTGAGACAGCAGTGTTAACCACTGTGTCACCGTGTCACTGTGAGGAAGCAGTGTTAACCACTGTGTCACCGTGTCACTGTGAGACAGCAGTGTTAACCCACTGTCTCACCGTGTCACTGAGAGGCAGCAGTGTGAACCCACTGTGTCACCGTGTCACTGTGAGACAGCAGTGTTAACCCACTGTGTCACCGTGTCACTGTGAGGCAGTAGTGTTAACCCACTGTGCCACCGTGTCACTGTGAGGCAGCAGTGTTAACCACTGTGTCACCGTGTCACTGTGAGGCAGCAGTGTTAACCCACTGTGTCAACGTGTCGCTGTGAGACAGCAGTGTTAACCCACTGTGTCACCGTGTCACTGTGAGACAGCAGTGTTAACCCACTGTGTCACCGTGTCACTGTGAGACAGCAGTGTTAACCCACTGTGTCGCCGTGTCAATGTGAGGCAGCAGTGTTAACGCACTGTGTCACCGTGTCACTGTGAGGCAGCAGTGTTAACCCGCTGTGTCACCGTGTCACTGTGAGGCAGCAGTGTTAACCCACTGTGTCATCGTGTCACTGTGAGGCAGCAGTGTTAACTCACTGTGTCACCGTGTCACTGTGAGGCAGCAGTGTTAACCCACTGTGTCACCGTGTCACTGTGAGGGAGCAGTGTTAACCCACTGTGTCACCGTGTCACTGTGAGGCAGCAGTTTTAACCCACTGTGTCACCGTGTCACTGTGAGGCAGCAGTTTTAACCCACTGTGTCACCGTGTCACTGTGAGGCAGCAGTGTTAACCACTGTGTCACCGTGTCGCTGTCAGACAGCAGTGTTCACCCACTGTCACCGTGTCACTGTGAGGCAGCAGTGTTAACCCACTGTGTCACCATGTCATGATGAGGGGGCAGTGTTAACCCACTGTGCCACCGTGTCACTGTGAGACAGCAGTGTTAACCCTCTGTGTCACCGTGTCACTGAGAGGCAGCAGTGTTAACCCACTCTGTCACCGTGTCACTGTGAGACAGCAGTGTTAACCCACTGTGTCACCGTGTCACTGTGAGACACCAGTGTTAACCCACTGTGCCACCGTGTCACTGTGAGACAGCAGTGTTAACCCACTGTGTCACCGTGTCACTGTGAGGCAGCAGTGTTAACCCACTGTGCCACCGTGTCACTGTGAGGCAGCAGTGTTAACCACTGTGTCACCGTGTCACCGTGAGGCAGCAGTGATAACCCACTGTGTCACCGTGTCGCTGTGAGACAGCAGTGTTAACCCACTGTGTCACCATGTCGCTGTGAGATAGCAGTGTTAACCCACTGTGTCACCGGGTCACTGTGAGGCAGCAGTGTTAACCCACTCTGTCATCGTGTCGCTGTGAGACAGCAGTGTTAACCCACTGTGTCACAGTGTCACTGTGAGGTAGCAGTGTTAACACACTGTGTCACCGTGTCACTGTCAGGCAGCAGTGTTAACCCACTGTGTCATCGTGTCACTTTGAGGCAGCAGTGTTAACCCACTGTGTCACCGTGTCACTGTGAGGCAGCAGTGTTAACCCACTGTGTCACCGTGTCGCTGTGAGGCAGCAGTGTTAACCCACTGTGTCACCGTGTCGCTGTGAGACAGCAGTGTTAACGAACTGTGTCACCGTGTCGCTGTGAGGCAGCAGTGTTAACCCACTGTGTCACCGTGTCACTGTGAGGCAGCAGTGTTAACCCACTGTGTCACCGTGTCACTGTGAGGCAGCAGTGTTAACCCACTGTGTCACCGTGTCATCCCACTGTGTCACCGTGTCACTGTGAGGGAGCAGTGTTAACCCACTGTGTCACCGTGTCACTGTGAGGCAGCAGTGTTAACCCACTGTGCTACCGTGTCACTGTGAGGCAGCAGTGTTAACCCACTGTGTCACCGTGTCATCCCACTGTGTCACCGTGTCACTGTGAGGGAGCAGTGTTAACCCACTGTGTCACCGTGTCACTGTGAGGCAGCAGTGTTAACCCACTGTGTCACCGTGTCGCTGTGAGGCAGCAGTGTTAACCCACTGTGTCACCGTGTCACTGTGAGGCAGCAGAGTTAACCCACTGTGCTGCCGTGTCACTGTGAGACAGCAGTGTTAACCACTGTGTCAGGTGTCACTGTGAGGCAGCAGTGTTGTCCCACTGTGCTACCGTGTCACTGTGAGGCAGCAGTGTTAACCCACTGTGTCACCGTGTCACTGTGAGACAGCAGTGTTAACCCACTGTGTCACCGTGTCACTGTGAGGCAGCAGTGTTAACCACTGTGTCACCGTGTCACTGTGAGGCAGCAGTGGTGTCCCACTGTGCTACCGTGTCACTGTGAGGCAGCAGTGTTAACCCACTGTGTCACCGTGTCACTGTGAGACAGCAGTGTTAACCACTGTGTCACCGTGTCACTGTGAGGCAGCAGTGTTAACCACTGTGTCACCGTGTCACTGTGAGAAAGCAGTGTTAACCCACTGTGTCACCGTGTCACTGAGAGGCAACAGTGTTAACCCACTGTGTCACCGTGTCACTGTGAGACAGCAGTGTTAACCCACTGTGTCACCGTGTCACTGTGAGGCAGTAGTGTTAACCCACTGTGCCACCGTGTCACTGTGAGGCAGCAGTGTTAACCACTGTGTCACCGTGTCACTGTCAGGCAGCAGTGTTAACCCACTGTGTCAACGTGTCGCTGTGAGACAGCAGTGTTAAAACACTGTGTCACCGTGTCGCTGTGAGACAGCAGTGTTAACCCACTGTGTCACCGTGTCACTGAGAGGCAACAGTGTTAACCCACTGTGTCACCGTGTCACTGTGAGACAGCAGTGTTAACCCACAGTGCCACCGTGTCACAGTGAGACAGCAGTGTTAACCCACTGTGTCACCGTGTCACTGAGAGGCAGCAGTGTTAACCCACTGTGTCATCGTGTCACTGTGAGACAGCAGTGTTAACCCACTGTCCCACCGTGTCACTGTGAGACAGCAGTGTTAACCACTGTGACACCGTGTCACTGTGAGGCAGCAGTGTTAACCCACTGTGTCACCGTGTCGCTGTGAGACAGCATTGTTAACCCACTGTGTCACCGTGTCGCTGTGAGACAGCAGTGTTAACCCACTGTGTCACCGTGTCACTGTGAGGCAGCAGTGTTAACCCACTGTGTCACCGTGTCACTGTGAGGCAGCAGTGTTAACCACTGTGTCACCGTGTCACTGTGAGACAGCAGTGTTAACCCACTGTGTCACCGTGTAACTGTGAGGCAGCAGCATTAACGCACTTTGTCACCGTGTCACTGTGAGGCAGCATTGTTAACCCACTGTGTCATCGTGTAACTTTGAGGCAGCAGTTTTAACCCACTGTGTCACCGTGTCACTGTGAGGCAGCAGTGTTAACCCACTGTGTCACCGTGTCACTGTGAGGCAGTATTGTTAACCCACTGTGTCATCGTGTCACTTTGAGGCAGCAGTGTTAACCCACTGTGTCAACGTGTCGCTGTGAGGCAGCAGTGTTAACCCACTGTGTCATCGTGTCGCTGTGAGACAGCAGTGTTAACCCACTGTGTCACCGTGTCGCTGTGGGGCAGCAGTGTTAACCCACTGTGTCACCGTGTCACTGTGAGGCAGCAGTGTTAACCCACTGTGTCACCGTGTCACTGTGACGGAGCAGTGTTAACCCACTGTGTCACCGTGTCAACCCACTGTGTCACCGTGTCACTGTGAGACAGCACTGTTAACCCACTGTGTCACCGTGTCACTGTGACGGAGCAGTGTTAACCCACTGTGTCACCGTGTCACTGTGAGACAGCAGTGTTAATCCACTGTGTCACTGTGAGGGAGCAGTGTTAACCCACTGTGTCCCCCTGTCACTGTGAGGCAGCAGTCTTAACCCACTGTGTCACTGAGGGAGCAGTGTTAACCCACTGTGTCACCGTGTCGCTGTGAGGCAGCAGTGTTAACCCACTGTGTCGCTGTGAGACAGCAGTGTTAATCCACTGTTTCACTGTGAGGGAGCAGTGTTAACCCACTGTGTCACTTGATAAGGAGGATGTGCAGGATATTCTGGAGGGTCTGAAAATAGATAAATCCCCTGGTCCGGATGGGATTTATCCAAGGATTCTCTGGGAGGCAAGAGAAGTGATTGCAGAGCCTCTGGCTCTGATCTTCAGGTCGTCGTTGGCCTCTGGTATAGTACCAGAAGATTGGAGGTTAGCGAATGTTGTCCCATTGTTTAAGAAGGGGAACAGAGACTTCCCCGGGAATTATAGACCGGTGAGTCTCACTTCTGTTGTCGGCAAGATGTTGGAAAAAATTATAAGGGATAGGATTTATAGTTATTTGGAGAGTAATGAATTGATAGGTGATAGTCAGCATGGTTTTGTGGCAGGTAGGTCGTGCCTTACTAACCTTATTGAGTTTTTTGAGAAAGTGACCAAGGAGGTGGATGGGGGCAAGGCAGTGGACGTGGTATATATGGATTTTAGTAAGGCGTTTGATAAGGTTCACCATGGTAGGCTTCTGCAGAAAATGCAGATGTATGGGATTGGTGGTGATCTAGGAAATTGGATCAGGAATTGGCTAGCGGATAGGAAACAGAGGGTGGTGGTTGATAGTAAATATTCATAATGGAGTGCGGTTACAAGTGGTGTACCTCAGGGATCTGTTTTGGGGCCACTGCTGTTTGTAATATTTATTAATGATCTGGATGAGGGTATAGTTGGGTGGATTAGCAAATTTGCTGATGACACCAAAGTCGGTGGTGTGGTAGACAGTGAGGAAGGGTGTCGTAGTTTGCAGGAAGACTTAGACAGGTTGCAAAGTTGGGCCGAGAGGTGGCGGATGGAGTTTAATGCGGAGAAGTGTGAGGTAATTCACTTTGGTAGGAATAACAGATGTGTTGAGTATAGGGCTAACGGGAGGACTTTGAATAGTGTGGAGGAGCAGAGGGATCTAGGTGTATGTGTGCATAGATCCCTGAAAGTTGGGAATCAAGTAGATAAGGTTGTTAAGAAGGCATATGGTGTCTTGGCGTTTATTGGTAGGGGGATTGAATTTAGGAGTCGTAGCGTTATGTTGCAACTGTACACAACTCTGGTGCGGCCGCACTTGGAGTACTGTGTGCAGTTCTGGTCCCCACATTACAGGAAGGATGTGGAGGCTTTGGAGAGGGTGCAGAGGAGGTTTACCAGGATGTTGCCTGGTATGGAGGGGAGATCCTATGAGGAGAGGCTGAGGGATTTGGGATTGTTTTCGCTGGAAAGGCGGCGGCTAAGAGGGGATCTTATTGAAACATATAAGATGATTAGAGGTTTAGATAGGGTGGATAGTGATAGCCTTTTTCCTCTGATGGAGAAATCCAGCACGAGGGGGCATGGCTTTAAATTGAGGGGGGGTAGTTATAGAACCGATGTCAGGGGTAGGTTCTTTACCCAGAGGGTGGTGAGGGATTGGAATGCCCTGCCAGCATCAGTAGTAAATGCGCCTAGTTTGGGGGCGTTTAAGAGATCCGTAGATAGGTTCATGGACGAAAAGAAATTGGTTTAGGTTGGAGGGTCACAGTTTTTTTTTTAACTGGTCGGTGCAACATCGTGGGCCGAAGGGCCTGTTCTGCGCTGTAATGTTCTATGTTCTATGTTCTATGTTCTATATGTGTCACTGTGAGGCAGCAGTGTTAACCACTGTGTCACCGTGTCACTGTGAGACTGCAGAGTTAACCCACTGTGTCACCGTGTCGCTGTGAGGCAGCAGTGTTAACCCACTGTGCCACCGTGTCACTGTGAGGCAGCAGTGTTAACCCACTGTGTCACCGTGTCACGGTGAGGCAGCAGTGTTAACCAGTGTGTCACCGTGTCGCTGTCAGACAGCAGTATTAACCCACTCTCACCGTGCCACTGTGAGGCAGCAGTGTTATCCCACTGTGTCACCATGTCATGATGAGGGAGCAGTGTTAACCCACTGTGCCACCGTATCACTGAGAGGCAGCAGTGTTAACCCACTGTGTCACCGTGTCATGTCGAGGGAGCCGTGTTCACCCACTGTATCACCGTGTCACTGTGAGGCAGCAGTGTTAACCCACTGTGTCACCGTGTCGCTGTGAGGCAGCAGTGTTAACCCACTGTGTCACCGTGTCACTGTGAGGCAGCAGAGTTAACCCACAGTGCTGCCGTGTCACTGTGAGACAGCAGTGTTAACCACTGTGTCAGGTGTCACTGTGAGGCAGCAGTGTTGTCCCACTGTGCTACCGTGTCACTGTGAGGCAGCAGTGTTAACCCACTGTGTCAGCGTGTCACTGTGAGACAGCAGTGTTAACCACTGTGTCACCGTGTCACTGTGAGGAAGCAGTGTTAACCACTGTGTCACCGTGTCACTGTGAGACAGCAGTGTTAACCCACTGTCTCACCGTGTCACTGAGAGGCAGCAGTGTGAACCCACTGTGTCACCGTGTCACTGTGAGACAGCAGTGTTAACCCACTGTGTCACCGTGTCACTGTGAGGCAGTAGTGTTAACCCACTGTGCCACCGTGTCACTGTGAGGCAGCAGTGTTAACCACTGTGTCACCGTGTCACTGTGAGGCAGCAGTGTTAACCCAATGTGTCAACGTGTCGCTGTGAGACAGCAGTGTTAACCCACTGTGTCACCGTGTCGCTGTGAGACAGCAGTGTTAACCCACTGTGTCACCGTGTCACTGTGAGACAGCAGTGTTAACCCACTGTGTCGCCGTGTCACTGTGAGGCAGCAGTGTTAACGCACTGTGTCACCGTGTCACTGTGAGGCAGCAGTGTTAACCCACTGTGTCACCGTGTCACTGTGAGGCAGCAGTGTTAACCCACTGTGTCATCGTGTCACTGTGAGGCAGCAGTGTTAACTCACTGTGTCACCGTGTCACTGTGAGGCAGCAGTGTTAACCCACTGTGTCACCGTGTCACTGTGAGGGAGCAGTGTTAACCCACTGTGTCACCGTGTCACTGTGAGGCAGCAGTTTTAACCCACTGTGTCACCGTGTCACTGTGAGGCATCAGTGTTAACCCACTGTGTCACCGTGTCGCTGTGAGGCAGCAGTGTTAACCCACAGTATCACCGTGCCACTGGGAGGCAGCAGTGTTAACCCACAGTGTCACCTTGTCAATGTGAGGCAGCAGTTTTAACCCACTGTGTCACCGTGTCACTGTGAGGCAGCAGTGTTAACCACTGTGTCACCGTGTCGCTGTCAGACAGCAGTGTTCACCCACTGTCACCGTGTCACTGTGAGGCAGCAGTGTTAACCCACTGTGTCACCATGTCATGATGAGGGGGCAGTGTTAACCCACTGTGCCACCGTGTCACTGTGAGACAGCAGTGTTAACCCTCTGTGTCACCGTGTCACTGAGAGGCAGCAGTGTTAACCCACTGTGTCACCGTGTCACTGTGAGACAGCAGTGTTAACCCACTGTGTCACCGTGTCACTGTGAGACACCAGTGTTAACCCACTGTGCCACCGTGTCACTGTGAGACAGCAGTGTTAACCCACTGTGTCACCGTGTCACTGTGAGGCAGCAGTGTTAACCCACTGTGCCACCGTGTCACTGTGAGGCAGCAGTGTTAACCACTGTGTCACCGTGTCACCGTGAGGCAGCAGTGTTAACCCACTGTGTCACCGTGTCGCTGTGAGACAGCAGTGTTAACCCACTGTGTCACCATGTCGCTGTGAGATAGCAGTGTTAACCCACTGTGTCACCGTGTCACTGTGAGGCAGCAGTGTTAACCCACTCTGTCATCGTGTCGCTGTGAGACAGCAGTGTTAACCCACTGTGTCACAGTGTCACTGTGAGGTAGCAGTGTTAACACACTGTGTCACCGTGTCACTGTCAGGCAGCAGTGTTAACCCACTGTGTCATCGTGTCACTTTGAGGCAGCAGTGTTAACCCACTGTGTCACCGTGTCACCGTGAGGCAGCAGTGTTAACCCACTGTGTCACCGTGTCGCTGTGAGGCAGCAGTGTTAACGAACTGTGTCACCGTGTCGCTGTGAGGCAGCAGTGTTAACCCACTGTGTCACCGTGTCACTGTGAGGCAGGAGTGTTAACCCACTGTGTCACCGTGTCACTGTGAGGCAGCAGTGTTAACCCACTGTGTCACCGTGTCATCCCACTGTGTCACCGTGTCACTGTGAGGGAGCAGTGTTAACCCACTGTGTCACCGTGTCACTGTGAGGCAGCAGTGTTAACCAACTGTGCTACCGTGTCACTGTGAGGCAGCAGTGTTAACCCACTGTGTCACCGTGTCGCTGTGAGACAGCAGTGTTAACCCACTGTGTCACCGTGTCACTGTGAGGCAGCAGTGTTAACCCACTGTGTCACCGTGTCGCTGTGTGGCAGCAGTGTTAACCCACTGTGTCACCGTGTCACTGTGAGGCAGCAGTGTTAACCCACTGTGTCACCGTGTCACTGTGAGGCAGCAGTGTTAACCCACTGTGTCACCGTGTCATCCCACTGTGTCACCGTGTCACTGTGAGGGAGCAGTGTTAACCCACTGTGTCACCGTGTCACTGTGAGGCAGCAGTGTTAACCCACTGTGTCACCGTGTCGCTGTGAGGCAGCAGTGTTAACCCACTGTGTCACCGTGTCACTGTGAGGCAGCAGAGTTAACCCACTGTGCTGCCGCGTCACTGTGAGACAGCAGTGTTAACCACTGTGTCAGGTGTCACTGTGAGGCAGCAGTGTTGTCCCACTGTGCTACCGTGTCACTGTGAGGCAGCAGTGTTAACCCACTGTGTCACCGTGTCACTGTGAGACAGCAGTGTTAACCACTGTGTCACCGTGTCACTGTGAGGCAGCAGTGTTAACCACTGTGTCACCGTTTCACTGTGAGAAAGCAGTGTTAACCCACTGTGTCACCGTGTCACTGAGAGGCAACAGTGTTAACCCACTGTGTCACCGTGTCACTGTGAGACAGCAGTGTTAACCCACTGTGTCACCGTGTCACTGTGAGGCAGTAGTGTTAACCCACTGTGCCACCGTGTCACTGTGAGGCAGCAGTGTTAACCACTGTGTCACCGTGTCACTGTGAGGCAGCAGTGTTAACCCACTGTGTCAACGTGTCACTGTGAGGCAGCAGTGTTAACCCACTGTGCCACCGTGTCACTGTGAGACAACAGTGTTAAAACACTGTGTCACCGTGTCGCTGTGAGACAGCAGTGTTAACCCACTGTGTCGCCGTGTCACTGTGAGGCAGCAGTGTTAACGCACTGTGTCACCGTGTCACTGTGAGGCAGCAGTGTTAACCCACTGTGTCACCGTGTCACTGTGAGGCCGCAGTGTTAACCCACTGTGTCATCGTGTCACTGTGAGGCAGCAGTGTTAACCCACTGTGTCACCGTGTCACTGTGAGGCAGCAGTGTTAACCCACTGTGTCACCGTGTCACTGTGAGGGAGCAGTGTTAACCCACTGTGTCACCGTGTCACTGTGAGGCAGCAGTTTTAACCCACTGTGTCACCGTGTCACTGTGAGGCAGCACTGTTAACCCACTGTGTCACCGTGTCACTGTGAGGCAGCAGTGTTAACCACTGTGTCCCGGGTCGCTGTCAGACAGCAGTGTTAACCCACTGTCACCGTGTCACTGTGAGGCAGCAGTGTTAACCCACTGTGTCACCGTGTCACTGTGAGACAGCAGTGTTAACCCACTGTGTCACCGTGTAACGGTGAGGCAGCAGCATTAACGCACTTTGTCACCGTGTCACTGTGAGGCAGCATTGTTAACCCACTGTGTCATCGTGTAACTTTGAGGCAGCAGTTTTAACCCACTGTGTCACCGTGTCACTGTGAGGCAGCAGTGTTAACCCACTGTGTCACCGTGTCACTGTGAGGCAGTATTGTTAACCCACTGTGTCATCGTGTCACTTTGAGGCAGCAGTGTTAACCCACTGTGTCACCGTGCCGCTGTGAGACAGCAGTGTTAACCCACTGTGTCACCGTGTCGCTGTGGGGCAGCAGTGTTAACCCACTGTGTCACCGTGTCACTGTGAGGCAGCAGTGTTAACCCACTGTGTCACCGTGTCACTGTGACGGAGCCGTGTTAACCCACTGTGTCACCGTGTCAACCCACTGTGTCACCGTGTCACTGTGAGACAGCACTGTTAACCCACTGTGTCACCGTGTCACTGTGACGGAGCAGTGTTAACCCACTGTGTCACCGTGTCACTGTGAGACAGCAGTGTTAATCCACTGTGTCACTGTGAGGGAGCAGTGTTAACCCACTGTGTCACCCTGTCACTGTGAGGCAGCAGTCTTAACCCACTGTGTCACTGAGGGAGCAGTGTTAACCCACTGTGTCACCGTGTCGCTGTGAGGCAGCAGTGTTAACCCACTGTGTCGCTGTGAGACAGCAGTGTTAATCCACTGTGTCACTGTGAGGGAGCAGTGTTAACCCACTGTGTCACCGTGTCACTGTGAGGCAGCAGTGTTAACCACTGTGTCACCGTGTCACTGTGAGACTGCAGAGTTATCCCACTGTGTCACCGTGTCGCTGTGAGGCAGCAGTGTTAACCCACTGTGCCACCGTGTCACTGTGAGGCAGCAGTGTTAACCCACTGTGTCACCGTGTCACTGTGAGGCAGCAGTGTTAACCCACTGTGTCACCGTGTCACTGTGAGGCAGCAGTGTTAACCCACTGTGTCACTGTGTCACTGTGAGGGAGCAGTGTTAACCAGTGTGTCACCGTGTCGCTGTCAGACAGCAGTGTTAACCCACTCTCACCGTGCCACTGTGAGGCAGCAGTGTTATCCCACTGTGTCACCATGTCATGATGAGGGAGCAGTGTTAACCCACTGTGCCACCGTATCACTGAGAGGCAGCAGTGTTAACCCACTGTGTCACCGTGTCATGTCGAGGGAGCCGTGTTCACCCACTGTGTCACCGTGTCACTGTGAGGCAGCAGTGTTAACCCACTGTGTCACCGTGTCGCTGTGAGGCAGCAGTGTTAACCCACTGTGTCACCGTGTCACTGTGAGGCAGCAGAGTTAACCCACTGTGCTGCCGTGTCACTGTGAGACAGCAGTGTTAACCACTGTGTCAGGTGTCACTGTGAGGCAGCAGTGTTGTCCCACTGTGCTACCGTGTCACTGTGAGGCAGCAGTGTTAACCCACTGTGTCACCGTGTCACTGTGAGACAGCAGTGTTAACCACTGTGTCACCGTGTCACTGTGAGGAAGCAGTGTTAACCACTGTGTCACCGTGTCACTGTGAGACAGCAGTGTTAACCCACTGTCTCACCGTGTCACTGAGAGGCAGCAGTGTGAACCCACTGTGTCACCGTGTCACTGTGAGACAGCAGTGTTAACCCACTGTGTCACCGTGTCACTGTGAGGCAGTAGTGTTAACCCACTGTGCCACCGTGTCACTGTGAGGCAGCAGTGTTAACCACTTTGTCACCGTGTCACTGTGAGGCAGCAGTGTTAACCCACTGTGTTAACGTGTCGCTGTGAGACAGCAGTGTTAACCCACTGTGTCACCGTGTCGCTGTGAGACAGCAGTGTTAACCCACTGTGTCACCGTGTCACTGTGAGACAGCAGTGTTAACCCACTGTGTCGCCGTGTCACTGTGAGGCAGCAGTGTTAACGCACTGTGTCACCGTGTCACTGTGAGGCAGCAGTGTTAACCCACTGTGTCACCGTGTCACTGTGAGGCAGCAGTGTTAACCCACTGTGTCATCGTGTCACTGTGAGGCAGCAGTGTTAACTCACTGTGTCACCGTGTCACTGTGAGGCAGCAGTGTTAACCCACTGTGTCACCGTGTCACTGTGAGGCATCAGTGTTAACCCACTGTGTCACCGTGTGGCTGTGAGGCAGCAGTGTTAACCCACAGTATCACCGTGCCACTGGGAGGCAGCAGTGTTAACCCACAGTGTCACCTTGTCAATGTGAGGCAGCAGTTTTAACCCACTGTGTCACCGTGTCACTGTGAGGCAGCAGTGTTAACCACTGTGTCACCGTGTCGCTGTCAGACAGCAGTGTTCACCCACTGTCACCGTGTCACTGTGAGGCAGCAGTGTTAACCCACTGTGTCACCATGTCATGATGAGGGGGCAGTGTTAACCCACTGTGCCACCGTGTCACTGTGAGACAGCAGTGTTAACCCTCTGTGTCACCGTGTCACTGAGAGGCAGCAGTGTTAACCCACTGTGTCACCGTGTCACTGTGAGACAGCAGTGTTAACCCACTGTGTCACCGTGTCACTGTGAGACACCAGTGTTAACCCACTGTGCCACCGTGTCACTGTGAGACAGCAGTGTTAACCCACTGTGTCACCGTGTCACTGTGAGGCAGCAGAGTTAACCCACTGTGCCACCGTGTCACTGTGAGGCAGCAGTGTTAACCACTGTGTCACCGTGTCACCGTGAGGCAGCAGTGTTAACCCACTGTGTCACCGTGTCACTGTGAGACAGCAGTGTTAACCCACTGTGTCACCGTGTCACTGTGAGGCAGTAGTGTTAACCCACTGTGCCACCGTGTCACTGTGAGGCAGCAGTGTTAACCACTGTGTCACCGTGTCACTGTGAGGCAGCAGTGTTAACCCACTGTGTCAACGTGTCGCTGTGAGACAGCAGTGTTAAAACACTGTGTCACCGTGTCGCTGTGAGACAGCAGTGTTAACCCACTGTGTCACCGTGTCACTGTGAGACAGCAGTGTTAACCCACTGTGTCGCCGTGTCACTGTGAGGCAGCAGTGTTAACGCACTGTGTCACCGTGTCACTGTGAGGCAGCAGTGTTAACCCACTGTCTCACCGTGTCACTGTGAGGCCGCAGTGTTAACCCACTGTGTCATCGTGTCACTGTGAGGCAGCAGTGTTAACCCACTGTGTCACCGTGTCACTGTGAGGCAGCAGTGTTAACCCACTGTGTCACCGTGTCACTGTGAGGGAGCAGTGTTAACCCACTGTGTCACCGTGTCACTGTGAGGCAGCAGTTTTAACCCACTGTGTCACCGTGTCACTGTGAGGCAGCAGTGTTAACCCACTGTGTCACCGTGTCACTGTGAGGCAGCAGTGTTAACCACTGTGTCACCGTGTCGCTGTCAGACAGCAGTGTTAACCCACTGTCACCGTGTCACTGTGAGGCAGCAGTGTTAACCCACTGTGTCACCATGTCATGATGAGGGGGCAGTGTTAACCCACTGTGCCACCGTGTCACTGCGAGACAGCAGTGTTAACCCTCTGTGTCACCGTGTCACGGAGAGGCAGCAGTGTTAACCCACTGTGTCACCGTGTCACTGTGAGACAGCAGTGTTAACCCACTGTGTCACCGTGTCACTGTGAGACACCAGTGTTAACCCACTGTGCCACCGTGTCACTGTGAGACAGCCGTGTTAACCCACTGTGTCACCGTGTCGCTGTGAGGCAGCAGTGTTAACCCACTGTGCCACCGTGTCACTGTGAGGCAGCAGTGTTAACCACTGTGTCACCGTGTCACTGTGAGGCAGCAGTGTTAACCCACTGTGTCACAGTGTCACTGTGAGGTAGCAGTGTTAACCCACTGTGTCACCGTGTCACTGTCAGGCAGCAGTGTTAACCCACTGTGTCATCGTGTCACTTTGAGGCAGCAGTGTTAACCCACTGTATCACCGTGTCACTGTGAGGCAGCAGTGTTAACCCACTGTGTCACCATGTCACTGTGAGGTAGCAGTGTTAACCCACTGTGTCACCGTGTCACTGTCAGGCAGCAGTTATAACCTACTGTGCCACCGTGTCACTGTGAGGCAGCAGTGTTAACCCACTGTGTCACCGTGTCACTGTGAGGGAGCTGTGTTAACCCACTGTGTCACCGTGTCAACCCACTGTCTCACCGTGTCACTGTGAGGCAGCAGTGTTAACCCACTGTGTCACCGTTTCACAGTGAGACAGCAGTGTGAACCCACTGTGTCACCGTGTCACTGTGAGACAGCAGTGTTAACCCACTGTGTCACTGTGAGGGAGCAGTGTTAACCCACTGTGTCACCGTGTCACTGTGAGGCAGCAGTCTTAACCCACTGTGTCACTGAGGGAGCAGTGTTAACCCACTGTGTCACCGTGTCGCTGTGAGGCAGCAGTGTTAACCCACTCTGTCGCTGTGAGACAGCAGTGTAAACCCACTGTGTCACCGCGTCACTGTGAGGCAGCAGTGTTAACCACAGTGTCACCATGTCACTGTGAGAATGCAGAGTTAACCAACTGTGTCACCGTGTCGCTGTGAGGCAGCAGTGTTAACACACTGTGTCACCGTGTCACTGTGAGGCAGCAGTGTTAACCCACTGTGTCACCGTGTCGCTGTGAGACAGCAGTGTTAACCCACTGTGCCACCGTGTCACTGTGAGGCAGTAGTGTTAACCCACTGTGTCACCGTGTCGCTGTGAGGCAGCAGTGTTAACCCACTGTGTCACCGTGTCACTGTGAGGCAGCAGTGTTAACACACTGTGTCACCGTGTCACTGTGAGGCAGCAGTGTTAACCCACTGTGTCACCGTGTCGCTGTGAGACAGCAGTGTTAACCCACTGTGTCACCGTGTCACTGTGAGGCAGCAGTGTTAACACACTGTGTCACCGTGTCACTGTGAGACAGCAGTGTTAACCCACTGTGTCACCGTGTCACTGTGAGGCAGCAGTGTTAACCCACTGTGTCACCGTGTCGCTGTGAGACAGCAGTGTTAACCCACTGTGTCACCGTGTCACTGTGAGGCAGCAGTCTTAACCCACGGTGTCACTGAGGGAGCAGTGTTAACCCACTGTGTCACCGTGTCGCTGTGAGGCAGCAGTGTTAAACCACTGTGTCACCGTGTCACTGTGAGACAGCAGTGTTAACCACTGTGTCACCGTGTCACTGTGAGACAGCAGTGTTAACAACTGTGTCACCGTGTCACTGTGAGACTGCAGTGTTAACCCACTGTGTCACCGTGTCACTGTGAGGCAGCAGTGTTAACCCACTGTGTCATCGTGTCGCTGTGAGGCAGCAGCATTAACGCACTGTGTCACCGTGTCACTGTGAGACTGCAGTGTTAACCCACTGTGCCACCGTGTCACTGTGAGGCAGCAGTGTTAACCCACTGTGTCATCGTGTCACTGTGAGACAGCAGTGTTAACCCACTGTGTCACCGTGTCACTGTGAGGCAGCAGTTATAACCTACTGTGCCACCGTGTCACTGTGAGGCAGCAGTGTTAACCCACTGTGTCACCGTGTCGCTGTGAGGCAGCAGTGTTAACCCACTGTGCCACCGTGTCACTGTGAGGCAGCAGTGTTAACCATAGTGTCACCGTGTCACTGTGAGGCAGCAGTGTTAACCCACTGTGACACCGTGTGGCTGTGAGACAGCAGTGTTAACCCACTGTGTCACCGTGTCGCTGTGAGACAGCAGTGTTAACCCACTGTGTCACCGTGTCGCTGTGAGGAAGCAGTGTTAACACACTGTGTCACCGTGTCACTGTGAGGCAGCAGTGTTAACCCACTGTGTCTCCGTGTCACTGTGAGGGAGCAGTGTTAACCCACTGTGTCACCGTGTCAACCCACTGTGTAACCGTGTCACTGTGAGGCAGCAGTGTTAACCCACTGTGTCACCGTGTCACTGTGAGGCAGCAGTGTTAACCCACTGTGTCATCGTGTCACTTTGAGGCAGCAGTGTTAACCCACTGTGTCACCGTGTCACTGTGAGGCAGAAGTGTTAACCCACTGTGTCACCGTGTCACTGTGAGGCAGCCGTGTTAACCCACTGTGTCACCGTGTCGCTGTGAGGTAGCAGTGTTAACCCACTGTGTCACCGTGTCGCTGTGAGACAGCAGTGTTAACCCACTGTGTCACCGTGTCACTGTGAGGCAGCAGTGTTAACCCACTGTGTCACCGTGTCACTCTGAGGGAGCAGTGTTAACCCACTGTGTCACCGTGTCAACCCACTGTGTCACCGTGTCACTGTGAGACAGCACTGTTAACCCAATGTGTCACGGTGTCACAGTGAGAGAGCAGTGTTAACCCACTGTGTCACCGTGTCACTGTGAGACAGCAGTGTTAACCAACTGTGTCACTGTGAGGGAGCAGTGTTAACCCACTGTGTCACCGTGTCGCTGTGAGGCAGCAGTGTTAATCCACTGTGCCGCTGTGAGACAGCAGTGTTAACCCACTGTGTCACCGTGTCACTGTGAGGCAGCAGTGTTATCCACTGTGTCACCGTGTCACTGAGAGACAGCAGAGTTAACCCACTGTGTCACCGTGAGGCAGCAGTGTTAACCCACTGTGTCAACGTGTCGCTGTGAGGCAGCAGTGTTAACCCACTGTGCCACCGTGTCACTGTGAGACAGCAGTGTTAACCCACTGTGTCACCGTGTAACTGTGAGGCAGCCGTGTTAACCCACTGTGTCACCGTGTCGCTGTGAGACAGCAGTGTTAACCCACTGTGTCACCGTGTCACTCTGAGGCAGCAGTGTTAACCCACTGTGTCACCGTGTCACTCTGAGGGAGCAGTGTTAACCCACTGTGTCACCGTGTCAACCCACTGTGTCACCGTGTCACTGTGAGACAGCACTGTTAACCCAATGTGTCACGGTGTCACAGTGAGACAGCAGTGTTAACCCACTGTGTCACCGTGTCACTGTGAGGCAGTAGTGTTAACCCACTGTGCCACCGTGTCACTGTGAGGCAGCAGTGTTAACCACTTTGTCACCGTGTCACTGTGAGGCAGCAGTGTTAACCCACTGTGTTAACGTGTCGCTGTGAGACAGCAGTGTTAACCCACTGTGTCACCGTGTCGCTGTGAGACAGCAGTGTTAACCCACTGTGTCACCGTGTCACTGTGAGACAGCAGTGTTAACCCACTGTGTCGCCGTTTCACTGTGAGGCAGCAGTGTTAACGCACTGTGTCACCGTGTCACTGTGAGGCAGCAGTGTTAACCCACTGTGTCACCGTGTCACTGTGAGGCAGCAGTGTTAACCCACTGTGTCATCGTGTCACTGTGAGGCAGCAGTGTTAACTCACTGTGTCACCGTGTCACTGTGAGGCAGCAGTGTTAACCCACTGTGTCACCGTGTCACTGTGAGGCATCAGTGTTAACCCACTGTGTCACCGTGTGGCTGTGAGGCAGCAGTGTTAACCCACAGTATCACCGTGCCACTGGGAGGCAGCAGTGTTAACCCACAGTGTCACCTTGTCAATGTGAGGCAGCAGTTTTAACCCACTGTGTCACCGTGTCACTGTGAGGCAGCAGTGTTAACCACTGTGTCACCGTGTCGCTGTCAGACAGCAGTGTTCACCCAATGTCACCGTGTCACTGTGAGGCAGCAGTGTTAACCCACTGTGTCACCATGTCATGATGAGGGGGCAGTGTTAACCCACTGTGCCACCGTGTCACTGTGAGACAGCAGTGTTAACCCTCTGTGTCACCGTGTCACTGAGAGGCAGCAGTGTTAACCCACTGTGTCACCGTGTCACTGTGAGACAGCAGTGTTAACCCACTATGTCACCGTGTCACTGTGAGACACCAGTGTTAACCCACTGTGCCACCGTGTCACTGTGAGACAGCAGTGTTAACCCACTGTGTCACCGTGTCACTGTGAGGCAGCAGAGTTAACCCACTGTGCCACCGTGTCACTGTGAGGCAGCAGTGTTAACCACTGTGTCACCGTGTCACCGTGAGGCAGCAGTGTTAACCCACTGTGTCACCGTGTCGCTGTGAGACAGCAGTGTTAACCCACTGTGTCACCATGTCGCTGTGAGATAGCAGTGTTAACCCACTGTGTCACCGTGTCACTGTGAGGCAGCAGTGTTAACCCACTCTGTCATCGTGTCGCTGTGAGACAGCAGTGTTAACCCACTGTGTCACAGTGTCACTGTGAGGTAGCAGTGTTAACACACTGTGTCACCGTGTCACTGTCAGGCAGCAGTGTTAACCCACTGTGTCATCGTGTCACTTTGAGGCAGCAGTGTTAACCCACTGTGTCACCGTGTCACTGTGAGGCAGCAGTGTTAACCCACTGTGTCACCGTGTCGCTGTGAGGCAGCAGTGTTAACCCACTGTGTCACCGTGTCGCTGTGAGACAGCAGTGTTAACGAACTGTGTCACCGTGTCGCTGTGAGGCAGCAGCGTTAACCCACTGTGTCACCGTGTCACTGTGAGGCAGCAGTGTTAACCCACTGTGTCACCGTGTCATCCCACTGTGTCACCGTGTCACTGTGAGGGAGCTGTGTTAACCCACTGTGTCACCGTGTCACTGTGAGGCAGCAGTGTTAACCCACTGTGCTACCGTGTCTCTGTGAGGCAGCAGTGTTAACCCACTGTGTCACCGTGTCATCCCACTGTGTCACCGTGTCACTGTGAGGGAGCAGTGTTAACCCACTGTGTCACCGTGTCACTGTGAGGCAGCAGTGTTAACCCACTGTGTCACCGTGTCGCTGTGAGGCAGCAGTGTTAACCCACTGTGTCACCGTGTCACTGTGAGGCAGCAGAGTTAACCCACTGTGCTGCCGTGTCACTGTGAGACAGCAGTGTTAACCACTGTGTCAGGTGTCACTGTGAGGCAGCAGTGTTGTCCCACTGTGCTACCGTGTCACTGTGAGGCAGCAGTGTTAACCCACTGTGTCACCGTGTCACTGTGAGACAGCAGTGTTAACCACTGTGTCACCGTGTCACTGTGAGGCAGCAGTGTTAACCACTGTGTCACCGTGTCACTGTGAGAAAGCAGTGTTAACCCACTGTGTCACCGTGTCACTGAGAGGCAACAGTGTTAACCCACTGTGTCACCGTGTCACTGTGAGACAGCAGTGTTAACCCACGGTGTCACCGTGTCACTGTGAGGCAGTAGTGTTAACCCACTGTGCCACCGTGTCACTGTGAGGCAGCAGTGTTAACCACTGTGTCACCGTGTCACTGTGAGGCAGCAGTGTTAACCCACTGTGTCAACGTGTCGCTGTGAGACAGCAGTGTTAAAACACTGTGTCACCGTGTCGCTGTGAGACAGCAGTGTTAACCCACTGTGTCACCGTGTCACTGTGAGACAGCAGTGTTAACCCACTGTGTCGCCGTGTCACTGTGAGGCAGCAGTGTTAACGCACTGTGTCACCGTGTCACTGTGAGGCAGCAGTGTTAACCCACTGTCTCACCGTGTCACTGTGAGGCCGCAGTGTTAACCCACTGTGTCATCGTGTCACTGTGAGGCAGCAGTGTTAACCCACTGTGTCACCGTGTCACTGTGAGGCAGCAGTGTTAACCCACTGTGTCACCGTGTCACTGTGAGGGAGCAGTGTTAACCCACTGTGTCACCGTGTCACTGTGAGGCAGCAGTTTTAACCCACTGTGTCACCGTGTCACTGTGAGGCAGCAGTGTTAACCCACTGTGTCACCGTGTCACTGTGAGGCAGCAGTGTTAACCACTGTGTCACCGTGTCGCTGTCAGACAGCAGTGTTAACCCACTGTCACCGTGTCACTGTGAGGCAGCAGTGTTAACCCACTGTGTCACCATGTCATGATGAGGGGGCAGTGTTAACCCACTGTGCCACCGTGTCACTGCGAGACAGCAGTGTTAACACTCTGTGTCACCGTGTCACGGAGAGGCAGCAGTGTTAACCCACTGTGTCACCGTGTCACTGTGAGACAGCAGTGTTAACCCACTGTGTCACCGTGTCACTGTGAGACACCAGTGTTAACCCACTGTGCCACCGTGTCACTGTGAGACAGCAGTGTTAACCCACTGTGTCACCGTGTCGCTGTGAGGCAGCAGTGTTAACCCACTGTGCCACCGTGTCACTGTGAGGCAGCAGTGTTAACCACTGTGTCACCGTGTCACTGTGAGGCAGCAGTGTTAACCCACTGTGTCACCGTGTCGCTGTGAGACAGCAGTGTTAACCCACTGTGTCACCGTGTCGCTGTGAGATAGCAGTGTTAACCCACTGTGTCACCGTGTCACTGTGAGGCAGCAGTGTTAACCCACTCTGTCATCGTGTCGCTGTGAGACAGCAGTGTTAACCCACTGTGTCACAGTGTCACTGTGAGGTAGCAGTGTTAACCCACTGTGTCACCGTGTCACTGTCAGGCAGCAGTGTCAACCCACTGTGTCATCGTGTCACTTTGAGGCAGCAGTGTTAACCCACTGTAACACCGTGTCACTGTGAGGCAGCAGTGTTAACCCACTGTGTCACCATGTCACTGTGAGGTAGCAGTGTTAACCCACTGTGTCACCGTGTCACTGTCAGGCAGCAGTTATAACCTACTGTGCCACCGTGTCACTGTGAGGCAGCAGTGTTAACCCACTGTGTCACCGTGTCACTGTGAGGGAGCTGTGTTAACCCACTGTGTCACCGTGTCAACCCACTGTCTCACCGTGTCACTGTGAGACAGCACTGTTAACCCACTGTGTCACCGTTTCACAGTGAGACAGCAGTGTGAACCCACTGTGTCACCGTGTCACTGTGAGACAGCAGTGTTAACCCACTGTGTCACTGTGAGGGAGCAGTGTTAACCCACTGTGTCACCGTGTCACTGTGAGGCAGCAGTCTTAACCCACTGTGTCACTGAGGGAGCAGTGTTAACCCACTGTGTCACCGTGTCGCTGTGAGGCAGCAGTGTTAACCCACTCTGTCGCTGTGAGACAGCAGTGTAAACCCACTGTGTCACCGCGTCACTGTGAGGCAGCAGTGTTAACCACAGTGTCACCATGTCACTGTGAGAATGCAGAGTTAACCAACTGTGTCACCGTGTCGCTGTGAGGCAGCAGTGTTAACACACTGTGTCACCGTGTCACTGTGAGGCAGCAGTGTTAACCCACTGTGTCACCGTGTCGCTGTGAGACAGCAGTGTTAACCCACTGTGCCACCGTGTCACTGTGAGGCAGTAGTGTTAACCCACTGTGTCACCGTGTCGCTGTGAGGCAGCAGTGTTAACCCACTGTGTCACCGTGTCACTGTGAGGCAGCAGTGTTAACACACTGTGTCACCGTGTCACTGTGAGGCAGCAGTGTTAACCCACTGTGTCACCGTGTCGCTGTGAGACAGCAGTGTTAACCCACTGTGTCACCGTGTCACTGTGAGGCAGCAGTGTTAACACACTGTGTCACCGTGTCACTGTGAGACAGCAGTGTTAACCCACTGTGTCACCGTGTCACTGTGAGGCAGCAGTGTTAACCCACTGTGTCACCGTGTCGCTGTGAGACAGCAGTGTTAACCCACTGTGTCACCGTGTCACTGTGAGGCAGCAGTCTTAACCCACGGTGTCACTGAGGGAGCAGTGTTAACCCACTGTGTCACCGTGTCGCTGTGAGGCAGCAGTGTTAAACCACTGTGTCACCGTGTCACTGTGAGACAGCAGTGTTAACCACTGTGTCACCGTGTCACTGTGAGACAGCAGTGTTAACAACTGTGTCACCGTGTCACTGTGAGACTGCAGTGTTAACCCACTGTGTCACCGTGTCACTGTGAGGCAGCAGTGTTAACCCACTGTGTCATCGTGTCGCTGTGAGGCAGCAGCATTAACGCACTGTGTCACCGTGTCACTGTGAGACTGCAGTGTTAACCCACTGTGCCACCGTGTCACTGTGAGGCAGCAGTGTTAACCCACTGTGTCATCGTGTCACTGTGAGGCAGCATTGTTAACCACCGTGTTACCGTGTCACTGTGAGACAGCAGTGTTAACCCACTGTGTCACCGTGTCACTGTGAGGCAGCAGTTATAACCTACTGTGCCACCGTGTCACTGTGAGGCAGCAGTGTTAACCCACTGTGTCACCGTGTCGCTGTGAGGCAGCAGTGTTAACCCACTGTGCCACCGTGTCACTGTGAGGCAGCAGTGTTAACCATAGTGTCACCGTGTCACTGTGAGGCAGCAGTGTTAACCCACTGTGACACCGTGTGGCTGTGAGACAGCAGTGTTAACCCACTGTGTCACCGTGTCGCTGTGAGACAGCAGTGTTAACCCACTGTGTCACCGTGTCGCTGTGAGGAAGCAGTGTTAACACACTGTGTCACCGTGTCACTGTGAGGCAGCAGTGTTAACCCACTGTGTCTCCGTGTCACTGTGAGGGAGCAGTGTTAACCCACTGTGTCACCGTGTCAACCCACTGTGTCACCGTGTCACTGTGAGGCAGCAGTGTTAACCCACTGTGTCATCGTGTCACTTTGAGGCAGCAGTGTTAACCCACTGTGTCACCGTGTCACTGTGAGGCAGAAGTGTTAACCCACTGTGTCACCGTGTCACTGTGAGGCAGCCGTGTTAACCCACTGTGTCACCGTGTCGCTGTGAGGTAGCAGTGTTAACCCACTGTGTCACCGTGTCGCTGTGAGACAGCAGTGTTAACCCACTGTGTCACCGTGTCACTGTGAGGCAGCAGTGTTAACCCACTGTGTCACCGTGTCACTCTGAGGGAGCAGTGTTAACCCACTGTGTCACCGTGTCAACCCACTGTGTCACCGTGTCACTGTGAGACAGCACTGTTAACCCAATGTGTCACGGTGTCACAGTGAGAGAGCAGTGTTAACCCACTGTGTCACCGTGTCACTGTGAGACAGCAGTGTTAACCAACTGTGTCACTGTGAGGGAGCAGTGTTAACCCACTGTGTCACCGTGTCGCTGTGAGGCAGCAGTGTTAATCCACTGTGCCGCTGTGAGACAGCAGTGTTAACCCACTGTGTCACCGTGTCACTGTGAGGCAGCAGTGTTATCCACTGTGTCACCGTGTCACTGAGAGACAGCAGAGTTAACCCACTGTGTCACCGTGAGGCAGCAGTGTTAACCCACTGTGTCAACGTGTCGCTGTGAGGCAGCAGTGTTAACCCACTGTGCCACCGTGTCACTGTGAGACAGCAGTGTTAACCCACTGTGTCACCGTGTAACTGTGAGGCAGCCGTGTTAACCCACTGTGTCACCGTGTCGCTGTGAGACAGCAGTGTTAACCCACTGTTTCACCGTGTCACTTTGAGGCAGCAGTGTTAACCCACTGTGTCACCGTGTCACTCTGAGGGAGCAGTGTTAACCCACTGTGTCACCGTGTCAACCCACTGTGTCACCGTGTCACTGTGAGACAGCACTGTTAACCCAATGTGTCACGGTGTCACAGTGAGAGAGCAGTGTTAACCCACTGCGTCACCGTGTCACTGTGAGACAGCAGTGTTAACCCACTGTGTCACCGTGTCACTGTGAGGCAGCAGTGTTAACCCACTGTGTCACCGTGTCACTGTGAGGCAGCAGTGTTAACCCACTGTGTCACCGTGTCACTGTGAGACAGCAGTGTTAACCAACTGTGTCACTGTGAGGGAGCAGTGTTAACCCACTGTATCACCGTGTCACTGAGAGACAGCAGAGTTAACCCACTGTGTCACCGTGAGGCAGCAGTGTTAACCCACTGTGTCAACGTGTCGCTGTGAGGCAGCAGTGTTAACCCACTGTGCCACCGTGTCACTGTGAGACAGCAGTGTTAACCCACTGTGTCACCGTGTAACTGTGAGGCAGCCGTGTTAACCCACTGTGTCACCGTGTCGCTGTGAGGTAGCAGTGTTAACCCACTGTGTCACCGTGTCGCTGTGAGACAGCAGTGTTAACCCACTGTGTCACCGTGTCACTGTGAGGCAGCAGTGTTAACCCACTGTGCCACCGTGTCACTGTGAGGCAGCAGTGTTAACCCACTGTCTCACCGTGTCACTGTGAGGCAGCAGTGTTAACCCACTGTGTCACCGTGTCACTGTGAGACAGCAGTGTTAACCCACTGTGTCACCGTGTCACTGTGAGGCAGCAGTGTTAACCCACTGTGTCACCGTGTCGCTGTGAGACAGCAGTGTTAACCCACTGTGTCACCGTGTCGCTTTGAGACAGCAGTGTTAACCCACTGTGTTACCGTGTCACTGTGAGGCAGCAGTGTTAAACCACTGTGTCACCGTGTCACTGTGAGGCAGCAGTGTTAATCCACTGTGTCACCGTGTCACTGTGAGGCAGCAGTGTTAACACACTGTGTCACCGTGTCACTGTGAGGCAGTAGTGTTAACCCACTGTGTCACCGTGTCGCTGTGAGGCAGCAGTGTTAATCCACTGTCTCACCGTGTCACTGTGAGGCAGCAGTGTTAACCCACTGTGTCACCGTGTCGCTGTGAGGCAGCAGTGTTAACCCACTGTGTCACCGTGTCGCTGTGAGACAGCAGTGTCAACCCACTGTGTCACCGTGTCGCTGTGAGGCAGCAGTGTTAACCCACTGTGTCACCGTGTCACTGTGAGGCAGCAGTGTTAACCCACTGTGTCACCGTGTCACTGTGAGGCAGCAGTGATAACCCACTGTGTCACCATGTCAAGATGACGGAACAGTGTTAACCCACTGTGCCACCGTGTCACTGTGAGGCAGCAGTGTTAACACACTGTGTCACCGTGAGGCAGAAGTGTTAACCCACCGTGTCACCGTGTCGCTGTGAGGCACCAGTGTTAACCCACTGTGTCACCGTGTCGCTATGAGGCAGCAGTGTTAACCCACTGTGTCACCGTGTCAAGTCGAGGGAGCAGTGTTCACCCACTGTGTCACCTTGTCACTGTGAGGCAGCAGTGTTAACCCACTGTGTCACCGTGTCACTGTGAGACAGCAGTGTTAACCCACTGTGTCACCGTGTCGCTGTGAGGCAGCAGTGTTATCCCACTGTGTCACCGTGTCACTGTGAGGCAGCAGTGTTAACCCACTGTACTACCGTGTCACTGTGAGACAGCAGTGTTAACCACTGTGTCACCGTGTCACTGTGAGGGAGCAGTGTTAACCCACTGTGCCACCGTGTCACTGTGAGACAGCAGTGTTAACCCACTGTGTCACCGTGTCACTGTGAGACAGCAGTGTTAATAACTATGTCACCGTGTCACTGTGAGGCAGCAGTGTTAACCCACTGTGCTCCCGTGTCACTGTGAGGCAGCAGTGTTAACCCACTGTGCTAACGTGTCACTGTGAGGCAGCAGTGTTTACCCACTGTGCCACCGTGTCACAGTGAGGCAGCAGTGTTAACCCACTGTGCTAACGTGTCACTGAGAGGCAGCAGTGTTTACCCACTGTGTCACCGTGTCACTGTGAGACAGCAGTGTTAATCATTGTGTCACCGTGTCACTGTGAGGCAGCAGTGTTAACCACTGTGTTACCGTGTCAGTGTGAGACAGCAGTGTTAACACACTGTGTCACTGTATCACTGTGAGGGAGCAGTGTTAACCCACTCTGCCACCGTGTCACTGTGAGACTGCAGTGTTAACACACTGTGTCACCGTGTCACTGAGAGGCAGCAGTGTTAACCCACTGTGTCACCGTCTCACTGTGAGACAGCAGTGTGAACCCACTGTGTCACCGTGTCACTGAGAGGCAGCAGTGTTAACCCACTGTGCCACCGTGTCACTGTGAGGCAGCAGTGTTTACCACTGTGTCACCGTGTCACTGTGAAGCAGCAGTGTTAACCCACTGTGTCACCGTGTCGCTGTGAGACATCAGTATTAACCCACTGTGTCACCGTGTCGCTGTGAGACAGCAGTGTTAAAGCACTGTGTCACCGTGTCACTGTGAGGCAGCAGTGTTAACCCACTGTGTCACCGTGTCATTGGGAGGCAGCAGTGTTAACCCACTGTGTCACCGTGTCACTGTGAGGCAGCATTGTTAACCCACTGTGTCATCGTGTCACTTTGAGGCAGCAGTGTTAACCCACAGTGTCACCGTGTCACTGTGAGGCAGCAGTGTTAACCCACTGTGTCACCGTGTCGCTGTGAGGCAGCAGTGTTAACCCACTGTGTCACCGTGTCACCGTGAGGCAGCAGTGTTAACCCACTGTGTCACCGTGTCGCTGTGAGGCAGCAGTGTTAACCCACTGTGTCACCGTGTCACTGTGAGGCAGCAGTGTTAACCCACTGTGCCACCGTGTCGCTGTGAGGCAGCAGTGTTTACCACTGTGTCACCGTGTCACTGTGAGGCAGTTGTGTTAACCCACTGTGTCACCGTGTCGCTGTGAGACAGCAGTATTAACCCACTGTGTCACCGTGTCGCTGTGAGGCAGCAGTGTTAACCCACTGTGTCACCGTGTTACTGTGAGGCAGCAGTGTTAACCCACTGTGTCACCGTGTCACTGTGAGGGAGCAGTGTTAACCCACTGTGTCACCGTGTCACTGTGAGGCAGCAGTGTTAACCCACAGTGTCACCGTGTCACTGTGAGGCAGCAGTGTTAACCCACTGTGTCACCGTGTCGCTGTGAGGCAGCAGTGTCAACCCACTGTGACACCGTGTCGCTGTGAGGCAGCAGTGTTAACCCACTGTGTCACCGTGTCACTGTGAGGCAGCAGTGTTAACCCACTGTGCCACCGTGTCACTGTGAGGCAGCAGTGTTTACCACTGTGTCACCGTGTCACTGTGAGGCAGCTGTGTTAACCCACTGTGTCACCGTGTCGCTGTGAGACAGCAGTATTAACCCACTGTGTCACCGTGTCGCTGTGAGGCAGCAGTGTTAACCCACTGTGTCACCGTGTTACTGTGAGGCAGCAGTGTTAACCCACTGTGTCACCGTGTCACTGTGAGGGAGCAGTGTTAACCCACTGTGTCGCCGTGTCAACCCACTGTGTCACCGTGTCACTGTGAGGCAGCAGTGTTAACCCACAGTACTACCGTGTCACTGTGAGACAGCAGTGTTAACCATTGTGTCACCGTGTCACTGTGAGGGAGCAGTGTTAACCCACTGTGCCACCGTGTCACTGTGAGACAGCAGTGTTAACCCACTGTGCCCCCGTGTCACTGTGAGGCAGCAGTGTTAACCCACTGTGTCACCGTGTCACTGTGAGGCAGCAGTGTTAACCCACTGTGTCACCGTGTCACAGTGAGGCGGCAGTGTTAACCCACTGTGTCACCGTGTCACTGTGAGACAGCAGTGTTAATCACTGTGTCACCGTGTCACTGTGAGGCAGCAGTGTTAACCCACTGTGCTACCGTGTCACTGTGAGGCAGCAGTGTTAACCCACTGTGCTACCGTGTCACTGTGAGGCAGCAGTGTTTACCCACTGTGCTACCGTGTCACAGTGAGGCAGCAGTGTTAACCCACTGTGTCACCGTGTCACTGTGAGACAGCAGTGTTAATCACTGTGTCACCGTGTCACTGTGAGGCAGCAGTGTTACCCACTGTGTTACCGTGTCACTGTGAGACAGCAGTGTTAACACACTGTGTCACTGTGTCCCTGTGAGGGAGCAGTGTTAACCCACTGTGTCTCCGTGTCACACTGAGAGGCAGCAGTGTTAACCCACTGTGTCACCGTCTCACTGTGAGACAGCAGTGTGAACCCACTGTGTCACCGTGTCACTGAGAGGCAGCAGTGTTAACGCACTGTGCCACCGTGTCACTGTGAGGCAGCAGTGTTTACCACTGTGTCACCGTGTCACTGTGAGGCAGCAGTGTTAACCCACTGTGTCACCGTGTCGCTGTGAGACAGCAGTATTAACCCACTGTGTCACCGTGTCCCTGTGAGACAGCAGTGTTAACCCACTGTGTCACCGTGTCGCTGTGAGACAGCAGTGTTAAAGCAAAGTGTCACCGTGTCACTGTGAGGCAGCAGTGTTAACCCACTGTGTCACCGTGTCATTGGGAGGCAGCAGTGTTAACCCACTGTGTCACCGTGTCACTGTGAGGCAGCAGTGTTAACCCACTGTGTCACCGTGTCACTGTGAGACAGCAGTGTTAACCCACTGTGTCATAGTGTCTCTTTGAGGCAGCAGTGTTAACCCACAGTGTCATCGTGTCACTTTCAGGCAGCAGTGTTAACCCACTGTGTCACCGTGTCGCTGTGAGGCAGCAGTGTTAACCCACTGTGTCACCGTGTCGCTGTGAGGCAGCAGTGTTAACCCACTGTGCCACCGTGTCACTGTGAGGCAGCAGTGTTTACCACTGTGTCACCGTGTCACTGTGAGGCAGCAGTGTTAACCCACTGTGTCACCGTGTCGCTGTGAGACAGCAGTATTAACCCACTGTGTCACCGTGTCGCTGTGAGACAGCAGTGTTAACCCACTGTGTCACCGTGTCGCTGTGAGACAGCAGTGTTAACCCACTGTGCTCCCGTGTCACTGTGAGGCAGCAGTGTTAACCCACTGTGCTAACGTGTCACTGTGAGGCAGCAGTGTTTACCCACTGTGCCACCGTGTCACAGTGAGGCAGCAGTGTTAACCCACTGTGCAAACGTGTCACTGAGAGGCAGCAGTGTTTACCCACTGTGTCACCGTGTCACTGTGAGACAGCAGTGTTAATCATTGTGTCACCGTGTCACTGTGAGGCAGCAGTGTTAACCACTGTGTTACCGTGTCAGTGTGAGACAGCAGTGTTAACACACTGTGTCACTGTATCCCTGTGAGGGAGCAGTGTTAACCCACTCTGCCACCGTGTCACTGTGAGACTGCAGTGTTAACCCACTGTGTCACCGTGTCACTGAGAGGCAGCAGTGTTAACCCACTGTGTCACCGTCTCACTGTGAGACAGCAGTGTGAACCCACTGTGTCACCGTGTCACTGAGAGGCAGCAGTGTTAACCCACTGTGCCACCGTGTCACTGTGAGGCAGCAGTGTTTACCACTGTGTCACCGTGTCACTGTGAAGCAGCAGTGTTAACCCACTGTGTCACCGTGTCGCTGTGAGACATCAGTATTAACCCACTGTGTCACCGTGTCGCTGTGAGACAGCAGTGTTAAAGCACTGTGTCACCGTGTCACTGTGAGGCAGCAGTGCTAACCCACTGTGTCACCGTGTCATTGGGAGGCAGCAGTGTTAACCCACTGTGTCACCGTGTCACTGTGAGGCAGCATTGTTAACCCACTGTGTCATCGTGTCACTTTGAGGCAGCAGTGTTAACCCACAGTGTCACCGTGTCACTGTGAGGCAGCAGTGTTAACCCACTGTGTCACCGTGTCGCTGTGAGGCAGCAGTGTTAACCCACTGTGTCACCGTGTCACCGTGAGGCAGCAGTGTTAACCCACTGTGTCACCGTGTCGCTGTGAGGCAGCAGTGTTAACCCACTGTGTCACCGTGTCACTGTGAGGCAGCAGTGTTAACCCACTGTGCCACCGTGTCGCTGTGAGGCAGCAGTGTTTACCACTGTGTCACCGTGTCACTGTGAGGCAGTTGTGTTAACCCACTGTGTCACCGTGTCGCTGTGAGACAGCAGTATTAACCCACTGTGTCACCGTGTCGCTGTGAGGCAGCAGTGTTAACCCACTGTGTCACCGTGTTACTGTGAGGCAGCAGTGTTAACCCACTGTGTCACCGTGTCACTGTGAGGGAGCAGTGTTAACCCACTGTGTCACCGTGTCACTGTGAGGCAGCAGTGTTAACCCACAGTGTCACCGTGTCACTGTGAGGCAGCAGTGTTAACCCACTGTGTCACCGTGTCGCTGTGAGGCAGCAGTGTTAACCCACTGTGTCACCGTGTCACTGTGAGGCAGCAGTGTTAACCCACTGTGCCACCGTGTCACTGTGAGGCAGCAGTGTTTACCACTGTGTCACCGTGTCACTGTGAGGCAGCTGTGTTAACCCACTGTGTCACCGTGTCGCTGTGAGACAGCAGTATTAACCCACTGTGTCACCGTGTCGCTGTGAGGCAGCAGTGTTAACCCACTGTGTCACCGTGTTACTGTGAGGCAGCAGTGTTAACCCACTGTGTCACCGTGTCACTGTGAGGGAGCAGTGTTAACCCACTGTGTCGCCGTGTCAACCCACTGTGTCACCGTGTCACTGTGAGGCAGCAGTGTTAACCCACAGTACTACCGTGTCACTGTGAGACAGCAGTGTTAACCACTGTGTCACCGTGTCACTGTGAGGGAGCAGTGTTAACCCACTGTGTCACCGTGTCACTGTGAGACAGCAGTGTTAATCACTGTGTCACCGTGTCACTGTGAGGCAGCAGTGTTAACCCACTGTGCTACCGTGTCACTGTGAGGCAGCAGTGTTAACCCACTGTGCTACCGTGTCACTGTGAGGCAGCAGTGTTTACCCACTGTGCTACCGTGTCACAGTGAGGCAGCAGTGTTAACCCACTGTGTCACCGTGTCACTGTGAGACAGCAGTGTTAATCACTGTGTCACCGTGTCACTGTGAGGCAGCAGTGTTACCCACTGTGTTACCGTGTCACTGTGAGACAGCAGTGTTAACACACTGTGTCACTGTGTCCCTGTGAGGGAGCAGTGTTAACCCACTGTGTCTCCGTGTCACACTGAGAGGCAGCAGTGTTAACCCACTGTGTCACCGTCTCACTGTGAGACAGCAGTGTTAACACACTGTGTCACTGTATCCCTGTGAGGGAGCAGTGTTAACCCACTCTGCCACCGTGTCACTGTGAGACTGCAGTGTTAACCCACTGTGTCACCGTGTCACTGAGAGGCAGCAGTGTTAACCCACTGTGTCACCGTCTCACTGTGAGACAGCAGTGTGAACCCACTGTGTCACCGTGTCACTGAGAGGCAGCAGTGTTAACCCACTGTGCCACCGTGTCACTGTGAGGCAGCAGTGTTTACCACTGTGTCACCGTGTCACTGTGAAGCAGCAGTGTTAACCCACTGTGTCACCGTGTCGCTGTGAGACATCAGTATTAACCCACTGTGTCACCGTGTCGCTGTGAGACAGCAGTGTTAAAGCACTGTGTCACCGTGTCACTGTGAGGCAGCAGTGTTAACCCACTGTGTCACCGTGTCATTGGGAGGCAGCAGTGTTAACCCACTGTGTCACCGTGTCACTGTGAGGCAGCATTGTTAACCCACTGTGTCATCGTGTCACTTTGAGGCAGCAGTGTTAACCCACAGTGTCACCGTGTCACTGTGAGGCAGCAGTGTTAACCCACTGTGTCACCGTGTCGCTGTGAGGCAGCAGTGTTAACCCACTGTGTCACCGTGTCACCGTGAGGCAGCAGTGTTAACCCACTGTGTCACCGTGTCGCTGTGAGGCAGCAGTGTTAACCCACTGTGTCACCGTGTCACTGTGAGGCAGCAGTGTTAACCCACTGTGCCACCGTGTCGCTGTGAGGCAGCAGTGTTTACCACTGTGTCACCGTGTCACTGTGAGGCAGTTGTGTTAACCCACTGTGTCACCGTGTCGCTGTGAGACAGCAGTATTAACCCACTGTGTCACCGTGTCGCTGTGAGGCAGCAGTGTTAACCCACTGTGTCACCGTGTTACTGTGAGGCAGCAGTGTTAACCCACTGTGTCACCGTGTCACTGTGAGGGAGCAGTGTTAACCCACTGTGTCACCGTGTCACTGTGAGGCAGCAGTGTTAACCCACAGTGTCACCGTGTCACTGTGAGGCAGCAGTGTTAACCCACTGTGTCACCGTGTCGCTGTGAGGCAGCAGTGTTAACCCACTGTGTCACCGTGTCACTGTGAGGCAGCAGTGTTAACCCACTGTGCCACCGTGTCACTGTGAGGCAGCAGTGTTTACCCCTGTGTCACCGTGTCACAGTGAGGCAGCTGTGTTAACCCACTGTGTCACCGTGTCGCTGTGAGACAGCAGTATTAACCCACTGTGTCACCGTGTCGCTGTGAGGCAGCAGTGTTAACCCACTGTGTCACCGTGTTACTGTGAGGCAGCAGTGTTAACCCACTGTGTCACCGTGTCACTGTGAGGGAGCAGTGTTAACCCACTGTGTCGCCGTGTCAACCCACTGTGTCACCGTGTCACTGTGAGGCAGCAGTGTTAACCCACAGTACTACCGTGTCACTGTGAGACAGCAGTGTTAACCACTGTGTCACCGTGTCACTGTGAGGGAGCAGTGTTAACCCACTGTGTCACCGTGTCACTGTGAGACAGCAGTGTTAATCACTGTGTCACCGTGTCACTGTGAGGCAGCAGTGTTAACCCACTGTGCTACCGTGTCACTGTGAGGCAGCAGTGTTAACCCACTGTGCTACCGTGTCACTGTGAGGCAGCAGTGTTTACCCACTGTGCTACCGTGTCACAGTGATGCAGCAGTGTTAACCCACTGTGTCACCGTGTCACTGTGAGACAGCAGTGTTAATCACTGTGTCACCGTGTCACTGTGAGGCAGCAGTGTTACCCACTGTGTTACCGTGTCACTGTGAGACAGCAGTGTTAACACACTGTGTCACTGTGTCCCTGTGAGGGAGCAGTGTTAACCCACTGTGTCTCCGTGTCACACTGAGAGGCAGCAGTGTTAACCCACTGTGTCACCGTCTCACTGTGAGACAGCAGTGTGAACCCACTGTGTCACCGTGTCACTGAGAGGCAGCAGTGTTAACGCACTGTGCCACCGTGTCACTGTGAGGCAGCAGTGTTTACCACTGTGTCACCGTGTCACTGTGAGGCAGCAGTGTTAACCCACTGTGTCACCGTGTCGCTGTGAGACAGCAGTATTAACCCACTGTGTCACCGTGTCCCTGTGAGACAGCAGTGTTAACCCACTGTGTCACCGTGTCGCTGTGAGACAGCAGTGTTAAAGCACTGTGTCACCGTGTCACTGTGAGGCAGCAGTGTTAACCCACTGTGTCACCGTGTCATTGGGAGGCAGCAGTGTTAACCCACTGTGTCACCGTGTCATTGTGAGGCAGCAGTGTTAACCCACTGTGTCACCGTGTCACTGTGAGACAGCAGTGTTAACCCACTGTGTCATAGTGTCTCTTTGAGGCAGCAGTGTTAACCCACAGTGTCATCGTGTCACTTTCAGGCAGCAGTGTTAACCCACTGTGTCACCGTGTCGCTGTGAGGCAGCAGTGTTAACCCACTGTGTCACCGTGTCGCTGTGAGGCAGCAGTGTTAACCCACTGTGCCACCGTGTCACTGTGAGGCAGCAGTGTTTACCACTGTGTCACCGTGTCACTGTGAGGCAGCAGTGTTAACCCACTGTGTCACCGTGTCGCTGTGAGACAGCAGTATTAACCCACTGTGTCACCGTGTCGCTGTGAGACAGCAGTGTTAACCCACTGTGTCACCGTGTCGCTGTGAGACAGCAGTGTTAAAGCACTGTGTCACCGTGTCACTGTGAGGCAGCAGTGTTAACCCACTGTGTCACCGTGTCATTGGGAGGCAGCAGTGTTAACCCACTGTGTCACCGTGTCACTGTGAGGCAGCATTGTTAACACACTGTGTCACCGTGTCGCTGTGAGACAGCAGTGTGAACCCACTGTGTCACCGTGTCACTGAGAGGCAGCAGTGTTAACCCACTGTGCCACCGTGTCACTGTGAGACAGCAGTGTTTACCAGTGTGTCACCGTGTCACTGTGAGGCAGCAGTGTTAACCCACTGTGTCACCGTCTCACTGTGAGACAGCAGTGTGAACCCACTGTGTCACCGTGTCACTGTGAGACAGCAGTGTTAACCCACTGTGTCACCGTGTCGCTGTGAGACAGCAGTATTAACCCACTGTGTCACCGTGTCACTGTGAGGCAGCAGTGTTAACTCACTGTGTCACCGTGTCGCTGTGAGACAGCAGTGTTAACCCACTGTGTCACCGTTTCGCTGTGAGACAGCAGTGTTAAAGCACTGTGTCACCGTGTCACTGGGAGGCAGCAGTGTTAACCCACTGTGTCACCGTGTCACTGTGAGGCAGCAGTGTTAACCCACTGTGTCACCGTGTCACTGTGAGGCAGCAGTGTTAACCCACTGTGTCACCGTGTCGCTGTGAGACAGCTGATTTAACCCACTGTGTCACCGTGTCACTGTGAGGCAGCAGTGTTAACCCACTGTGTCATAGTGTCTCTTTGAGGCAGCAGTGTTAACCCACAGTGTCACCGTGTCACTGTGAGGCAGCAGTGTTAACCCACTGTGTCACCGTGTCACTGTGAGACAGCAGTGTTAACCCACTGTGTCACCGTGTCACTGTGAGGCAGCAGTGTTAACCCACTGTGTCACCGTGTCAGTGTGAGGCAGCAGTGTTAACCCACTGTGTCACCGTGTCGCTGTGAGACAGCTGATTTAACCCACTGTGTCACCGTGTCGCTGTGAGACAGCAGTGTTAACCCACTGTGTCACCGTGTCACTGTGAGACAGCAGTGTTAAAGCACTGTGTCACCGTGTCACTGTGAGGCAGCAGTGTTAACCCACTGTGTCACCGTGTCATTGGGAGGCAGCAGTGTTAACCCACTGTGTCACCGTGTCACTGTGAGACAGCAGTGTTAACCCACTGTGTCATCGTGTCACTGTGAGGCAGCAGTGTTAACCCACTGTGTCACCGTGTCACTGTGAGGCAGCATTGTTAACCCACTGTGTCATCGTGTCACTGTGAGGCAGCAGTGTTAACCCACAGTGTCACCGTGTCACTGTGAGGCAGCAGTGTTAACCAACTGTGTCACCGTGTCGCTGTGAGGCAGCAGTGTCAACCCACTGTGACACCGTGTCGCTGTGAGGCAGCAGCGTTAACCCACTGTGTCACCGTGTCACTGTGAGGCACAGTGTTAACCCACTGTGTCACCGTGTCACTGTGAGGGAGCAGTGTTAACCCACTGTGTCACCGTGTCAACCCACTGTGTCACCGTGTCACTGTGAGACAGCAGTGTTAACCCACTGTGTCACCGTGTCACAGTGAGACAGCAGTGTTAACCCAGTGTGTCACGGTGTCACTGTGAGGCAGCAGTGTTAACCCACTGTGTCACTGTGAGGGAGCAGTGTTAACCCACTGTGTCACCGTGTCACTGTGAGGCAGCAGTCTTAACCCACTGTGTCACAGAGGGAGCAGTGTTAACCCACTGTGTCACCGTCTCGCTGTGAGGCAGCAGTGTTAACCCACTGTGTCGCTGTGAGACAGCAGTGTTAACCCACTGTGTCACCGTGTCACTGTGAGGCAGCAGTGTTAACCACTGTGTCACCGTGTCACTGTGAGACTGCAGAGTTAACCCACTGTGTCACCGTGTCGCTGTGAGGCAGCAGTGTTAACCCACTGTGTCACCGTGTCGCTGTGAGGCAGCAGTGTTAACCCACTGTGTCACCGTGTCACTGTGAGGCAGCAGTGTTAACCCACTGTGTCACCGTGTCGCTGTGAGACAGCAGTGTTAACCCACTGTGCCACCGTGTCACTGTGAGGCAGCAGTGTTAACCCACTGTGTCACCGTGTCACTGTGAGGCAGCAGTGTTAACCCAGTGTGTCATCGTGTCACTTTGAGACAGCAGTGTTAACCCACTGTGCCACCGTGTCACTGTGAGACAGCAGTGTTAACCACTGTGTCACCGTGTCACTGTGAGGCAGCAGTGTTAACCCACTGTGTCACCATGTCGCTGTGAGACAGTAGTGTTAACCCACTGTGTCACCGTGTCGCTGTGAGATAGCAGTGTTAACCCACTGTGTCACCGTGTCACAGTGAGGCAGCAGTGTTAACCCACTGTGCTAACGTGTCACTGAGAGGCAGCAGTGTTTACCCACTGTGTCACCGTGTCACTGTGAGACAGCAGTGTTAATCATTGTGTCACCGTGTCACTGTGAGGCAGCAGTGTTAACCACTGTGTTACCGTGTCAGTGTGAGACAGCAGTGTTAACACACTGTGTCACTGTGTCCCTGTGAGGGAGCAGTGTTAACCCACTCTGCCACCGTGTCACTGTGAGACTGCAGTGTTAACCCACTGTGTCACCGTGTCACTGAGAGGCAGCAGTGTTAACCCACTGTGTCACCGTCTCACTGTGAGACAGCAGTGTGAACCCACTGTGTCACCGTGTCACTGAGAGGCAGCAGTGTTAACCCACTGTGCCACCGTGTCACTGTGAGGCAGCAGTGTTTACCACTGTGTCACCGTGTCGCTGTGAGACAGCAGTGTTAAAGCACTGTGTCACCGTGTCACTGTGAGGCAGCAGTGTTAACCCACTGTGTCACCGTGTCATTGGGAGGCAGCAGTGTTAACCCACTGTGTCACCGTGTCACTGTGAGGCAGCATTGTTAACCCACTGTGTCATCGTGTCACAGTGAGACAGCAGTGTTAACCCAGTGTGTCACGGTGTCACTGTGAGGCAGCAGTGTTAACCCACTGTGTCACTGTGAGGGAGCAGTGTTAACCCACTGTGTCACCGTGTCACTGTGAGGCAGCAGTCTTAACCCACTGTGCCACCGTGTCACTGTGAGGCAGCAGTGTTTACCACTGTGTCACCGTGTCACTGTGAGGCAGCAGTGTTAACCCACTGTGTCACCGTGTCACTGTGAGGGAGCAGTGTTAACCCACTGTGTCGCCGTGTCAACCCACTGTGTCACCGTGTCACTGTGAGGCAGCAGTGTTAACCCACAGTACTACCGTGTCACTGTGAGACAGCAGTGTTAACCACTGTGTCACCGTGTCACTGTGAGGGAGCAGTGTTAACCCACTGTGCCACCGTGTCACTGTGAGACAGCAGTGTTAACCCACTGTGCTACCGTGTCACAGTGAGGCAGCAGTGTTAACCCACTGTGCTACCGTGTCGCTGTGAGACAGCAGTATTAACCCACTGTGTCACCGTGTCCCTGTGAGACAGCAGTGTTAACCCACTGTGTCACCGTGTCACTGTGAGACAGCAGTGTTAATCACTGTGTCACCGTGTCACTGTGAGGCAGCAGTGTTAACCCACTGTGCTACCGTGTCACTGTGAGGCAGCAGTGTTAACCCACTGTGCTACCGTGTCACTGTGAGGCAGCAGTGTTTACCCACTGTGCTACCGTGTCACAGTGAGGCAGCAGTGTTAACCCACTGTGTCACCGTGTCACTGTGAGACAGCAGTGTTAATCACTGTGTCACCGTGTCACTGTGAGGCAGCAGTGTTACCCACTGTGTTACCGTGTCACTGTGAGACAGCAGTGTTAACACACTGTGTCACTGTGTCCCTGTGAGGGAGCAGTGTTAACCCACTGTGTCTCCGTGTCACACTGAGAGGCAGCAGTGTTAACCCACTGTGTCACCGTCTCACTGTGAGACAGCAGTGTGAACCCACTGTGTCACCGTGTCACTGAGAGGCAGCAGTGTTAACGCACTGTGCCACCGTGTCACTGTGAGGCAGCAGTGTTTACCACTGTGTCACCGTGTCACTGTGAGGCAGCAGTGTTAACCCACTGTGTCACCGTGTCGCTGTGAGACAGCAGTATTAACCCACTGTGTCACCGTGTCCCTGTGAGACAGCAGTGTTAACCCACTGTGTCACCGTGTCGCTGTGAGACAGCAGTGTTAAAGCACTGTGTCACCGTGTCACTGTGAGGCAGCAGTGTTAACCCACTGTGCTACCGTGTCACTGTGAGGCAGCAGTGTTAACCCACTGTGCTACCGTGTCACTGTGAGGCAGCAGTGTTTACCCACTGTGCTACCGTGTCACAGTGAGGCAGCAGTGTTAACCCACTGTGTCACCGTGTCACTGTGAGACAGCAGTGTTAATCACTGTGTCACCGTGTCACTGTGAGGCAGCAGTGTTACCCACTGTGTTACCGTGTCACTGTGAGACAGCAGTGTTAACACACTGTGTCACTGTGTCCCTGTGAGGGAGCAGTGTTAACCCACTGTGTCTCCGTGTCACACTGAGAGGCAGCAGTGTTAACCCACTGTGTCACCGTCTCACTGTGAGACAGCAGTGTGAACCCACTGTGTCACCGTGTCACTGAGAGGCAGCAGTGTTAACGCACTGTGCCACCGTGTCACTGTGAGACAGCAGTGTTAACCCACTGTGTCACCGTGTCGCTGTGAGACAGCAGTGTTAAAGCACTGTGTCACCGTGTCACTGTGAGGCAGCAGTGTTAACCCACTGTGTCACCGTGTCATTGGGAGGCAGCAGTGTTAACCCACTGTGTCACCGTGTCACTGTGAGGCAGCATTGTTAACACACTGTGTCACCGTGTCGCTGTGAGACAGCAGTGTGAACCCACTGTGTCACCGTGTCACTGAGAGGCAGCAGTGTTAACCCACTGTGCCACCGTGTCACTGTGAGACAGCAGTGTTTACCACTGTGTCACCGTGTCACTGTGAGGCAGCAGTGTTAACCCACTGTGTCACCGTCTCACTGTGAGACAGCAGTGTGAACCCACTGTGTCACCGTGTCACTGTGAGACAGCAGTGTTAACCCACTGTGTCACCGTGTCGCTGTGAGACAGCAGTATTAACCCACTGTGTCACCGTGTCACTGTGAGGCAGCAGTGTTAACTCACTGTGTCACCGTGTCGCTGTGAGACAGCAGTGTTAACCCACTGTGTCACCGTTTCGCTGTGAGACAGCAGTGTTAAAGCACTGTGTCACCGTGTCACTGGGAGGCAGCAGTGTTAACCCACTGTGTCACCGTGTCACTGTGAGGCAGCAGTGTTAACCCACTGTGTCACCGTGTCACTGTGAGGCAGCAGTATTAACCCACTGTGTCACCGTGTCGCTGTGAGACAGCTGATTTAACCCACTGTGTCACCGTGTCACTGTGAGGCAGCAGTGTTAACCCACTGTGTCATAGTGTCTCTTTGAGGCAGCAGTGTTAACCCACAGTGTCACCGTGTCACTGTGAGGCAGCAGTGTTAACCCACTGTGTCACCGTGTCACTGTGAGACAGCAGTGTTAACCCACTGTGTCACCGTGTCACTGTGAGGCAGCAGTGTTAACCCACTGTGTCACCGTGTCAGTGTGAGGCAGCTGTGTTAACCCACTGTGTCACCGTGTCGCTGTGAGACAGCTGATTTAACCCACTGTGTCACCGTGTCGCTGTGAGACAGCAGTGTTAACCCACTGTGTCACCGTGTCACTGTGAGACAGCAGTGTTAAAGCACTGTGTCACCGTGTCACTGTGAGGCAGCAGTGTTAACCCACTGTGTCACCGTGTCATTGGGAGGCAGCAGTGTTAACCCACTGTGTCACCGTGTCACTGTGAGACAGCAGTGTTAACCCACTGTGTCATCGTGTCACTGTGAGGCAGCAGTGTTAACCCACTGTGTCACCGTGTCACTGTGAGGCAGCATTGTTAACCCACTGTGTCATCGTGTCACTTTGAGGCAGCAGTGTTAACCCACAGTGTCACCGTGTCACTGTGAGGCAGCAGTGTTAACCAACTGTGTCACCGTGTCGCTGTGAGGCAGCAGTGTCAACCCACTGAGTCACCGTGTCACTGTGAGGCACAGTGTTAACCCACTGTGTCACCGTGTCACTGTGAGGGAGCAGTGTTAACCCACTGTGTCACCGTGTCAACCCACTGTGTCACCGTGTCACTGTGAGACAGCAGTGTTAACCCACTGTGTCACCGTGTCACAGTGAGACAGCAGTGTTAACCCAGTGTGTCACGGTGTCACTGTGAGGCAGCAGTGTTAACCCACTGTGTCACTGTGAGGGAGCAGTGTTAACCCACTGTGTCACCGTGTCACTGTGAGGCAGCAGTCTTAACCCACTGTGTCACAGAGGGAGCAGTGTTAACCCACTGTGTCACCGTCTCGCTGTGAGGCAGCAGTGTTAACCCACTGTGTCGCTGTGAGACAGCAGTGTTAACCCACTGTGTCACCGTGTCACTGTGAGGCAGCAGTGTTAACCACTGTGTCACCGTGTCACTGTGAGACTGCAGAGTTAACCCACTGTGTCACCGTGTCGCTGTGAGGCAGCAGTGTTAACCCACTGTGTCACCGTGTCGCTGTGAGGCAGCAGTGTTAACCCACTGTGTCACCGTGTCACTGTGAGGCAGCAGTGTTAACCCACTGTGTCACCGTGTCGCTGTGAGACAGCAGTGTTAACCCACTGTGCCACCGTGTCACTGTGAGGCAGCAGTGTTAACCCACTGTGTCACCGTGTCACTGTGAGGCAGCAGTGTTAACCCACTGTGTCATCGTGTCACTTTGAGACAGCAGTGTTAACCCACTGTGCCACCGTGTCACTGTGAGACAGCAGTGTTAACCACTGTGTCACCGTGTCACTGTGAGGCAGCAGTATTAACCCACTGTGTCACCATGTCGCTGTGAGACAGTAGTGTTAACCCACTGTGTCACCGTGTCGCTGTGAGATAGCAGTGTTAACCCACTGTGTCACCGTGTCACAGTGAGGCAGCAGTGTTAACCCACTGTGCTAACGTGTCACTGAGAGGCAGCAGTGTTTACCCACTGTGTCACCGTGTCACTGTGAGACAGCAGTGTTAATCATTGTGTCACCGTGTCACTGTGAGGCAGCAGTGTTAACCACTGTGTTACCGTGTCAGTGTGAGACAGCAGTGTTAACACACTGTGTCACTGTGTCCCTGTGAGGGAGCAGTGTTAACCCACTCTGCCACCGTGTCACTGTGAGACTGCAGTGTTAACCCACTGTGTCACCGTGTCACTGAGAGGCAGCAGTGTTAACCCACTGTGTCACCGTCTCACTGTGAGACAGCAGTGTGAACCCACTGTGTCACCGTGTCACTGAGAGGCAGCAGTGTTAACCCACTGTGCCACCGTGTCACTGTGAGGCAGCAGTGTTTACCACTGTGTCACCGTGTCACTGTGAAGCAGCAGTGTTAACCCACTGTGTCACCGTGTCGCTGTGAGACATCAGTATTAACCCACTGTGTCACCGTGTCGCTGTGAGACAGCAGTGTTAAAGCACTGTGTCACCGTGTCACTGTGAGGCAGCAGTGTTAACCCACTGTGTCACCGTGTCATTGGGAGGCAGCAGTGTTAACCCACTGTGTCACCGTGTCACTGTGAGGCAGCATTGTTAACCCACTGTGTCATCGTGTCACTTTGAGGCAGCAGTGTTAACCCACAGTGTCACCGTGTCACTGTGAGGCAGCAGTGTTAACCCACTGTGTCACCGTGTCGCTGTGAGGCAGCAGTGTTAACCCACTGTGTCACCGTGTCACCGTGAGGCAGCAGTGTTAACCCACTGTGTCACCTTGTCGCTGTGAGGCAGCAGTGTTAACCCACTGTGTCACCGTGTCACTGTGAGGCAGCAGTGTTAACCCACTGTGCCACCGTGTCGCTGTGAGGCAGCAGTGTTTACCACTGTGTCACCGTGTCACTGTGAGGCAGTTGTGTTAACCCACTGTGTCACCGTGTCGCTGTGAGACAGCAGTATTAACCCACTGTGTCACCGTGTCGCTGTGAGGCAGCAGTGTTAACCCACTGTGTCACCGTGTTACTGTGAGGCAGCAGTGTTAACCCACTGTGACACCGTGTCGCTGTGAGGCAGCAGTGTTAACCCACTGTGTCACCGTGTCACTGTGAGGCAGCAGTGTTAACCCACTGTGCCACCGTGTCACTGTGAGGCAGCAGTGTTTACCACTGTGTCACCGTGTCACTGTGAGGCAGCAGTGTTAACCAACTGTGTCACCGTGTCACTGTGAGGGAGCAGTGTTAACCCACTGTGTCGCCGTGTCAACCCACTGTGTCACCGTGTCACTGTGAGGCAGCAGTGTTAACCCACAGTACTACCGTGTCACTGTGAGACAGCAGTGTTAACCACTGTGTCACCGTGTCACTGTGAGGGAGCAGTGTTAACCCACTGTGCCACCGTGTCACTGTGAGACAGCAGTGTTAACCCACTGTGTCACCGTGTCACTGTGAGGCAGCATTGTTAACACACTGTGTCACCGTGTCGCTGTGAGACAGCAGTGTGAACCCACTGTGTCACCGTGTCACTGAGAGGCAGCAGTGTTAACCCACTGTGCCACCGTGTCACTGTGAGACAGCAGTGTTTACCACTGTGTCACCGTGTCACTGTGAGGCAGCAGTGTTAACCCACTGTGTCACCGTCTCACTGTGAGACAGCAGTGTGAACACACTGTGTCACCGTGTCACTGTGAGACAGCAGTGTTAACCCACTGTGTCACCGTGTCGCTGTGAGACAGCAGTATTAACCCACTGTGTCACCGTGTCACTGTGAGGCAGCAGTGTTAACTCACTGTGTCACCGTGTCGCTGTGAGACAGCAGTGTTAACCCACTGTGTCACCGTTTCGCTGTGAGACAGCAGTGTTAAAGCACTGTGTCACCGTGTCACTGGGAAGCAGCAGTGTTAACCCACTGTGTCACCGTGTCACTGTGAGGCAGCAGTGTTAACCCACTGTGTCACCGTGTCACTGTGAGGCAGCAGTGTTAACCCACTGTGTCACCGTGTCGCTGTGAGACAGCTGATTTAACCCACTGTGTCACCGTGTCACTGTGAGGCAGCAGTGTTAACCCACTGTGTCATAGTGTCTCTTTGAGGCAGCAGTGTTAACCCACAGTGTCACCGTGTCACTGTGAGGCAGCAGTGTTAACCCACTGTGTCACCGTGTCACTGGGAGACAGCAGTGTTAACCCACTGTGTCACCGTGTCACTGTGAGGCAGCAGTGTTAACCCACTGTGTCACCGTGTCAGTGTGAGGCAGCTGTGTTAACCCACTGTGTCACCGTGTCGCTGTGAGACAGCTGATTTAACCCACTGTGTCACCGTGTCGCTGTGAGACAGCAGTGTTAACCCACTGTGTCACCGTGTCACTGTGAGACAGCAGTGTTAAAGCACTGTGTCACCGTGTCACTGTGAGGCAGCAGTGTTAACCCACTGTGTCACCGTGTCATTGGGAGGCAGCAGTGTTAACCCACTGTGTCACCGTGTCACTGTGAGACAGCAGTGTTAACCCACTGTGTCATCGTGTCACTGTGAGGCAGCAGTGTTAACCCACTGTGTCACCGTGTCACTGTGAGGCAGCATTGTTAACCCACTGTGTCATCGTGTCACTTTGAGGCAGCAGTGTTAACCCACAGTGTCACCGTGTCACTGTGAGGCAGCAGTGTTAACCAACTGTGTCACCGTGTCGCTGTGAGGCAGCAGTGTCAACCCACTGTGACACCGTGTCGCTGTGAGGCAGCAGCGTTAACCCACTGTGTCACCGTGTCACTGTGAGGCACAGTGTTAACCCACTGTGTCACCGTGTCACTGTGAGGGAGCAGTGTTAACCCACTGTGTCACCGTGTCAACCCACTGTGTCACCGTGTCACTGTGAGACAGCAGTGTTAACCCACTGTGTCACCGTGTCACAGTGAGACAGCAGTGTTAACCCAGTGTGTCACGGTGTCACTGTGAGGCAGCAGTGTTAACTAACTGTGTCACTGTGAGGGAGCAGTGTTAACCCACTGTGTCACCGTGTCACTGTGAGGCAGCAGTCTTAACCCACTGTGTCACAGAGGGAGCAGTGTTAACCCACTGTGTCACCGTCTCGCTGTGAGGCAGCAGTGTTAACCCACTGTGTCGCTGTGAGACAGCAGTGTTAACCCACTGTGTCACCGTGTCACTGTGAGGCAGCAGTGTTAACCACTGTGTCACCGTGTCACTGTGAGACTGCAGAGTTAACCCACTGTGTCACCGTGTCGCTGTGAGGCAGCAGTGTTAACCCACTGTGTCACCGTGTCGCTGTGAGGCAGCAGTGTTAACCCACTGTGTCACCGTGTCACTGTGAGGCAGCAGTGTTAACCCACTGTGTCACCGTGTCGCTGTGAGACAGCAGTGTTAACCCACTGTGCCACCGTGTCACTGTGAGGCAGCAGTGTTAACCCACTGTGTCACCGTGTCACTGTGAGGCAGCAGTGTTAACCCACTGTGTCATCGTGTCACTTTGAGACAGCAGTGTTAACCCACTGTGCCACCGTGTCACTGTGAGACAGCAGTGTTAACCACTGTGTCACCGTGTCACTGTGAGGCAGCAGTATTAACCCACTGTGTCACCATGTCGCTGTGAGACAGTAGTGTTAACCCACTGTGTCACCGTGTCGCTGTGAGATAGCAGTGTTAACCCACTGTGTCACCGTGTCACAGTGAGGCAGCAGTGTTAACCCACTGTGCTAACGTGTCACTGAGAGGCAGCAGTGTTTACCCACTGTGTCACCGTGTCACTGTGAGACAGCAGTGTTAATCATTGTGTCACCGTGTCACTGTGAGGCAGCAGTGTTAACCACTGTGTTACCGTGTCAGTGTGAGACAGCAGTGTTAACACACTGTGTCACTGTGTCCCTGTGAGGGAGCAGTGTTAACCCACTCTGCCACCGTGTCACTGTGAGACTGCAGTGTTAACCCACTGTGTCACCGTGTCACTGAGAGGCAGCAGTGTTAACCCACTGTGTCACCGTCTCACTGTGAGACAGCAGTGTGAACCCACTGTGTCACCGTGTCACTGAGAGGCAGCAGTGTTAACCCACTGTGCCACCGTGTCACTGTGAGGCAGCAGTGTTTACCACTGTGTCACCGTGTCACTGTGAAGCAGCAGTGTTAACCCACTGTGTCACCGTGTCGCTGTGAGACATCAGTATTAACCCACTGTGTCACCGTGTCGCTGTGAGACAGCAGTGTTAAAGCACTGTGTAACCGTGTCACTGTGAGGCAGCAGTGTTAACCCACTGTGTCACCGTGTCATTGGGAGGCAGCAGTGTTAACCCACTGTGTCACCGTGTCACTGTGAGGCAGCATTGTTAACCCACTGTGTCATCGTGTCACTTTGAGGCAGCAGTGTTAACCCACAGTGTCACCGTGTCACTGTGAGGCAGCAGTGTTAACCCACTGTGTCACCGTGTCGCTGTGAGGCAGCAGTGTTAACCCACTGTGTCACCTTGTCGCTGTGAGGCAGCAGTGTTAACCCACTGTGTCACCGTGTCACTGTGAGGCAGCAGTGTTAACCCACTGTGCCACCGTGTCGCTGTGAGGCAGCAGTGTTTACCACTGTGTCACCGTGTCACTGTGAGGCAGTTGTGTTAACCCACTGTGTCACCGTGTCGCTGTGAGACAGCAGTATTAACCCACTGTGTCACCGTGTCGCTGTGAGGTAGCAGTGTTAACCCACTGTGTCACCGTGTTACTGTGAGGCAGCAGTGTTAACCCACTGTGACACCGTGTCGCTGTGAGGCAGCAGTGTTAACCCACTGTGTCACCGTGTCACTGTGAGGCAGCAGTGTTAACCCACTGTGCCACCGTGTCACTGTGAGGCAGCAGTGTTTACCACTGTGTCACCGTGTCACTGTGAGGCAGCAGTGTTAACCAACTGTGTCACCGTGTCACTGTGAGGGAGCAGTGTTAACCCACTGTGTCGCCGTGTCAACCCACTGTGTCACCGTGTCACTGTGAGGCAGCAGTGTTAACCCACAGTACTACCGTGTCACTGTGAGACAGCAGTGTTAACCACTGTGTCACCGTGTCACTGTGAGGGAGCAGTGTTAACCCACTGTGCCACCGTGTCACTGTGAGACAGCAGTGTTAACCCACTGTGCTACCGTGTCACAGTGAGGCGGCAGTGTTAACCCACTGTGTCACCGTGTCACTGTGAGACAGCAGTGTTAATCACTGTGTCACCGTGTCACTGTGAGGCAGCAGTGTTAACCCACTGTGCTACCGTGTCACTGGGAGGCAGCAGTGTTAACCCACTGTGCTACCGTGTCACTGTGAGGCAGCAGTGTTTACCCACTGTGCTACCGTGTCACAGTGAGGCAGGAGTGTTAACCCACTGTGTCACCGTGTCACTGTGAGACAGCAGTGTTAATCACTGTGTCACCGTGTCACTGTGAGGCAGCAGTGTTAACCACTGTGTTACCGTGTCACTGTGAGACAGCAGTGTTAACACACTGTGTCACTGTGTCCCTGTGAGGGAGCAGTGTTAACCCACTGTGTCTCCGTGTCACACTGAGAGGCAGCAGTGTTAACCCACTGTGTCACCGTCTCACTGTGAGACAGCAGTGTGAACCCACTGTGTCACCGTGTCACTGAGAGGCAGCAGTGTTAACGCACTGTGCCACCGTGTCACTGTGAGGCAGCAGTGTTTACCACTGTGTCACCGTGTCACTGTGAGGCAGCAGTGTTAACCCACTGTGTCACCGTGTCGCTGTGAGACAGCAGTATTAACCCACTGTGTCACCGTGTCCCTGTGAGACAGCAGTGTTAACCCACTGTGTCACCGTGTCGCTGTGAGACAGCAGTGTTAAAGCACTGTGTCACCGTGTCACTGTGAGGCAGCAGTGTTAACCCACTGTGTCACCGTGTCATTGGGAGGCAGCAGTGTTAACCCACTGTGTCACCGTGTCACTGTGAGGCAGCAGTGTTAACCCACTGTGTCACCGTGTCACTGTGAGACAGCAGTGTTAACCCACTGTGTCATAGTGTCTCTTTGAGGCAGCAGTGTTAACCCACAGTGTCATCGTGTCACTTTCAGGCAGCAGTGTTAACCCACTGTGTCACCGTGTCGCTGTGAGGCAGCAGTGTTAACCCACTGTGTCACCGTGTCGCTGTGAGGCAGCAGTGTTAACCCAATGTGCCACCGTGTCACTGTGAGGCAGCAGTGTTTACCACTGTGTCACCGTGTCACTGTGAGGCAGCAGTGTTAACCCACTGTGTCACCGTGTCGCTGTGAGACAGCAGTATTAACCCACTGTGTCACCGTGTCGCTGTGAGACAGCAGTGTTAACCCACTGTGTCACCGTGTCGCTGTGAGACAGCAGTGTTAAAGCACTGTGTCACCGTGTCACTGTGAGGCAGCAGTGTTAACCCACTGTGTCACCGTGTCATTGGGAGGCAGCAGTGTTAACCCACTGTGTCACCGTGTCACGTTGAGGCAGCAGTGTTAACCCACTGTGTCACCGTGTCACTGTGAGGCAGCATTGTTAACACACTGTGTCACCGTGTCGCTGTGAGACAGCAGTGTGAACCCACTGTGTCACCGTGTCACTGAGAGGCAGCAGTGTTAACCCACTGTGCCACCGTGTCACTGTGAGACAGCAGTGTTTACCACTGTGTCACCGTGTCACTGTGAGGCAGCAGTGTTAACCCACTGTGTCACCGTCTCACTGTGAGACAGCAGTGTGAACCCACTGTGTCACCGTGTCACTGTGAGACAGCAGTGTTAACCCACTGTGTCACCGTGTCGCTGTGAGACAGCAGTATTAACCCACTGTGTCACCGTGTCACTGTGAGGCAGCAGTGTTAACTCACTGTGTCACCGTGTCGCTGTGAGACAGCAGTGTTAACCCACTGTGTCACCGTTTCGCTGTGAGACAGCAGTGTTAAAGCACTGTGTCACCGTGTCACTGGGAGGCAGCACTGTTAACCCACTGTGTCACCGTGTCACAGTGAGGCAGCAGTGTTAACCCACTGTGTCACCGTGTCACTGTGAGGCAGCAGTGTTAACCCACTGTGTCACCGTGTCGCTGTGAGACAGCTGATTTAACCCACTGTGTCACCGTGTCACTGTGAGGCAGCAGTGTTAACCCACTGTGTCATAGTGTCTCTTTGAGGCAGCAGTGTTAACCCACAGTGTCACCGTGTCACTGTGAGGCAGCAGTGTTAACCCACTGTGTCACCGTGTCACTGTGAGACAGCAGTGTTAACCCACTGTGTCACCGTGTCACTGTGAGGCAGCAGTGTTAACCCACTGTGTCACCGTGTCAGTGTGAGGCAGCAGTGTTAACCCACTGTGTCACCGTGTCGCTGTGAGACAGCTGATTTAACCCACTGTGTCACCGTGTCGCTGTGAGACAGCAGTGTTAACCCACTGTGTCACCGTGTCACTGTGAGACAGCAGTGTTAAAGCACTGTGTCACCGTGTCACTGTGAGGCAGCAGTGTTAACCCACTGTGTCACCGTGTCATTGGGAGGCAGCAGTGTTAACCCACTGTGTCACCGTGTCACTGTGAGACAGCAGTGTGAACCCACTGTGTCACCGTGTCACTGTGAGACAGCAGTGTTAACCCACTGTGTCACCGTGTCGCTGTGAGACAGCAGTACTAACCCACTGTGTCACCGTGTCACTGTGAGGCAGCAGTGTTAACTCACTGTGTCACCGTGTCGTTGTGAGACAGCAGTGTTAACCCACTGTGTCACCGTTTCGCTGTGAGACAGCAGTGTTAAAGCACTGTGTCACCGTGTCACTGGGAAGCAGCAGTGTTAACCCACTGTGTCACCGTGTCACTGTGAGGCAGCAGTGTTAACCCACTGTGTCACCGTGTCACTGTGAGGCAGCAGTGTTAACCCACTGTGTCACCGTGTCGCTGTGAGACAGCTGATTTAACCCACTGTGTCACCGTGTCACTGTGAGGCAGCAGTGTTAACCCACTGTGTCATAGTGTCTCTTTGAGGCAGCAGTGTTAACCCACAGTGTCACCGTGTCACTGTGAGGCAGCAGTGTTAACCCACTGTGTCACCGTGTCACTGTGAGACAGCAGTGTTAACCCACTGTGTCACCGTGTCACTGTGAGGCAGCAGTGTTAACCCACTGTGTCACCGTGTCAGTGTGAGGCAGCTGTGTTAACCCACTGTGTCACCGTGTCGCTGTGAGACAGCTGATTTAACCCACTGTGTCACCGTGTCGCTGTGAGACAGCAGTGTTAACCCACTGTGTCACCGTGTCACTGTGAGACAGCAGTGTTAAAGCACTGTGTCACCGTGTCACTGTGAGGCAGCAGTGTTAACCCACTGTGTCACCGTGTCATTGGGAGGCAGCAGTGTTAACCCACTGTGTCACCGTGTCACTGTGAGACAGCAGTGTTAACCCACTGTGTCATCGTGTCACTGTGAGGCAGCAGTGTTAACCCACTGTGTCACCGTGTCACTGTGAGGCAGCATTGTTAACCCACTGTGTCATCGTGTCACTTTGAGGCAGCAGTGTTAACCCACAGTGTCACCGTGTCACTGTGAGGCAGCAGTGTTAACCAACTGTGTCACCGTGTCGCTGTGAGGCAGCAGTGTCAACCCACTGTGACACCGTGTCGCTGTGAGGCAGCAGCGTTAACCCACTGTGTCACCGTGTCACTGTGAGGCACAGTGTTAACCCACTGTGTCACCGTGTCACTGTGAGGGAGCAGTGTTAACCCACTGTGTCACCGTGTCAACCCACTGTGTCACCGTGTCACTGTGAGACAGCAGTGTTAACCCACTGTGTCACCGTGTCATTGGGAGGCAGCAGTGTTAACCCACTGTGTCACCGTGTCACTGTGAGGCAGCATTGTTAACCCACTGTGTCATCGTGTCACTATGAGGCAGCAGTGTTAACCCACAGTGTCACCGTGTCACTGTGAGGCAGCAGTGTTAACCCACTGTGTCACCGTGTCGCTGTGAGGCAGCAGTGTTAACCCACTGTGTCACCGTGTCACCGTGAGGCAGCAGTGTTAACCCACTGTGTCACCTTGTCGCTGTGAGGCAGCAGTGTTAACCCACTGTGTCACCGTGTCACTGTGAGGCAGCAGTGTTAACCCACTGTGCCACCGTGTCGCTGTGAGGCAGCAGTGTTTACCACTGTGTCACCGTGTCACTGTGAGGCAGTTGTGTTAACCCACTGTGTCACCGTGTCGCTGTGAGACAGCAGTATTAACCCACTGTGTCACCGTGTCGCTGTGAGGCAGCAGTGTTAACCCACTGTGTCACCGTGTTACTGTGAGGCAGCAGTGTTAACCCACTGTGACACCGTGTCGCTGTGAGGCAGCAGTGTTAACCCACTGTGTCACCGTGTCACTGTGAGGCAGCAGTGTTAACCCACTGTGCCACCGTGTCACTGTGAGGCAGCAGTGTTTACCACTGTGTCACCGTGTCACTGTGAGGCAGCAGTGTTAACCAACTGTGTCACCGTGTCACTGTGAGGGAGCAGTGTTAACCCACTGTGTCGCCGTGTCAACCCACTGTGTCACCGTGTCACTGTGAGGCAGCAGTGTTAACCCACAGTACTACCGTGTCACTGTGAGACAGCAGTGTTAACCACTGTGTCACCGTGTCACTGTGAGGGAGCAGTGTTAACCCACTGTGCCACCGTGTCACTGTGAGACAGCAGTGTTAACCCACTGTGCTACCGTGTCACAGTGAGGCGGCAGTGTTAACCCACTGTGTCACCGTGTCACTGTGAGACAGCAGTGTTAATCACTGTGTCACCGTGTCACTGTGAGGCAGCAGTGTTAACCCACTGTGCTACCGTGTCACTGTGAGGCAGCAGTGTTAACCCACTGTGCTACCGTGTCACTGTGAGGCAGCAGTGTTTACCCACTGTGCTACCGTGTCACAGTGAGGCAGGAGTGTTAACCCACTGTGTCACCGTGTCACTGTGAGACAGCAGTGTTAATCACTGTGTCACCGTGTCACTGTGAGGCAGCAGTGTTAACCACTGTGTTACCGTGTCACTGTGAGACAGCAGTGTTAACACACTGTGTCACTGTGTCCCTGTGAGGGAGCAGTGTTAACCCACTGTGTCTCCGTGTCACACTGAGAGGCAGCAGTGTTAACCCACTGTGTCACCGTCTCACTGTGAGACAGCAGTGTGAACCCACTGTGTCACCGTGTCACTGAGAGGCAGCAGTGTTAACGCACTGTGCCACCGTGTCACTGTGAGGCAGCAGTGTTTACCACTGTGTCACCGTGTCACTGTGAGGCAGCAGTGTTAACCCACTGTGTCACCGTGTCGCTGTGAGACAGCAGTATTAACCCACTGTGTCACCGTGTCCCTGTGAGACAGCAGTGTTAACCCACTGTGTCACCGTGTCGCTGTGAGACAGCAGTGTTAAAGCACTGTGTCACCGTGTCACTGTGAGGCAGCAGTGTTAACCCACTGTGTCACCGTGTCATTGGGAGGCAGCAGTGTTAACCCACTGTGTCACCGTGTCACTGTGAGGCAGCAGTGTTAACCCACTGTGTCACCGTGTCACTGTGAGACAGCAGTGTTAACCCACTGTGTCATAGTGTCTCTTTGAGGCAGCAGTGTTAACCCACAGTGTCATCGTGTCACTTTCAGGCAGCAGTGTTAACCCACTGTGTCACCGTGTCGCTGTGAGGCAGCAGTGTTAACCCACTGTGTCACCGTGTCACTGTGAGGCAGCAGTGTTAACCCACTGTGTCACCGTGTCGCTGTGAGACAGCAGTATTAACCCACTGTGTCACCGTGTCGCTGTGAGACAGCAGTGTTAACCCACTGTGTCACCGTGTCGCTGTGAGACAGCAGTGTTAAAGCACTGTGTCACCGTGTCACTGTGAGGCAGCAGTGTTAACCCACTGTGTCACCGTGTCATTGGGAGGCAGCAGTGTTAACCCACTGTGTCACCGTGTCACGGTGAGGCAGCAGTGTTAACCCACTGTGTCACCGTGTCACTGTGAGGCAGCATTGTTAACACACTGTGTCACCGTGTCGCTGTGAGACAGCAGTGTTAACCAACTGTGTCACCGTGTCACTGAGAGGCAGCAGTGTTAACCCACTGTGCCACCGTGTCACTGTGAGACAGCAGTGTTTACCACTGTGTCACCGTGTCACTGTGAGGCAGCAGTGTTAACCCACTGTGTCACCGTCTCACTGTGAGACAGCAGTGTGAACCCACTGTGTCACCGTGTCACTGTGAGACAGCAGTGTTAACCCACTGTGTCACCGTGTCGCTGTGAGACAGCAGTATTAACCCACTGTGTCACCGTGTCACTGTGAGGCAGCAGTGTTAACTCACTGTGTCACCGTGTCGCTGTGAGACAGCAGTGTTAACCCACTGTGTCACCGTTTCGCTGTGAGACAGCAGTGTTAAAGCACTGTGTCACCGTGTCACTGGGAGGCAGCAGTGTTAACCCACTGTGTCACCGTGTCACTGTGAGGCAGCAGTGTTAACCCACTGTGTCACCGTGTCACTGTGAGGCAGCAGTGTTAACCCACTGTGTCACCGTGTCGCTGTGAGACAGCTGATTTAACCCACTGTGTCACCGTGTCACTGTGAGGCAGCAGTGTTAACCCACTGTGTCATAGTGTCTCTTTGAGGCAGCAGTGTTAACCCACAGTGTCACCGTGTCACTGTGAGGCAGCAGTGTTAACCCACTGTGTCACCGTGTCACTGTGAGACAGCAGTGTTAACCCACTGTGTCACCGTGTCACTGTGAGGCAGCAGTGTTAACCCACTGTGTCACCGTGTCAGTGTGAGGCAGCAGTGTTAACCCACTGTGTCACCGTGTCGCTGTGAGACAGCTGATTTAACCCACTGTGTCACCGTGTCGCTGTGAGACAGCAGTGTTAACCCACTGTGTCACCGTGTCACTGTGAGACAGCAGTGTTAAAGCACTGTGTCACCGTGTCACTGTGAGGCAGCAGTGTTAACCCACTGTGTCACCGTGTCATTGGGAGGCAGCAGTGTTAACCCACTGTGTCACCGTGTCACTGTGAGACAGCAGTGTGAACCCACTGTGTCACCGTGTCACTGTGAGACAGCAGTGTTAACCCACTGTGTCACCGTGTCGCTGTGAGACAGCAGTACTAACCCACTGTGTCACCGTGTCACTGTGAGGCAGCAGTGTTAACTCACTGTGTCACCGTGTCGTTGTGAGACAGCAGTGTTAATCCACTGTGTCACCGTTTCGCTGTGAGACAGCAGTGTTAAAGCACTGTGTCACCGTGTCACTGGGAAGCAGCAGTGTTAACCCACTGTGTCACCGTGTCACTGTGAGGCAGCAGTGTTAACCCACTGTGTCACCGTGTCACTGTGAGGCAGCAGTGTTAACCCACTGTGTCACCGTGTCGCTGTGAGACAGCTGATTTAACCCACTGTGTCACCGTGTCACTGTGAGGCAGCAGTGTTAACCCACTGTGTCATAGTGTCTCTTTGAGGCAGCAGTGTTAACCCACAGTGTCACCGTGTCACTGTGAGGCAGCAGTGTTAACCCACTGTGTCACCGTGTCACTGTGAGACAGCAGTGTTAACCCACTGTGTCACCGTGTCACTGTGAGGCAGCAGTGTTAACCCACTGTGTCACCGTGTCAGTGTGAGGCAGCTGTGTTAACCCACTGTGTCACCGTGTCGCTGTGAGACAGCTGATTTAACCCACTGTGTCACCGTGTCGCTGTGAGACAGCAGTGTTAACCCACTGTGTCACCGTGTCACTGTGAGACAGCAGTGTTAAAGCACTGTGTCACCGTGTCACTGTGAGGCAGCAGTGTTAACCCACTGTGTCACCGTGTCATTGGGAGGCAGCAGTGTTAACCCACTGTGTCACCGTGTCACTGTGAGACAGCAGTGTTAACCCACTGTGTCATCGTGTCACTGTGAGGCAGCAGTGTTAACCCAAAGTGTCACCGTGTCACTGTGAGGCAGCATTGTTAACCCACTGTGTCATCGTGTCACTTTGAGGCAGCAGTGTTAACCCACAGTGTCACCGTGTCACTGTGAGGCAGCAGTGTTAACCAACTGTGTCACCGTGTCGCTGTGAGGCAGCAGTGTCAACCCACTGTGACACCGTGTCGCTGTGAGGCAGCAGCGTTAACCCACTGTGTCACCGTGTCACTGTGAGGCACAGTGTTAACCCACTGTGTCACCGTGTCACTGTGAGGGAGCAGTGTTAACCCACTGTGTCACCGTGTCAACCCACTGTGTCACCGTGTCACTGTGAGACAGCAGTGTTAACCCACTGTGTCACCGTGTCACAGTGAGACAGCAGTGTTAACCCAGTGTGTCACGGTGTCACTGTGAGGCAGCAGTGTTAACCCACTGTGTCACTGTGAGGGAGCAGTGTTAACCCACTGTGTCACCGTGTCACTGTGAGGCAGCAGTCTTAACCCACTGTGTCACAGAGGGAGCAGTGTTAACCCACTGTGTCACCGTCTCGCTGTGAGGCAGCAGTGTTAACCCACTGTGTCGCTGTGAGACAGCAGTGTTAACCCACTGTGTCACCGTGTCACTGTGAGGCAGCAGTGTTAACCACTGTGTCACCGTGTCACTGTGAGACTGCAGAGTTAACCCACTGTGTCACCGTGTCGCTGTGAGGCAGCAGTGTTAACCCACTGTGTCACCGTGTCGCTGTGAGGCAGCAGTGTTAACCCACTGTGTCACCGTGTCACTGTGAGGCAGCAGTGTTAACCCACTGTGTCACCGTGTCGCTGTGAGACAGCAGTGTTAACCCACTGTGCCACCGTGTCACTGTGAGGCAGCAGTGTTAACCCACTGTGTCACCGTGTCACTGTGAGGCAGCAGTGTTAACCCACTGTGTCATCGTGTCACTTTGAGACAGCAGTGTTAACCCACTGTGCCACCGTGTCACTGTGAGACAGCAGTGTTCACCACTGTGTCACCGTGTCACTGTGAGGCAGCAGTATTAACCCACTGTGTCACCATGTCGCTGTGAGACAGTAGTGTTAACCCACTGTGTCACCGTGTCGCTGTGAGATAGCAGTGTTAACCCACTGTGTCACCGTGTCACAGTGAGGCAGCAGTGTTAACCCACTGTGCTAACGTGTCACTGAGAGGCAGCAGTGTTTACCCACTGTGTCACCGTGTCACTGTGAGACAGCAGTGTTAATCATTGTGTCACCGTGTCACTGTGAGGCAGCAGTGTTAACCACTGTGTTACCGTGTCAGTGTGAGACAGCAGTGTTAACACACTGTGTCACTGTGTCCCTGTGAGGGAGCAGTGTTAACCCACTCTGCCACCGTGTCACTGTGAGACTGCAGTGTTAACCCACTCTGTCTCCGTGTCACTGAGAGGCAGCAGTGTTAACCCACTGTGTCACCGTCTCACTGTGAGACAGCAGTGTGAACCCACTGTGTCACCGTGTCACTGAGAGGCAGCAGTGTTAACCCACTGTGCCACCGTGTCACTGTGAGGCAGCAGTGTTTACCACTGTGTCACCGTGTCACTGTGAAGCAGCAGTGTTAACCCACTGTGTCACCGTGTCGCTGTGAGACATCAGTATTAACCCACTGTGTCACCGTGTCGCTGTGAGACAGCAGTGTTAAAGCACTGTGTCACCGTGTCACTGTGAGGCAGCAGTGTTAACCCACTGTGTCACCGTGTCATTGGGAGGCAGCAGTGTTAACCCACTGTGTCATCGTGTCACTTTGAGGCAGCAGTGTTAACCCACAGTGTCACCGTGTCACTGTGAGGCAGCAGTGTTAACCCACTGTGTCACCGTGTCGCTGTGAGGCAGCAGTGTTAACCCACTGTGTCACCGTGTCACCGTGAGGCAGCAGTGTTAACCCACTGTGTCACCTTGTCGCTGTGAGGCAGCAGTGTTAACCCACTGTGTCACCGTGTCACTGTGAGGCAGCAGTGTTAACCCACTGTGCCACCGTGTCGCTGTGAGGCAGCAGTGTTTACCACTGTGTCACCGTGTCACTGTGAGGCAGTTGTGTTAACCCACTGTGTCACCGTGTCGCTGTGAGACAGCAGTATTAACCCACTGTGTCACCGTGTCGCTGTGAGGCAGCAGTGTTAACCCACTGTGTCACCGTGTTACTGTAAGGCAGCAGTGTTAACCCACTGTGACACCGTGTCGCTGTGAGGCAGCAGTGTTAACCCACTGTGTCACCGTGTCACTGTGAGGCAGCAGTGTTAACCCACTGTGCCACCGTGTCACTGTGAGGCAGCAGTGTTTACCACTGTGTCACCGTGTCACTGTGAGGCAGCAGTGTTAACCAACTGTGTCACCGTGTCACTGTGAGGGAGCAGTGTTAACCCACTGTGTCGCCGTGTCAACCCACTGTGTCACCGTGTCACTGTGAGGCAGCAGTGTTAACCCACAGTACTACCGTGTCACTGTGAGACAGCAGTGTTAACCACTGTGTCACCGTGTCACTGTGAGGGAGCAGTGTTAACCCACTGTGCCACCGTGTCACTGTGAGACAGCAGTGTTAACCCACTGTGCTACCGTGTCACAGTGAGGCGGCAGTGTTAACCCACTGTGTCACCGTGTCACTGTGAGACAGCAGTGTTAATCACTGTGTCACCGTGTCACTGTGAGGCAGCAGTGTTAACCCACTGTGCTACCGTGTCACTGTGAGGCAGCAGTGTTAACCCACTGTGCTACCGTGTCACTGTGAGGCAGCAGTGTTTACCCACTGTGCTACCGTGTCACAGTGAGGCAGGAGTGTTAACCCACTGTGTCACCGTGTCACTGTGAGACAGCAGTGTTAATCACTGTGTCACCGTGTCACTGTGAGGCAGCAGTGTTAACCACTGTGTTACCGTGTCACTGTGAGACAGCAGTGTTAACACACTGTGTCACTGTGTCCCTGTGAGGGAGCAGTGTTAACCCACTGTGTCTCCGTGTCACACTGAGAGGCAGCAGTGTTAACCCACTGTGTCACCGTCTCACTGTGAGACAGCAGTGTGAACCCACTGTGTCACCGTGTCACTGAGAGGCAGCAGTGTTAACGCACTGTGCCACCGTGTCACTGTGAGGCAGCAGTGTTTAACACTGTGTCACCGTGTCACTGTGAGGCAGCAGTGTTAACCCACTGTGTCACCGTGTCGCTGTGAGACAGCAGTATTAACCCACTGTGTCACCGTGTCCCTGTGAGACAGCAGTGTTAACCCACTGTGTCACCGTGTCGCTGTGAGACAGCAGTGTTAAAGCACTGTGTCACCGTGTCACTGTGAGGCAGCAGTGTTAACCCACTGTGTCACCGTTTCATTGGGAGGCAGCAGTGTTAACCCACTGTGTCACCGTGTCACTGTGAGGCAGCAGTGTTAACCCACTGTGTCACCGTGTCACTGTGAGACAGCAGTGTTAACCCACTGTGTCATAGTGTCTCTTTGAGGCAGCAGTGTTAACCCACAGTGTCATCGTGTCACTTTCAGGCAGCAGTGTTAACCCACTGTGTCACCGTGTCGCTGTGAGGCAGCAGTGTTAACCCACTGTGTCACCGTGTCGCTGTGAGGCAGCAGTGTTAACCCAATGTGCCACCGTGTCACTGTGAGGCAGCAGTGTTAACCCTCTGTGTCACCGTGTCACTGTGAGGCAGCAGTGTTAACCCACTGTGTCACCGTGTCACTGTGAGGCAGCAGTGTTAACCCACTGTGTCACCGTGTCACTGTGAGACAGCAGTGTTAACCCACTGTGTCACCGTGTCGCTGTGAGACAGCAGTGTTAACCCACTGTGTCACCGTGTCACTGTGAGGCAGCAGTGTTAACCCACTGTGTCACCGTGTCGCTGTGAGACAGCAGTATTAACCCACTGTGTCACCGTGTCGCTGTGAGACAGCAGTGTTAACCCACTGTGTCACCGTGTCGCTGTGAGACAGCAGTGTTAAAGCACTGTGTCACCGTGTCACTGTGAGGCAGCAGTGTTAACCCACTGTGTCACCGTGTCATTGGGAGGCAGCAGTGTTAACCCACTGTGTCACCGTGTCACGGTGAGGCAGCAGTGTTAACCCACTGTGTCACCGTGTCACTGTGAGGCAGCATTGTTAACACACTGTATCACCGTGTCGCTGTGAGACAGCAGTGTGAACCCACTGTGTCACCGTGTCACTGAGAGGCAGCAGTGTTAACCCACTGTGCCACCGTGTCACTGTGAGACAGCAGTGTTTACCACTGTGTCACCGTGTCACTGTGAGGCAGCAGTGTTAACCCACTGTGTCACCGTCTCACTGTGAGACAGCAGTGTGAACCCACTGTGTCACCGTGTCACTGTGAGACAGCAGTGTTAACCCACTGTGTCACCGTGTCGCTGTGAGACAGCAGTATTAACCCACTGTGTCACCGTGTCACTGTGAGGCAGCAGTGTTAACTCACTGTGTCACCGTGTCGCTGTGAGACAGCAGTGTTAACCCACTGTGTCACCGTTTCGCTGTGAGACAGCAGTGTTAAAGCACTGTGTCACCGTGTCACTGGGAGGCAGCAGTGTTAACCCACTGTGTCACCGTGTCACTGTGAGGCAGCAGTGTTAACCCACTGTGTCACCGTGTCACTGTGAGGCAGCAGTGTTAACCCACTGTGTCACCGTGTCGCTGTGAGACAGCTGATTTAACCCACTGTGTCACCGTGTCACTGTGAGGCAGCAGTGTTAACCCACTGTGTCATAGTGTCTCTTTGAGGCAGCAGTGTTAACCCACAGTGTCACCGTGTCACTGTGAGGCAGCAGTGTTAACCCACTGTGTCACCGTGTCACTGTGAGACAGCAGTGTTAACCCACTGTGTCACCGTGTCACTGTGAGGCAGCAGTGTTAACCCACTGTGTCACCGTGTCAGTGTGAGGCAGCAGTGTTAACCCACTGTGTCACCGTGTCGCTGTGAGACAGCTGATTTAACCCACTGTGTCACCGTGTCGCTGTGAGACAGCAGTGTTAACCCACTGTGTCACCGTGTCACTGTGAGACAGCAGTGTTAAAGCACTGTGTCACCGTGTCACTGTGAGGCAGCAGTGTTAACCCACTGTGTCACCGTGTCATTGGGAGGCAGCAGTGTTAACCCACTGTGTCACCGTGTCACTGTGAGACAGCAGTGTTAACCCACTGTGTCATCGTGTCACTGTGAGGCAGCAGTGTTAACCCACTGTGTCACCGTGTCACTGTGAGGCAGCATTGTTAACCCACTGTGTCATCGTGTTACTTTGAGGCAGCAGTGTTAACCCACAGTGTCACCGTGTCACTGTGAGGCAGCAGTGTTAACCAACTGTGTCACCGTGTCGCTGTGAGGCAGCAGTGTCAACCCACTGTGACACCGTGTCGCTGTGAGGCAGCAGCGTTAACCCACTGTGTCACCGTGTCACTGTGAGGCACAGTGTTAACCCACTGTGTCACCGTGTCACTGTGAGGGAGCAGTGTTAACCCACTGTGTCACCGTGTCAACCCACTGTGTCACCGTGTCACTGTGAGACAGCAGTGTTAACCCACTGTGTCACCGTGTCACAGTGAGACAGCAGTGTTAACCCAGTGTGTCACGGTGTCACTGTGAGGCAGCAGTGTTAACCCACTGTGTCACTGTGAGGGAGCAGTGTTAACCCACTGTGTCACCGTGTCACTGTGAGGCAGCAGTCTTAACCAACTGTGTCACTGAGGGAGCAGTGTTAACCCACTGTGTCACCGTCTCGCTGTGAGGCAGCAGTGTTAACCCACTGTGTCGCTGTGAGACAGCAGTGTTAACCCACTGTGTCACCGTGTCACTGTGAGGCAGCAGTGTTAACCACTGTGTCACCGTGTCACTGTGAGACTGCAGAGTTAACCCACTGTGTCACCGTGTCGCTGTGAGGCAGCAGTGTTAACCCACTGTGTCACCGTGTCGCTGTGAGGCAGCAGTGTTAACCCACTGTGTCACCGTGTCACTGTGAGGCAGCAGTGTTAACCCACTGTGTCACCGTGTCGCTGTGAGACAGCAGTGTTAACCCACTGTGCCACCGTGTCACTGTGAGGCAGCAGTGTTAACCCACTGTGTCACCGTGTCACTGTGAGGCAGCAGTGTTAACCCACTGTGTCATCGTGTCACTTTGAGACAGCAGTGTTAACCCACTGTGCCACCGTGTCACTGTGAGACAGCAGTGTTAGCCACTGTGTCACCGTGTCACTGTGAGGCAGCAGTGTTAACCCACTGTGTCACCATGTCGCTGTGAGACAGTAGTGTTAACCCACTGTGTCACCGTGTCGCTGTGAGATAGCAGTGTTAACCCACTGTGTCACCGTGTCACAGTGAGGCAGCAGTGTTAACCCACTGTGCTAACGTGTCACTGAGAGGCAGCAGTGTTTACCCACTGTGTCACCGTGTCACTGTGAGACAGCAGTGTTAATCATTGTGTCACCGTGTCACTGTGAGGCAGCAGTGTTAACCACTGTGTTACTGTGTCCCTGTGAGGGAGCAGTGTTAACCCACTCTGCCACCGTGTCACTGTGAGACTGCAGTGTTAACCCACTGTGTCACCGTGTCACTGAGAGGCAGCAGTGTTAACCCACTGTGTCACCGTCTCACTGTGAGACAGCAGTGTGAACCCACTGTGTCACCGTGTCACTGAGAGGCAGCAGTGTTAACCCACTGTGCCACCGTGTCACTGTGAGGCAGCAGTGTTTACCACTGTGTCACCGTGTCACTGTGAAGCAGCAGTGTTAACCCACTGTGTCACCGTGTCGCTGTGAGACATCAGTATTAACCCACTGTGTCACCGTGTCGCTGTGAGACAGCAGTGTTAAAGCACTGTGTCACCGTGTCACTGTGAGGCAGCAGTGTTAACCCACTGTGTCACCGTGTCATTGGGAGGCAGCAGTGTTAACCCACTGTGTCACCGTGTCACTGTGAGGCAGCATTGTTAACCCACTGTGTCACCGTGTCACTTTGAGGCAGCAGTGTTAACCCACAGTGTCACCGTGTCACTGTGAGGCAGCAGTGTTAACCCACTGTGTCACCGTGTCGCTGTGAGGCAGCAGTGTTAACCCACTGTGTCACCGTGTCACCGTGAGGCAGCAGTGTTAACCCACTGTGTCACCGTGTCGCTGTGAGGCAGCAGTGTTAACCCACTGTGTCACCGTGTCACTGTGAGGCAGCAGTGTTAACCCACTGTGCCACCGTGTCGCTGTGAGGCAGCAGTGTTTACCACTGTGTCACCGTGTCACTGTGAGGCAGTTGTGTTAACCCACTGTGTCACCGTGTCGCTGTGAGACAGCAGTATTAACCCACTGTGTCACCGTGTCGCTGTGAGGCAGCAGTGTTAACCCACTGTGTCACCGTGTTACTGTGAGGCAGCAGTGTTAACCCACTGTGTCACCGTGTCACTGTGAGGGAGCAGTGTTAACCCACTGTGTCACCGTGTCACTGTGAGGCAGCAGTGTTAACCCACAGTGTCACCGTGTCACTGTGAGGCAGCAGTGTTAACCCACTGTGTCACCGTGTCGCTGTGAGGCAGCAGTGTCAACCCACTGTGACACCGTGTCGCTGTGAGGCAGCAGTGTTAACCCACTGTGTCACCGTGTCACTGTGAGGCAGCAGTGTTAACCCACTGTGCCACCGTGTCACTGTGAGACAGCAGTGTTAATCACTTTGTCACCGTGTCACTGTGAGGCAGCAGTGTTAACCCACTGTGCTACCGTGTCACTGTGAGGCAGCAGTGTTAACCCACTGTGCTACCGTGTCACTGTGAGGCAGCAGTGTTTACCCACTGTGCTACCGTGTCACAGTGAGGCAGCAGTGTTAACCCACTGTGTCACCGTGTCACTGTGAGACAGCAGTGTTAATCACTGTGTCACCGTGTCACTGTGAGGCAGCAGTGTTAACCACTGTGTTACCGTGTCACTGTGAGACAGCAGTGTTAACACACTGTGTCACTGTGTCCCTGTGAGGGAGCAGTGTTAACCCACTGTGTCTCCGTGTCACACTGAGAGGCAGCAGTGTTAACCCACTGTGTCACCGTCTCACTGTGAGACAGCAGTGTGAACCCACTGTGTCACCGTGTCACTGAGAGGCAGCAGTGTTAACGCACTGTGCCACCGTGTCACTGTGAGGCAGCAGTGTTTACCACTGTGTCACCGTGTCACTGTGAGGCAGCAGTGTTAACCCACTGTGTCACCGTGTCGCTGTGAGACAGCAGTATTAACCCACTGTGTCACCGTGTCCCTGTGAGACAGCAGTGTTAACCCACTGTGTCACCGTGTCGCTGTGAGACAGCAGTGTTAACGCACTGTGTCACCGTGTCACTGTGAGGCAGCAGTGTTAACCCACTGTGTCACCGTGTCATTGGGAGGCAGCAGTGTTAACCCACTGTGTCACCGTGTCACTGTGAGGCAGCAGTGTTAACCCACTGTGTCACCGTGTCACTGTGAGACAGCAGTGTTAACCCACTGTGTCATAGTGTCTCTTTGAGGCAGCAGTGTTAACCCACAGTGTCATCGTGTCACTTTCAGGCAGCAGTGTTAACCCACTGTGTCACCGTGTCGCTGTGAGGCAGCAGTGTTAACCCACTGTGTCACCGTGTCGCTGTGAGGCAGCAGTGTTAACCCACTGTGCCACCGTGTCACTGTGAGGCAGCAGTGTTTACCACTGTGTCACCGTGTCACTGTGAGGCAGCAGTGTTAACCCACTGTGTCACCGTGTCGCTGTGAGACAGCAGTATTAACCCACTGTGTCACCGTGTCGCTGTGAGACAGCAGTGTTAACCCACTGTGTCACCGTGTCGCTGTGAGACAGCAGTGTTAAAGCACTGTGTCACCGTGTCACTGTGAGGCAGCAGTGTTAACCCACTGTGTCACCGTGTCATTGGGAGGCAGCAGTGTTAACCCACTGTGTCACCGTGTCACTGTGAGGCAGCAGTGTTAACCCACTGTGTCACCGTGTCACTGTGAGGCAGCAGTGTTAACCCACTGTGTCACCGTGTCATTGGGAGGCAGCAGTGTTAACACACTGTGTCACCGTGTCGCTGTGAGACAGCAGTGTGAACCCACTGTGTTACCGTGTCACTGAGAGGCAGCAGTGTTAACCCACTGTGCCACCGTGTCACTGTGAGACAGCAGTGTTTACCACTGTGTCAACGTGTCACTGTGAGGCAGCAGTGTTAACCCACTGTGTCACCGTCTCACTGTGAGACAGCAGTGTGAACCCACTGTGTCACCGTGTCACTGTGAGACAGCAGTGTTAACCCACTGTGTCACCGTGTCGCTGTGAGACAGCAGTATTAACCCACTGTGTCACCGTGTCACTGTGAGGCAGCAGTGTTAACTCACTGTGTCACCGTGTCGCTGTGAGACAGCAGTGTTAACCCACTGTGTCACCGTTTCGCTGTGAGACAGCAGTGTTAAAGCACTGTGTCACCGTGTCACTGGGAGGCAGCAGTGTTAACCCACTGTGTCACCGTGTCACTGTGAGGCAGCAGTGTTAACCCACTGTGTCACCGTGTCACTGTGAGGCAGCAGTGTTAACCCACTGTGTCACCGTGTCGCTGTGAGACAGCTGATTTAACCCACTGTGTCACCGTGTCACTGTGAGGCAGCAGTGTTAACCCACTGTGTCATAGTTTCTCTTTGAGGCAGCAGTGTTAACCCACAGTGTCACCGTGTCACTGTGAGGCAGCAGTGTTAACCCACTGTGTCACCGTGTCACTGTGAGACAGCAGTGTTAACCCACTGTGTCACCGTGTCACTGTGAGGCAGCAGTGTTAACCCACTGTGTCACCGTGTCAGTGTGAGGCAGCAGTGTTAACCCACTGTGTCACCGTGTCGCTGTGAGACAGCTGATTTAACCCACTGTGTCACCGTGTCGCTGTGAGACAGCAGTGTTAACCCACTGTGTCACCGTGTCACTGTGAGACAGCAGTGTTAAAGCACTGTGTCACCGTGTCACTGTGAGGCAGCAGTGTTAACCCACTGTGTCACCGTGTCATTGGGAGGCAGCAGTGTTAACCCACTGTGTCACCGTGTCACTGTGAGACAGCAGTGTTAACCCACTGTGTCACCGTGTCACTGTGAGGCAGCAGTGTTAACCCACTGTGTCATCGTGTCACTGTGAGACAGCAGTGTTAACCCACTGTGTCACCGTGTCACTGTGAGGCAGCAGTGTTAACCCACTGTGTCATCGTGTCCCTGTGAGGCAGCAGTGTTAACCCACTGTGTCACCGTGTCACTGTGAGGCAGCATTGTTAACCCACTGTGTCATCGTGTCACTTTGAGGCAGCAGTGTTAACCCACAGTGTCACCATGTCACTGTGAGGCAGCAGTGTTAACCAACTGTGTCACCGTGTCGCTGTGAGGCAGCAGTGTCAACCCACTGTGACACCGTGTCGCTGTGAGGCAGCAGCGTTAACCCACTGTGTCACCGTGTCACTGTGAGGCACAGTGTTAACCCACTGTGTCACCGTGTCACTGTGAGGGAGCAGTGTTAACCCACTGTGTCACCGTGTCAACCCACTGTGTCACCGTGTCACTGTGAGACAGCAGTGTTAACCCACTGTGTCACCGTGTCACAGTGAGACAGCAGTGTTAACCCAGTGTGTCACGGTGTCACTGTGAGGCAGCAGTGTTAACCCACTGTGTCATTGTGAGGGAGCAGTGTTAACCCACTGTGTCACCGTGTCACTGTGAGGCAGCAGTCTTAACCCACTGTGTCACAGAGGGAGCAGTGTTAACCCACTGTGTCACCGTCTCGCTGTGAGGCAGCAGTGTTAACCCACTGTGTCGCTGTGAGACAGCAGTGTTAACCCACTGTGTCACCGTGTCACTGTGAGGCAGCAGTGTTAACCACTGTGTCACCGTGTCACTGTGAGACTGCAGAGTTAACCCACTGTGTCACCGTGTCGCTGTGAGGCAGCAGTGTTAATCCACTGTGTCACCGTGTCGCTGTGAGGCAGCAGTGTTAACCCACTGTGTCACCGTGTCACTGTGAGGCAGCAGTGTTAACCCACTGTGTCACCGTGTCGCTGTGAGACAGCAGTGTTAACCCACTGTGCCACCGTGTCACTGTGAGGCAGCAGTGTTAACCCACTGTGTCACCGTGTCACTGTGAGGCAGCAGTGTTAACCCACTGTGTCATCGTGTCACTTTGAGACAGCAGTGTTAACCCACTGTGCCACCGTATCACTGTGAGACAGCAGTGTTAACCACTGTGTCACCGTGTCACTGTGAGGCAGCAGTGTTAACCCACTGTGTCACCATGTCGCTGTGAGACAGTAGTGTTAACCCACTGTGTCACCGTGTCGCTGTGAGATAGCAGTGTTAACCCACTGTGTCACCGTGTCACTGTGAGACAGCAGTGTTAACCCACTGTGTCACCGTGTCACTGTGAGGCAGCAGTGTTAACCCACTGTGTCACCGTCTAACTGTGAGGCTGCAGCATTAACGCACTGTGTCACCGTGTCACTGTGAGGCAGCAGTTTAACCCACTGTGTCACCGTGTCACTGTGAGGCAGCAGTTTAACCCACTGTGTCATCGTGTCACTGTGAGGCAGCAGTGTTAACCCACTGTGTCACCGTGTCACTGTGAGGCAGCAGTGTTAACCCACTGTGTCACAGTGTCACTGTCAGGCAGCAGTGTTAACCCACTGTGTCACCGTGTCACTGTGAGGCAGCAGTGTTAACCCACTGTGTCACCGTGTCACTGTGAGGGAGCAGTGTAAACGCACTGTCACCGTGTCAACCCACTGTGTCACCGCGTCACTGTGAGACAGCACTGTTAACCCACTGTGTCACCGTGTCACAGTGAGACAGCAGTGTTAACCCACTGTGTCACGGTGTCACTGTGAGACAGCTGTGTTAACCCACTGTGTCACTGTGAGGGAGCAGTGTTAACCCACTGTGTCACCGTGTCACTGTGAGGCAGCAGTCTTAACCCACTGTGTCACTGTGTCACTGAGGGAGCCGTGTTAACCCACTGTGACACCGTGTCGCTGTGAGGCAGTAGTGTGAACCCACTGTGTCGCTGTGAGACAGCAGTGTTAACCCACTGTGTCACCGTGTCACTATGAGGCAGCAGTGTTAACCACTGTGTCACCGTGTCACTGTGAGACAGCAGAGTTAACCCACTGTGTCACCGTGTCGCTATGAGGCAGCAGTGTTAACCCACTGTGTCACCGTGTCGCTGTGAGACAGCAGTGTTAACCCACTGTGTCACCGTGTCACTGTGAGGCAGCAGTGTTAACCCACTGTGCCACCGTGTCACTGTGAGGCAGCAGTGTTAACCCACTGTGTCACCGTGTCGCTATGAGGCAGCAGTGTTAACCCACTGTGTCACCGTGTCGCTGTGAGACAGCAGTGTTAACCCACTGTGTCACCGTGTCACTGTGAGACAGCAGTATTAACCCACTGTGTCACCGTGTCACTGTGAGGCAGCAGTGTTATCTCACTGTGTCACCGTGTCGCTGTGAGACAGCAGTGTTAACCCACTGTGTCACCGTTTCGCTGTGAGACAGCAGTGTTAAAGCACTGTGTCACCGTGTCACTGGGAGGCAGCAGTGTTAACCCACTGTGTCACCGTGTCACTGTGAGGCAGCAGTGTTAACCCACTGTGTCACCGTGTCACTGTGAGGCAGCAGTGTTAACCCACTGTGTCACCGTGTCGCTGTGAGACAGCTGATTTAACCCACTGTGTCACCGTGTCACTGTGAGGCAGCAGTGTTAACCCACTGTGTCATAGTTTCTCTTTGAGGCAGCAGTGTTAACCCACAGTGTCACCGTGTCACTGTGAGGCAGCAGTGTTAACCCACTGTGTCACCGTGTCACTGTGAGACAGCAGTGTTAACCCACTGTGTCACCGTGTCACTGTGAGGCAGCAGTGTTAACCCACTGTGTCACCGTGTCAGTGTGAGGCAGCAGTGTTAACCCACTGTGTCACCGTGTCGCTGTGAGACAGCTGATTTAACCCACTGTGTCACCGTGTCGCTGTGAGACAGCAGTGTTAACCCACTGTGTCACCGTGTCACTGTGAGACAGCAGTGTTAAAGCACTGTGTCACCGTGTCACTGTGAGGCAGCAGTGTTAACCCACTGTGTCACCGTGTCATTGGGAGGCAGCAGTGTTAACCCACTGTGTCACCGTGTCACTGTGAGACAGCAGTGTTAACCCACTGTGTCACCGTGTCACTGTGAGGCAGCAGTGTTAACCCACTGTGTCATCGTGTCACTGTGAGACAGCAGTGTTAACCCACTGTGTCACCGTGTCACTGTGAGGCAGCAGTGTTAACCCACTGTGTCATCGTGTCCCTGTGAGGCAGCAGTGTTAACCCACTGTGTCACCGTGTCACTGTGAGGCAGCATTGTTAACCCACTGTGTCATCGTGTCACTTTGAGGCAGCAGTGTTAACCCACAGTGTCACCGTGTCACTGTGAGGCAGCAGTGTTAACCAACTGTGTCACCGTGTCGCTGTGAGGCAGCAGTGTCAACCCACTGTGACACCGTGTCGCTGTGAGGCAGCAGCGTTAACCCACTGTGTCACCGTGTCACTGTGAGGCACAGTGTTAACCCACTGTGTCACCGTGTCACTGTGAGGGAGCAGTGTTAACCCACTGTGTCACCGTGTCAACCCACTGTGTCACCGTGTCACTGTGAGACAGCAGTGTTAACCCACTGTGTCACCGTGTCACAGTGAGACAGCAGTGTTAACCCAGTGTGTCACGGTGTCACTGTGAGGCAGCAGTGTTAACCCACTGTGTCATTGTGAGGGAGCAGTGTTAACCCACTGTGTCACCGTGTCACTGTGAGGCAGCAGTCTTAACCCACTGTGTCACAGAGGGAGCAGTGTTAACCCACTGTGTCACCGTCTCGCTGTGAGGCAGCAGTGTTAACCCACTGTGTCGCTGTGAGACAGCAGTGTTAACCCACTGTGTCACCGTGTCACTGTGAGGCAGCAGTGTTAACCACTGTGTCACCGTGTCACTGTGAGACTGCAGAGTTAACCCACTGTGTCACCGTGTCGCTGTGAGGCAGCAGTGTTAACCCACTGTGTCACCGTGTCGCTGTGAGGCAGCAGTGTTAACCCACTGTGTCACCGTGTCACTGTGAGGCAGCAGTGTTAACCCACTGTGTCACCGTGTCGCTGTGAGACAGCAGTGTTAACCCACTGTGCCACCGTGTCACTGTGAGGCAGCAGTGTTAACCCACTGTGTCACCGTGTCACTGTGAGGCAGCAGTGTTAACCCACTGTGTCATCGTGTCACTTTGAGACAGCAGTGTTAACCCACTGTGCCACCGTATCACTGTGAGACTGCAGTGTTAACCACTGTGTCACCGTGTCACTGTGAGGCAGCAGTGTTAACCCACTGTGTCACCATGTCGCTGTGAGACAGTAGTGTTAACCCACTGTGTCACCGTGTCGCTGTGAGATAGCAGTGTTAACCCACTGTGTCACCGTGTCACTGTGAGACAGCAGTGTTAACCCACTGTGTCACCGTGTCACTGTGAGGCAGCAGTGTTAACCCACTGTGTCACCGTCTAACTGTGAGGCTGCAGCATTAACGCACTGTGTCACCGTGTCACTGTGAGGCAGCAGTTTAACCCACTGTGTCACCGTGTCACTGTGAGGCAGCAGTTTAACCCACTGTGTCATCGTGTCACTGTGAGGCAGCAGTGTTAACCCACTGTGTCACCGTGTCACTGTGAGGCAGCAGTGTTAACCCACTGTGTCACAGTGTCACTGTCAGGCAGCAGTGTTAACCCACTGTGTCACCGTGTCACTGTGAGGGAGCAGTGTAAACGCACTGTCACCGTGTCAACCCACTGTGTCACCGCGTCACTGTGAGACAGCACTGTTAACCCACTGTGTCACCGTGTCACAGTGAGACAGCAGTGTTAACCCACTGTGTCACGGTGTCACTGTGAGACAGCTGTGTTAACCCACTGTGTCACTGTGAGGGAGCAGTGTTAACCCACTGTGTCACCGTGTCACTGTGAGGCAGCAGTCTTAACCCACTGTGTCACTGTGTCACTGAGGGAGCCGTGTTAACCCACTGTGACACCGTGTCGCTGTGAGGCAGTAGTGTGAACCCACTGTGTCGCTGTGAGGCAGCAGTGTTAACCCACTGTGTCACCGTGTCACTATGAGGCAGCAGTGTTAACCACTGTGTCACCGTGTCACTGTGAGACAGCAGAGTTAACCCACTGTGTCACCGTGTCGCTATGAGGCAGCAGTGTTAACCCACTGTGTCACCGTGTCGCTGTGAGACAGCAGTGTTAACCCACTGTGTCACCGTGTCACTGTGAGGCAGCAGTGTTAACCCACTGTGCCACCGTGTCACTGTGAGGCAGCAGTGTTAACCCACTGTGTCACCGTGTCGCTATGAGGCAGCAGTGTTAACCCACTGTGTCACCGTGTCGCTGTGAGACAGCAGTGTTAACCCACTGTGTCACCGTGTCACTGTGAGGCAGCAGTGTTAACCCACTGTGCCACCGTGTCACTGTGAGACAGCAGTGTTAACCACTGTGTCACCGTGTCGCTATGAGGCAGCAGTGTTAACCCAATGTGTCACCGTGTCGCTGTGAGACAGCAGTGTTAACCCAATGTGTCACCGTGTCACTGTGAGGCAGCAGTGTTAACCCACTGTGCCACCGTGTCACTGTGAGGCAGCAGTGTTAACCCACTTTGTCACCGTGTCACTGTGAGGCAGCAGTGTTAACCCACTGTGTCATCGTGTCACTTTGAGACAACGGTGTTAACCCACTGTGCCACCGTGTCACTGTGAGACAGCAGTGTTAACCACTGTGTCACCGTGTCACTGTGAGGCAGCAGTGTTAACCCACTGTGTCACCGTGTCGCTGTGAGACAGCAGTGTTAACCCACTGTGCCACCGTGTCACTGTGAGGCAGCAGTGTTAACCCACTGTGTCACCGTGTCACTGTGAGGGAGCAGTGTTAACCCACTGTGTCACCGTGTCAACCCACTGTGTCACCGTGTCACAGTGAGACAGCAGTGTTAACCCAGTGTGTCACGGTGTCACTGTGAGACAGCAGTTTTAACCCACTGTGTCACTGTGAGGGAGCAGTGTTAACCCACTGTGTCACCGTGTCACTGTGAGGCAGCAGTCTTAACCCACTGTGTCACTGAGGGAGCAGTGTTAACCCACTGTGTCACCGTCTCGCTGTGAGGCAGCAGTGTTAACCCACTGTGTCGCTGTGAGACAGCAGTGTTAAACCACTGTGTCACCGTGTCACTGTGAGGCAGCAGTGTTAACCACTGTGTCACCGTGTCACTGTGAGACTGCAGAGTTAACCCACTGTGTCACCGTGTCGCTGTGAGGCAGCAGTGTTAACCCACTGTGTCACCGTGTCGCTGTGAGGCAGCAGTGTTAACCCACTGTGTCACCGTGTCACTGTGAGGCAGCAGTGTTAACCCACTGTGTCACCGTGTCGCTGTGAGACAGCAGTGTTAACCCACTGTGCCACCGTGTCACTGTGAGGCAGCAGTGTTAACCCACTGTGTCACCGTGTCACTGTGAGGCAGCAGTGTTAACCCACTGTGTCATCGTGTCACTTTGAGACAGCAGTGTTAACCCACTGTGCCACCGTGTCACTGTGAGACAGCAGTGTTAACCACTGTGTCACCGTGTCACTGTGAGGCAGCAGTGTTAACCCACTGTGTCACCATGTCGCTGTGAGACAGTAGTGTTAACCCACTGTGTCACCGTGTCGCTGTGAGATAGCAGTGTTAACCCACTGTGTCACCGTGTCACTGTGAGACAGCAGTGTTAACCCACTGTGTCACCGTGTCACTGTGAGGCAGCAGTGTTAACCCACTGTGTCACCGTGTCACTGTGAGGCAGCAGCATTAACGCACTGTGTCACCGTGTCACTGTGAGGCAGCAGTGTTAACCCACTGTGTCACCATGTCACTGTGAGGCAGCAGTGTTAACCCACTGTGTCATCATGTCACTGTGAGGCAGCAGTTGTAACCCACTGTGTCACCGTGTCACTGTGAGGCAGCAGTGTTAACCCACTGTGTCACAGTGTCACTGTCAGGCAGCAGTGTTATCCCACTGTGTCACCGTGTCACTGTGAGGCAGCAGTGTTAACGCACTGTGTCACCGTGTCACTGTGAGGCAGCAGTGTTAACCCACTGTGCCACCGTGTCACTGTGAGACAGCAGTGTTAACCCACTGTGTCACCGTGTCACTGTGAGGCAGCAGTGTTAACCCACTGTGTCACCGTGTCGCTGTGAGGCAGCAGTGTTAACCCACTGTGTCACCATGTCACTGTGAGGGAGCAGTGTTAACCCACTGTGTCACCGTGTCACTGTGTGGCAGCAGTGTTAACCCACTGTGTCACCGTGTCACAGTGAGGCAGCAGTGTTAACCCACTGTGTCACCGTGTCACTGTGAGGCAGCAGTGTTAACCCACTGTGTCATCGTGTCACTTTGAGGCAGCAGTGTTAACCCACTGTGTCACCGTGTCGCTGTGAGGCAGCAGTGTTAACCCACTGTGTCACCGTGTCGCTGTGAGACAGCAGTGTTAACCCACTGTGTCACCGTGTCGCTGTGAGGCAGCAGTGTTAACCCACTGTGTCACCGTGTCACTGTGACGGAGCAGTGTTAACCCACTGTGTCACCGTGTCAACCCACTGTGTCACCGTGTCACTGTGAAGCAGCAGTGTTAACCCACTGTGTCACCGTGTCGCTGTGAGACATCAGTATTAACCCACTGTGTCACCGTGTCGCTGTGAGACAGCAGTGTTAAAGCACTGTGTCACCGTGTCACTGTGAGGCAGCAGTGTTAACCCACTGTGTCACCGTGTCATTGGGAGGCAGCAGTGTTAACCCACTGTGTCACCGTGTCACTGTGAGGCAGCATTGTTAACCCACTGTGTCATCGTGTCACTTTGAGGCAGCAGTGTTAACCCACAGTGTCACCGTGTCGCTGTGAGGCAGCAGTGTCAACCCACTGCGACACCGTGTCGCTGTGAGGCAGCAGTGTTAACCCACTGTGTCACCGTGTCACTGTGAGGCAGCAGTGTTAACCCCCTGTGCCACCGTGTCAGTGTGAGGCAGCAGTGTTTACCACTGTGTCACCGTGTCACTGTGAGGCAGCTGTGTTAACCCACTGTGTCACCGTGTCGCTGTGAGACAGCAGTATTAACCCACTGTGTCACCGTGTCGCTGTGAGGCAGCAGTGATAACCCACTGTGTCACCGTGTTACTGTGAGGCAGCAGTGTTAACCCACTGTGTCACCGTGTCACTGTGAGGGAGCAGTGTTAAACCACTGTGTCACCGTGTCAACCCACTGTGTCACCGTGTCACTGTGAGACAGCAGTGTTAACCACTGTGTCACCGTGTCACTGTGAGGGAGCAGTGTTAACCCACTGTGCCACCGTGTCACTGTGAGACAGCAGTGTTAACCCACTGTGCTACCGTGTCACAGTGAGGCGGCAGTGTTAACCCACTGTGTCACCGTGTCACTGTGAGACAGCAGTGTTAATCACTGTGTCACCGTGTCACTGTGAGGCAGCAGTGTTAACCCACTGTGCTACCGTGTCACTGTGAGGCAGCAGTGTTAACCCACTGTGCTACCGTGTCACTGTGAGGCAGCAGTGTTTACCCACTGTGCTACCGTGTCACAGTGAGGCAGCAGTGTTAACCCACTGTGTCACCGTGTCACTGTGAGACAGCAGTGTTAATCACTGTGTCACTGTGTCACTGTGAGGCAGCAGTGTTAACCACTGTGTTACCGTGTCACTGTGAGACAGCAGTGTTAAGACACTGTGTCACTGTGTCCCTGTGAGGGAGCAGTGTTAACCCACTGTGCCACCGTGTCACTGTGAGACAGCAGTGTTAACCCACTGTGTCTCCGTGTCACTGAGAGGCAGCAGTGTTAACCCACTGTGTCACTGTGTCACTGTGAGACAGCAGTGTTAACCCACTGTGTCACCGTGTCACTGTGAGACAGCAGTGTTAACCCACTGTGTCACCGTGTCGCTGTGAGACAGCAGTGTTAACCCACTGTGTCACCGTTTCGCTGTGAGACAGCAGTGTTAAAGCACTGTGTCACCGTGTCACTGTGAGGCAGCAGTGTTAACCCACTGTGTCACCGTGTCATTGGGAGGCAGCAGTGTTAACCCACTGTGTCACCGTGTCACTGTGAGACAGCCGTGTTAACCCACTGTGTCACCGTTTCGCTGTGAGACAGCAGTGTTAAAGCACTGTGTCACCGTGTCACTGTGAGGCAGCAGTGTTAACCCACTGTGTCACCGTGTCATTGGGAGGCAGCAGTGTTAACCCACTGTGTCACCGTGTCACTGTGAGGCAGCAGTGTTAACCCACTGTGTCACCGTGTCATTGGGAGGCAGCAGTGTTAACCCACTGTGTCACCGTGTCACTGTGAGGCAGCAGTGTTAACCCACTGTGTCACCGTGTCACTGTGAGGCAGCAGTGTTAACCCACTGTGCCACTGTGTCACTGTGAGGCAGCAGTGTTTACCACTGTGTCACCGTGTCAGTGTGAGGCAGCAGTGTTAACCCACTGTGTCACCGTGTCGCTGTGAGACAGCAGATTTAACCCACTGTGTCACCGTGTCGCTGTGAGACAGCAGTGTTAACCCACAGTGTCACCGTGTCACTGTGAGACAGCAGTGTTAAAGCACTGTGTCACCGTGTCACTGTGAGGCAGCAGTGTTAACCCACTGTGTCACCGTGTCATTGGGAGGCAGCAGTGTTAACCCACTGTGTCACCGTGTCAATGTGAGGCAGCATTGTTAACCCACTGTGTCATCGTGTCACTTTGAGGCAGCAGTGTTAACCCACAGTGTCACCGTGTCACTGTGAGGCAGCAGTGTTAACCCACTGTGTCACCGTGTCGCTGTGAGGCAGCAGTGTCAACCCACTGTGACACCGTGTCGCTGTGAGGCAGCAGCGTTAACCCACTGTGTCACCGTGTCACTGTGAGGCAGCAGTGTTAACCCACTGTGTCACCGTGTCACTGTGAGGGAGCAGTGTTAACCCACTGTGTCACCGTGTCAACCCACTGTGTCACCGTGTCACTGTGAGACAGCAGTGTTAACCCACTGTGTCACCGTGTCACAGTGAGACAGCAGTGTTAACCCAGTGTGTCACGGTGTCACTGTGAGACAGCAGTTTTAACCCACTGTGTCACTGAGGGAGCAGTGTTAACCCACTGTGTCACCGTGTCACTGTGAGGCAGCAGTCTTAACCCACTGTGTCACTGAGGGAGCAGTGTTAACCCACTGTGTCACCGTCTCGCTGTGAGGCAGCAGTGTTAACCCACTGTGTCGCTGTGAGACAGCAGTGTTAACCCACTGTGTCACCGTGTCACTGTGAGGCAGCAGTGTTAACCACTGTGTGACCGTGTCACTGTGAGACTGCAGAGTTAACCCACTGTGTCACGGTGTCGCTGTGAGGCAGCAGTGTTAACCCACTGTGTCACCGTGTCGCTGTGAGGCAGCAGTGTTAACCCACTGTGTCACCGTGTCACTGTGAGGCAGCAGTGTTAACCCACTGTGTCACCGTGTCGCTGTGAGACAGCAGTGTTAACCCACTGTGCCACCGTGTCACTGTGAGGCAGCAGTGTTAACCCACTGTGTCACCGTGTCACTGTGAGGCAGCAGTGTTAACCCACTGTGTCACCGTGTCACTTTGAGACAGCAGTGTTAACCCACTGTGCCACCGTGTCACTGTGAGACAGCAGTGTTAACCACTGTGTCACCGTGTCACTGTGAGGCAGCAGTGTTAACCCACTGTGTCACCGTGTCGCTGTGAGACAGTAGTGTTAACCCACTGTGTCACCGTGTCGCTGTGAGATAGCAGTGTTAACCCACTGTGTCACCGTGTCACTGTGAGACAGCAGTGTTAACCCACTGTGTCACCGTCTAACTGTGAGGCTGCAGCATTAACGCACTGTGTCACCGTGTCACTGTGAGGCAGCAGTTTAACCCACTGTCTCACCGTGTCACTGTGAGGCAGCAGTTTAACCCACTGTGTCATCGTGTCACTGTGAGGCAGCAGTGTTAACCCACTGTGTCACCGTGTCACTGTGAGGCAGCAGTGTTAACCCACTGTGTCACAGTGTCACTGTCAGGCAGCAGTGTCAACCCACTGTGTCACCGTGTCACAGTGAGACAGCAGTGTTAACCCACTGTGTCACGGTGTCACTGTGAGACAGCTGTGTTAACCCACTGTGTCACTGTGAGGGAGCAGTGTTAACCCACTGTGTCACCGTGTCACTGTGAGGCAGCAGTCTTAACCCACTGTGTCACTGAGGGAGCAGTGTTAACCCACTGTGACACCGTGTCGCTGTGAGGCAGCAGTGTTAACCCACTGTGTCGCTGTGAGACAGCAGTGTTAACCCACTGTGTCACCGTGTCACTATGAGGCAGCAGTGTTAACCACTGTGTCACCGTGTCAATGTGAGACAGCAGAGTTAACCCACTGTGTCACCGTGTCGCTGTGAGGCAGCAGTGTTAACCCACTGTGCCACCGTGTCGCTGTGAGGCAGCAGTGTTAACCCACTGTGTCACCGTGTCACTGTGAGGCAGCAGTGTTAACCCACTGTGTCACCGTGTCACTGTGAGACAGCAGTGTTAAACAACTGTGTCACTGTGAGGGAGCAGTGTTAACCCACTGTGTCACCGTGTCGCTGTGAGGCAGCAGTGTTAACCCACTGTGCCACCGTGTCACTGTGAGGCAGCAGTGTTAACCCACTTTGTCACCGTGTCACTGTGAGGCAGCAGTGTTAACCCACTGTGTCATCGTGTCACTTTGAGACAACGGTGTTAACCCACTGTGCCACCGTGTCACTGTGAGACAGCAGTGTTAACCACTGTGTCACCGTCTCACTGTGAGGCAGCAGTGTTAACCCACTGTGTCACCGTGTCGCTGTGAGACAGCAGTGTTAACCCACTGTGTCACCGTGTCGCTGTGAGATAGCAGTGTTAACCCACTGTGTCACCGTGTCACTGTGAGACAGCAGTGTTAACCCACTGTGTCACCGTGTAACTGTGAGGCAGCAGCATTAACGCACTGTGTCACCGTGTCACTGTGAGGCAGCAGTGTTAACCCACTGTGTCACCATGTCACTGTGAGGCAGCAGTGTTAACCCACTGTGTCATCGTGTCACTGTGAGGCAGCAGTGTTAACCCACTGTGTCACCGTGTCTCTGTGAGGCAGCAGTGTTAACCCACTGTGTCACAGTGTCACTGTCAGGCAGCAGTGTTATCCCACTGTGTCACCGTGTCACTGTGAGGCAGCAGTGTTAACGCACTGTGTCACCGTGTCACTGTGAGGCAGCAGTGTTAACCCACTGTGTCACCGTGTCACTGTGAGGCAGCAGTGTTAACCCACTGTGTCACCGTGTCACTGTGAGGAAGCAGTGTTAACCCACTGTGACACCGTGTCACAGTGAGGCAGCAGTGTTAACCCACTGTGTCACCGTGTCACTGTGAGGCAGCAGTGTTAACCCACTGTGTCATCGTGTCACTTTGAGGCAGCAGTGTTAACCCACTGTGTCACCGTGTCGCTGTGAGGCAGCAGTGTTAACCCACTGTGTCACCGTGTCGCTGTGAGACAGCAGTGTTAACCCACTGTGTCATCGTGTCACTTTGAGGCAGCAGTGTTAACCCACTATGTCACCGTGTCGCTGTGAGGCAGCAGTGTTAACCCACTGTGTCACCGTGTCACTGTGAGGCAGCAGTGTTAACCCACTGTGTCACCGTGTCACTGTGACGGAGCAGTGTTAACCCACTGTGTCACCGTGTCAACCAACTGTGTCACCGTGTCACTGTGAGGCAGCAGGGTTAACCCACTGTGTCACCGTGTCACTGTGACGGAGCAGTGTTAACCCACTGTGTCACCGAGTCACTGTGAGACAGCAGTGTTAACCCACTGTGTCACTGTGAGGGAGCAGTGTTTACCCACTGTTACACCGTGTCACTGTGAGGCAGCAGTCTTAACCCACTGTGTCACTGAGGCAGCAGTGTTATCCCACTGTGTCACCGTGTCACTGTGAGGCAGCAGTGTTAACCCACTGTACTACCGTGTCACTGTGAGACAGCAGTGTTAACCACTGTGTCACCGTGTCACTGTGAGGGAGCAGTGTTAACCCACTGTGCTACCCTGTCACAGTGAGGCAGCAGTGTTAACCCACTGTGTCACCGTGTCACTGTGAGACAGCAGTCTTAATCACTGTGTCACCGTGTCACTGTGAGGCAGCAGTGTTAACCACTGTGTTACCGTGTCACTGTGAGACAGCAGTGTTAACCCACTGTGTCACCGTGTCACTGTGAGGCAGCAATGTTAACCCACTGTGTCACCGTGTCACTGTGAGGGAGCAGTGTTAACCCACTGTGTCACCGTGTCAACCCACTGTGTCACCGTGTCACTGTGAGACAGCACTGTTAACCCACTGTGTCACCGTGTCACAGTGAAAGAGCAGTGTTAACCCACTGTGTCACGGTGTCACTGTGAGACAGTTGTGTTAACCCACTGTGTCACTGTGAGGGAGCAGTGTTAACCCACTGTGTCACCGTGTCACTGTGAGGCAGCAGTCTTAATCCACTGTGTCACTGAGGGAGCAGTGTTAACCCACTGTGTCACCGTGTCACTGTGAGACAGCAGTGTTAACCCACTGTGTCACCGTGTCACTGTGAGGCAGCAGTGTTAACCCACTGTGTCACCGTGTCGCTGTGAGACAGCAGTGTTAACCCACTGTGCCACCGTGTCGCTGTGAGACAGCAGTGTTAACCCACTGTGTCATCGTGTCACTTTGAGACAGCGGTGTTAACCCACTGTGCCACCGTATCACTGTGAGACAGCAGTGTTAACCACTGTGTCACCGTGTCACTGTGAGGCAGCAGTGTTAACCCACTGTGTCACCGTGTCGCTGTGAGACAGCAGTGTTAACCCACTGTGTCACCGTGTCGCTGTGAGAAAGCAGTGTTTACCCACTGTGTCACCGTGTCACTGTGAGACAGCAGTGTTAACCCACTGTGCCACCGTGTCACTGTGAGACAGCAGTGTTAACCCACTGTGTCACCGTGTCACTGTGAGGCAGCAGCATTAAGGCACTGTGTCACCGTGTCACTGTGAGGCAGCAGTGTTAACCCACTGTGTCACCGTGTCACTGTGAGGCAGCAGTGTTAACCCACTGTGTCACCGTGTCACTGTGAAGCAGCAGTGTTAACCCACTGTGTCACCGTGTCACTGTGAGGCAGCAGTGTTAACCCACTGTGTCACCGTGTCACTGTGAGGCAGCAGTGTTAACCCACTGTGTCACAGTGTCACTGTCAGGCAGCAGTGTTATCCCACTGTGTCACCGTGTCACTGTGAGGCAGCAGTGTTAACGCACTGTGTCACCGTGTCACTGTGAGGCAGCAGTGTTAACCCACTGTGGCACCGTGTCACTGTGAGACAGCAGTTTAACCCACTGTGTCATCGTGTCACTGTGAGGCAGCAGTGTTAACCCACTGTGTCACCGTGTCACTGTGAGACAGCAGTGTTAACCCACTGTGGCACCGTGTCACTGTGAGACAGCAGTGTTAACCCACTGTGGCACCGTGTCACTGTGAGACAGCAGTGTTAACCCACTGTGTCACCGTCTAACTGTGAGGCTGCAGCATTAACGCACTGTGTCACCGTGTCACTGTGAGGCAGCAGTTTAACCCACTGTGTCACCGTGTCACTGTGAGGCAGCAGTGTTAACCCACTGTGTCACAGTGTCACTGTCAGGCAGCAGTGTCAACGCACTGTGTCACCGCGTCACTGTGAGACAGCACTGTTAACCCACTGTGTCACCGTGTCACAGTGAGACAGCAGTGTTAACCCACTGTGTCACCGTGTCGCTGTGAGACAGCAGTGTTAACCCACTGTGTCACGGTGTCACTGTGAGACAGCTGTGTTAACCCACTGTGTCACTGTGAGGGAGCAGTGTTAACCCACTGTGTCACCGTGTCACTGTGAGACAGCAGTGTTAACCCACTGTGTCACCGTGTCGCTGTGAGACAGCAGTGTTAACCCACTGTGTCACGGTGTCACTGTGAGACAGCTGTGTTAACCCACTGTGTCACTGTGAGGGAGCAGTGTTAACCCAATGTGTCACCGTGTCACTGTGAGGCAGCAGTCTTAACCCACTGTGTCACTGAGGGAGCCGTGTTAACCCACTGTGACACCGTGTCGCTGTGAGGCAGCAGTGTTAACCGACTGTGTCGCTGTGAGACAGCAGTGTTAACCCACTGTGTCACCGTGTCACTGTGAGGCAGCAGTGTTAACCACTGTGTCACCGTGTCACTGTGAGACAGCAGAGTTAACCCACTGTGTCACCGTGTCGCTGTGAGGCAGCAGTGTTAACCCACTGTGCCACCGTGTCGCTGTGAGGCAGCAGTGTTAACCCACTGTGTCACCGTGTCACTGTGAGGCAGCAGTGTTAACCCACTGTGTCACCGTGTCGCTGTGAGACAGCAGTGTTAACCCACTGTGCCACCGTGTCACTGTGAGGCAGCAGTGTTAACCCACTTTGTCACCGTGTCACTGTGAGGCAGCAGTGTTAACCCACTGTGTCATCGTGTCACTTTGAGACAACGGTGTTAACCCACTGTGCCACCGTATCACTGTGAGACAGCAGTGTTAACCACTGTGTCACCGTGTCACTGTGAGGCAGCAGTGTTAACCCACTGTGTCACCGTGTCGCTGTGAGACAGCAGTGTTAACCCACTGTGTCACCGTGTCGCTGTGAGATAGCAGTGTTAACCCACTGTGTCACCGTATCACTGTGAGACAGCAGTGTTAACCCACTGTGTCACCGTGTAACTGTGAGGCAGCAGCATTAACGCACTGTGTCACCGTGTCACTGTGAGGCAGCAGTGTTAACCCACTGTGTCACCATGTCACTGTGAGGCGGCAGTGTTAACCCACTGTGTCATCGTGTCACTGTGAGGCAGCAGTGTTAACCCACTGTGTCACCGTGTCTCTGTGAGGCAGCAGTGTTAACCCACTGTGTCACAGTGTCACTGTCAGGCAGCAGTGTTATCCCACTGTGTCACCGTGTCACTGTGAGGCAGCAGTGTTAACGCACTGTGTCACCGTGTCACTGTGAGGCAGCAGTGTTAACCCACTGTGTCACCGTGTCACTGTGAGGAAGCAGTGTTAACCCACTGTGTCACCGTGTCACAGTGAGGCAGCAGTGTTAACCCACTGTGTCACCGTGTCACTGTGAGGCAGCAGTGTTAACCCACTGTGTCATCGTGTCACTTTGAGGCAGCAGTGTTAACCCACTGTGTCACCGTGTCGCTGTGAGGCAGCAGTGTTAACCCACTGTGTCACCGTGTCGCTGTGAGACAGCAGTGTTAACCCACTGTGTCATCGTGTCACTTTGAGGCAGCAGTGTTAACCCACTGTGTCACCGTGTCGCTGTGAGGCAGCAGTGTTAACCCACTGTGTCACCGTGTCACTGTGAGGCAGCAGTGTTAACCCACTGTGTCACCGTGTCACTGTGACGGAGCAGTGTTAACCCACTGTGTCACCGTGTCAACCAACTGTGTCACCGTGTCACTGTGAGGCAGCAGGGTTAACCCACTGTGTCACCGTGTCACTGTGACGGAGCAGTGTTAACCCACTGTGTCACCGTGTCAACCCACTGTGTAACCGTGTCACTGTGAGACAGCAGTGTTAACCCACTGTGTCACCGTGTCACTGTGACGGAGCAGTGTTAACCCACTGTGTCACCGAGTCACTGTGAGACAGCAGTGTTAACCCACTGTGTCACTGTGAGGGAGCAGTGTTATCCCACTGTGTCACCGTGTCACTGTGAGACAGCAGTGTTAACCCACTGTACTACCGTGTCACTGTGAGACAGCAGTGTTAACCACTGTGTCACCGTGTCACTGTGAGGCAGCAGTGTTAACCCACTGTGCTACCCTGTTACAGTGAGGCAGCAGTGTTAACCCACTGTGTCACCGTGTCGCTGTGAGACAGCACTGTTAACCCACTGTGTCACCGTGTCACAGTGAGACAGCAGTGTTAACCCACGGTGTCACGGTGTCACTGTGAGACAGCTGTGTTAACCCACTGTGTCACTGTGAGGGAGCAGTGTTAACCCACTGTGTCACCGTGTCACTGTGAGGCAGCAGTCTTAACCCACTGTGTCACTGAGGGAGCAGTGTTTACCCACTGTGTCACCGTGTCGCTGTGAGGCAGCAGTGTTAACCCACTGTGTCGCTGTGAGACAGCAGTGTTAACCCACTGTGTCACCGTGTCACTGTGAGGCAGGAGTGTTAACCACTGTGTCACCGTGTCGCTGTGAGACAGCAGTGTTAACCCACTGTGTCACCGTGTCGCTGTGAGGCAGCAGTGTTAACCCACTGTGTCACCGTGTCGCTGTGAGGCAGCAGTGTTAACCCACTGTGTCACCGTGTCGCTGTGAGGCAGCAGTGTTAACCCACTGTGTCACCGTGTCGCTGTGAGGCAGCAGTGTTAACCCACTGTGTCACCGTGTCACTGTGAGACAGCAGTGTTAACCCACTGTGTCACCGTATCACTGTGAGGCAGCAGTGTTAACCCACTGTGTCACCGTGTCGCTGTGAGACAGCAGTGTTAACCCACTGTGTCACCGTGTCGCTGTGAGACAGCAGTGTTAACCCACTGTGCCACCGTGTCGCTGTGAGACAGCAGTGTTAACCCACTGTGTCATCGTGTCACTTTGAGACAGCGGTGATAACCCACTGTGCCACCGTATCACTGTGAGACAGCAGTGTTAACCACTGTGTAACCGTGTCACTGTGAGGCAGCAGTGTTAACCCACTGTGTCACTGTGTCGCTGTGAGACAGCAGTGTTAACCCACTGTGTCACCGTGTCGCTGTGAGATAGCAGTGTTTACCCACTGTGTCACCGTGTCACTGTGAGACAGCAGTGTTAACCCACTGTGCCACCGTGTCACTGTGAGACAGCAGTGTTAACCCACTGTGTCACCGTGTCACTGTGAGGCAGCAGCATTAAGGCACTGTGTCACCGTGTCACTGTGAGGCAGCAGTGTTAACCCACTGTGTCACCGTGTCACTGTGAGGCAGCAGTGTTAACCCACTGTGTCACCGTGTCACTGTGAGGCAGCAGTGTTAACCCACTGTGTCACCGTGTCACTGTGAGGCAGCAGTGTTAACCCACTGTGTCATCGTGTCACTGTGAGGCAGCAGTGTTAACCCACTGTGTCACCGTGTCACTGTGAGGCAGCAGTGTTAACCCACTGTGTCACAGTGTCACTGTCAGGCAGCAGTGTTATCCCACTGTGTCACCGTGTCACTGTGAGGCAGCAGTGTTAACGCACTGTGTCACCGTGTCACTGTGAGGCAGCAGTGTTAACCCACTGTGTCACCGTGTCACTGTGAGGCAGCAGTGTTAACCCACTGTGTCACCGTGTCACAGTGAGGCAGCAGTGTTAACCCACTGTGTCACCGTGTCACTGTGAGGCAGCAGTGTTAACCCACTATGTCATCGTGTCACTTTGAGGCAGCAGTGTTAACCCACTGTGACACTATGTCACTGTGAGGCAGCAGTGTTAACCCACTGTGTCACCGTGTCACAGTGAGGCAGCAGTGTTAACCCACTGTGTCACCGTGTCACTGTGAGGCGGCAGTGTTAACCCACTATGTCATCGTGTCACTTTGAGGCAGCAGTGTTAACCCACTGTGTCACCGTGTCACTGTGAGGCAGCAGTGTTAACCCACTGTGTCACCGTGTCACAGTGAGGCAGCAGTGTTAACCCACTGTGTCACCGTGTCACTGTGAGGCAGCAGTGTTAACCCACTGTGTCACCGTGTCACTTTGAGGCAGCAGTGTTAACCCACTGTGTCACCGTGTCACTGTGAGGCAGCAGTGTTAACCCACTGTGTCACCGTGTCGCTGTGAGACAGCAGTGTTAACCGACTGTGTCACCGTGTCGCTGTGAGGCAGCAGTGTTAACCCACTGTGTCACCGTGTCACTGTGAGGGAGCAGTGTTAACCCACTGTGTCACCGTGTCAACCCACTGTGTCACCGTGTCACTGTGAGACAGCACTGTTAACCCACTGTGTCACCGTGTCACAGTGAGAGAGCAGTGTTAACCCACTGTGTCACGGTGTCACTGTGAGACAGCTGTGTTAACCCACTGTGTCACTGTGAGGGAGCAGTGTTAACCCACTGTGTCACCGTGTCACTGTGAGGCAGCAGTCTTAACCCACTGTGTCACTGAGGGAGCAGTGTTGACCCACTGTGTCACCGTGTCGCTGTGAGGCAGCAGTGTTAACCCACTGTGTCGCTGTGACACAGCAGTGTTAACCCACTGTCTCACCGTGTCACTGTGAGGCAGCAGTGTTAACCACTGTGTCACCGTGTCACTGTGAGACAGCAGAGTTAACCCACTGTGTCACCGTGTCGCTGTGAGGCAGCAGTGTTAACCCACTGTGTCACCGTGTCGCTGTGAGGCAGCAGTGTTAACCCACTGTGTCACCGTGTCACTGTGAGGCAGCAGTGTTAACCCACTGTGTCACCGTGTCGCTGTGAGGCAGCAGTGTTAACCCACTGTGTCACCGTGTCACTGTGAGGCAGCAGTGTTAACCCGCTGTGTCACCGTGTCACTGTGAGGCAGCAGTGTTAACCCAATGTGTCATCGTGTCGCTGTGAGACAGCAGTGTTAACCCACTGTGTCACCGTGTCGCTGTGAGATAGCAGTGTTAACCCACCGTGTCACGGTGTCACTGTGAGAGACCAGTGTTAACCCACTGTGTCACCGTGTAACTGTGAGGCAGCAGCATTAAGGCACTGTGTCACCGTGTCACTGTGAGGCAGCAGTGTTAACCCACTGTGTCACCGTGTCACTGTGAGGCAGCAGTGTTAACCCACTGTGCCACCGTGTCACTGTGAGGCAGCAGTGTTAACCCGCTGTGTCACCGTGTCACTGTGAGGCAGCAGTGTTAACCCAATGTGTCATCGTGTCGCTGTGAGACAGCAGTGTTAACCCACTGTGTCACCGTGTCGCTGTGAGATAGCAGTGTTAACCCACTGTGTCACGGTGTCACTGTGAGAGAGCAGTGTTAACCCACTGTGTCACCGTGTAACTGTGAGGCAGCAGCATTAAGGCACTGTGTCACCGTGTCACTGTGAGGCAGCAGTGTTAACCCACTGTGTCACCGTGTCACTGTGAGGCAGCAGTGTTAACCCACTGTGTCATTGTGTCACTGTGAGGCAGCAGTGTTAACCCACTGTGTCACCGTGTCACTGTGAGGCAGCAGTGTTCACCCACTGTGTCACAGTGTCACTGTCAGGCAGCAGTGTTATCCCACTGTGTCACCGTGTCACTGTGAGGCAGCAGTGTTAACCCACTGTGTCACCGTGTCACTGTGATGCAGCAGTGTTAACCCACTGTGTCACCGTGTCACTGTGAGGCAGCAGTGTTAACCCACTGTGTCACCGTGTCACAGTGAGGCAGCAGTGTTAACCCACTGTGTCACCGTGTCACTGTGAGGCAGCAGTCTTAACCCACTGTGTCACTGAGGGAGCAGTGTTAACCCACTGTGTCACCGTGTCGCTGTGAGGCAGCAGTGTTAACCCACTGTGTCGCTGTGAGACAGCAGTGTTAACCCACTGTGTCACCGTGTCACTATGAGGCAGCAGTGTTAACCCACTGTGTCACCGTGTCACTGTGAGACAGCAGAGTTAACCCACTGTGTCACCGTGTCGCTGTGAGGCAGCAGTGTTAACCCACTGTGTCACCGTGTCGCTGTGAGGCAGCAGTGTTAACCCACTGTGTCATCGTGTCACTGTGAGGCAGCAGTGTTAACCCACAGTGTCACTGTGTCGCTGTGAGACAGCAGTGTTAACCCACTGTGCCACCGTGTCACTGTGAGGCAGCAGTGTTAACCCACTTTGTCACCGTGTCACTGTGAGGCAGCAGTGTTAACCCACTGTGTCATCGTGTCACTTTGAGACAACGGTGTTAACCCACTGTGCCACCGTGTCACTGTGAGACAGCAGTGTTAACCACTGTGTCACCGTGTCACTGTGAGGCAGCAGTGTTAACCCACTGTGTCACCGTGTCGCTGTGAGACAGCAGTGTTAACCCACTGTGTCACCGTGTCGCTGTGAGATAGCAGTGTTAACCCACTGTGTCACCGTGTCACTGTGAGACAGCAGTGTTAACCCACTGTGTCACCGTGTAACTGTGAGGCAGCAGCATTAACGCACTGTGTCACCGAGTCACTGTCACCGAGCAGCTAGAGGAGAGTGTGAGTGGGACATTGGGACAGACAGTCAGCACCTTGAGGAGAGTGTGAGAGGGACACTGGGACACCGGGACAGACAGTCAGCACATTGAGGAGAGTGTGAGAGGGACACTGGAACACCGCGACAGACAGTCAGCACATTGAGGAGAGTGTGAGAGGGACACTGGGACAGACAATCAGCAGCTTGAGGAGAGTGAGAGAGGGGACACCGGAGCAGACAGTCAGCACCTTGAGGAGAGTGTGAGAGGGGACACTGGGACACGGGGACAGACAGTCAGCACCATGAGGAGAGTGTGAGAGGGACACTGGGACACCGGGACAGTCAGTCAGCACCTTGAGGAGAGTTTGAGATGGACACTGGGACACCGGGACAGACAGTCAGCACCTTGAGGAGAGTGTGAGAGGGGACACCGGGACAACAGGACAGACAGTCAGCACCTTGAGGAGAGTGTGAGAGGGAGACTCTGGGACACCGGGACAGACAGTCAGCAACTTGAGGAGAGTGTGAGAGGGACACTGGGACACCGGGACAGACAGTCAGCAACTTGAGGAGAGTGTGAGAGGGACACTGGGACAGACAGTCAGCACCTTGAGGAGAGTGTGAGAGGGACACTGGGACACCGGGACAGACAGGCAGCCCCTTGAGGAGACTGTGAGAGGGGGACACTGGGACAGACAGTCAGCACCTTGAGGAGAGTGTGAGAGGGAGAGACTGGGACACCGGGAAAGACAGTCAGCAACTTGAGGAGAGTGTGGGAGGGACACTAGGACACCGGGACAGACAGTCAGCACCTGGAGGAGAGTGTGAGAGGGACATTGGGACAGACAGTCAGCACCATGAGGAGAGTGTGAGAGGGACACTCGGACAACGGACAGAGAGTCAGCACCTTGAGGAGAGTGTGAGAGGGACACTGGGACAGACAGTCAGCACCTTGAGGAGAGTGTGAGAGGGACACTGGGACACCGGAACAGAGAGTCAGCACCTTGAGGAGAGTGTGAGAGGGACACTGGGACAGACAGTCAGCACCTTGAGGAGAGTGTGAGAGGGACACTGGGACACTGGGACAGACAGTCAGCATGTTGAGGAAAGTGTGAGAGGGACACTGGGACACCGGGACAGACAGTCAGCACCTTGAGGAGAGTGTGGGAGGGACACTGGGACAGACAGTCAGCACCTTGAGGAGAGTGTGAGGGGGACACTGGGACACCGGGACAGACAGTCAGAACCTTGAGGAGAGTGTGAGAGGGAGACACTGGGACTCCGGGACAGACAGTCAGCACCTTGAGGAGAGTTTGGGAGGGATACTGGGACAGACAGTCAGCACCTTGAGGAGAGTGTGAGAGGGACACTGGGACACCGGGACAGACAGTCAGCACCTTGAGGAGAGTTTGGGAGGGATACTGGGACAGACAGTCAGCACCTTGACGAGAGTGAGAGAGGGGCACCGGAACAGACAGTCAACACCTTGAGGAGAGTGTGAGAGGGACACTGGGACAGACAGTCAGCATGTTGAGGAGAGTGTGAGAGGGACACTGGGACGCGGGGACAGACAGTCAGCACCTTGAGGAGAGTGTGAGAGGGACACTGGGACAGACAGTCAGCACCTGGAGGAGAGTGTGAGAGGGGGACAATGGGACACCGGGACAGACAGTCAGCAACTTGAGGAGAGTGTGAGAGGGACACTGGGACAGACATCAGCACATTGAGGAGAGTGTGAGAGGGGTACAGTGGGACACTGGGACAGACAGTCAGCACCTTGAGGAGAGTGTGAGAGGGACACTGGGACAGACAGTCAGCACCTTGAGGAGAGTGTGAGAGGGACACTGGGACACCGGGACAGAAAGTCAGCACCTTGAGGAGAGTGTGAGAGGGGGACACTGGGACACTCGGACAGACAGGCAGCACCTTGAGGAGAGTGTGAGAGGGACACTGGGACACCGGGAGAGACAGTCAGCACCTTGAGGAGCATGTGAGAGGGACACTGGGACAGACAGTCAGCAGCTTGAGGAGAGTGTGAGAGGGACACTGGGACACCGGGACCGACAGTCAGCACCTTGAGGAGAGTTTGAGAGGGGGACACTGGGACACTCGGACAGACAGGCAGCACCTTGAGGAGAGTGTGAGAGGGACACTGGGACACCGGGAGAGACAGTCAGCACCTTGAGGAGCATGTGAGAGGGACACTGGGACAGAGAGTCAGCACCTTGAGGAGAGTGTGAGAGGGACACTGGGACACCGGGACAGACAGTCAGCACCTTGAGGAGAGAGTGAGAGGGGACACCGGGACACAGGGACAGACAGTCAGCACCTTGAGGAGAGTGTGAGAGGGACACAGGGACATACAGTCAGCAACTTGAGGAGAGTGTGAGAGGGACACAGGGACATACAGTCAGCACCTTGCGGAGAGTGTGAGTGGGACACTGGAACACCGGGACAGTCAGCACCTTGAGGAGAGTGTGAGAGGGACACTGGGACACCGGGACAGACAGGCAGCACCTTGAGGAGAGTGTGAGAGGGACACTGGGACAGACAGTCAGCACCTTGAGGAGAGTGTGAGAGGGACACTCGGACACCGGGACAGACAGTCAGCACCTTGAGGAGAGTGTGAGCGGAAAACTGGGACACTGGGACAGACTGTCAGCACCTTGAGGAGAGTGTGAGAGGTTCACTGGGACACCGGGACAGACAGTCAGCACCTTGCGGAGAGTGTGAGAGGGGGACACTGGGACACAGGGACAGACAGTCAGCACGTTGAGGAGAGTGTGAGAGGGACACTGGGACACCGGGACAGACAGTCAGCACCTTGAGGAGAGTGTGAAAGGGACACTGGGACACCGCGATAGACAGTCAGCACCTTGAGGAGAGTGTGAGAGGGACACTGGGACACCGCGACAGACAGTCAGCAGCTTGAGGAGAGTGTGAGAGGGACTCCGGGACAGACAGTCAGCATCTTGAGGAGAGTGTGAGAGGGTCACTGGGACACCCGGACAGACAGTCAGCACCTTGAGGAGAGTATGAGAGGGGACACTGGGACAGACAATCTGCACCTTGAGGAGAATGTGAGAGGGGACACCGGGACAGACAGTCAGCACCTTGAGGAGAGTGTGAGAGGGACACTGGGACAGACAGTCAGCACCTTGAGGACAGTGAGAGAGGGGACACCGGAACAGACAGTCAGCACCTTGAGGAGAGTGTGAGAGGGGACACTGGGACACGGGGCCCGACTGTCAGCACCTTGACGAGAGTCTGAGAGGGACACTGGGATACCGGGACAGTCAGTCAGCACCTTGAGGAGAGTGTGAGAGGGGACACCGGGACACCGGGACAGACAGTCAGCAACTTGAGGAAAGTGTGAGAGGGACACTGGGACAGACAGTCAGCACCTCGAGGAGAGTGTGAGAGGGACACTGGGACACCGGGACAGACAGTCAGCACCTTGAGGAGAGTGTAAGAGGGACACTGGGACACCGGGAGAGACAGTCAGCACCTTGAGGAGAGTTTGGGAGGGACACTGGGACAGATACTCAGCACCTTGAGGAGAGTGAGAGAGGGGACACCGGAACAGACAGTCAGCACCTTGAGGAGAGTGTGAGAGGGACACTGGGACGGACAGACAGCACCTTGAGGAGAGTGTGAGAGGGGGACACTGGGACACTGGGACAGCCAGTCAGCACCTTGAGGAGAGTGTGAGAGGGACACTGGCACACCGGGACAGACAGTCAGCACCTTGAGGAGAGTGTGAGAGGGACACTGGGACAGACAGTCAGCACCTTGAGGCGAATGTGAGAGGGACACTGGGACATCGGGACAGACAGTCAGTTCCTTGAGGAGAGTGTGAGAGGGGGACACTAGGACACTGGGACAGACAGTCAGCACCTTGAGGAGAGTGTGAGAGGGACACTGGGACACCGGGACAAACAGTCAGGACCTTGAGGAGAGTGTGGGAGGGACACTGGGAAACCGGGACAGACAGTCAGCACCTTGTGGAGAGTGTGAGAGGGGACACCGGGACACCGGGACAGACAGTCAGCAACTTGAGGAGAGTGTGAGATGGACACTGGGACACCGGGACAGACAGTCAGCAATTTGAGGAGAGTGTGGGAGGGACACTGGGACAGACAGTCAGCACCTTGAGGAGAGTGAGAGAGGGGACCCGGGAACAGACAGTCAGCACCTTGAGGAGAGTGTGAGAGGGGACACTGGGACACGGGGACAGACAGTCAGCACCTTGAGGAGAGTGTGAGAGGGACACTGGGACACCGGGAGAGACAGTCAGCACCTTGAGGAGAATGTGAGAGGGACACTGGGACAGACAGTCAGCAGCTTGAGGAGAGTGTGAGAGGGACACTGGGACACCGGGACAGACAGTCAGCACCTTGAGGAGAGTGTGAGAGGGGGACACTGGGACACCGGGACAGACAGTCAGCACCTTGAGGAGAGTGTGAGAGGGACACTCGGACACCGGGACAGACAGTTAGCACCTTGAGGAGAGTGTGAGAGGGACAGTGGGACAGACAGTCAGCACCTTGAGGAGAGTGTGAGAGGAAAACTGGGACACTGGGACAGACTGTCAGCACCTTGAGGAGAGTGTGAGAGGTTCACTGGGACACCGGGACAGACAGTCAGCACCTTGAGGAGACTGTGAGAGGGGGACACTGGGACACAGGGACAGACAGTCAGCACGTTGAGGAGAGTGTGAGAGGGACACTGGGACACCGGGACAGACAGTCAGCACCTTGAGGAGAGTGTGAAAGGGACACTGGGACACCGCGATAGACAGTCAGCACCTTGAGGAGAGTGTGAGAGGGGACACTGGGACACCGCGACAGACAGTCAGCAGCTTGAGGAGAGTGTGAGAGGGACACCGGGACAGACAGTCAGCATCTTGAGGAGAGTGTGAGAGGGTCACTGGGACACCCGGACAGACAGTCAGCACCTTGAGGAGAGTATGAGAGGGGACACTGGGACAGACAATCTGCACCTTGAGGAGAATGTGAGAGGGGACACCGCGACAGACAGTCAGCACCTTGAGGAGAGTGTGAGAGGGACACTGGGACAGACAGTCAGCACCTTGAGGACAGTGAGAGAGGGGACACCGGAACAGACAGTCAGCACCTTGACGAGAGTCTGAGAGGGACGCTGGGATACCGGGACAGTCAGTCAGCACCTTGAGGAGAGTGTGTTAGGGGGCACCGGGACACCGGGACAGACAGTCAGCACCTTGAGGAGAGTGTGAGAGGGACACTGGGACAGACAGTCAGCACCTTGAGGAGAGTGTGAGAGGGACACTGGGACATCGGGACAGACAGTCAGTTCCTTGACGAGGGTGTGAGAGGGGGACACTAGGACACTGGGACAGACAGTCAGCCCCTTGAGGAGAGTGTGAGAGGGACACTGGGACACCGGGACAAACAGTCAGGACCTTGAGGAGAGTGTGAGAGGGACACTGGGAAACCGGGACAGACAGTCAGCACCTTGAGGAGAGTGTGAGATGGACACTGGGACACCGGGACAGACAGTCAGCAATTTGAGGAGAGTGTGGGTGGGACACTGGGACAGGCAGTCAGCACCTTGAGGAGAGTGAGAGAGGGGACCCCGGAACAGACAGTCAGCACCTTGAGGAGAGTGTGAGAGGGGACACTGGGACACGGGGACAGACAGTCAGCACCTTGAGGAGAGTGTGAGAGGGACACTGGGACAGACAGTCAGCACTTGGGGAGAGTTTGAGAGGGGGACACTGGGACACTGGGACAGACAGTCAGCAACTTGAGGAGAGTGTGAGAGGGACACTTGGACACCGGGACAGGCAGTCAGCACCATGAGGAGAGTGTGAGAGGGACACTCGGACACCGGGACAGAAAGTCAGCACCTTGAGGAGAGTGTGAGAGGGACAGTGGGACAGACAGTCAGCACCTTGAGGAGAGTGTGAGAGGAAAACTGGGACACTGGGACAGACTGTCAGCACCTTGAGGAGAGTGTGAGAGGTTCACTGGGACACCGGGACAGACAGTCAGCACCTTGAGGAGGGTGTGAGAGGGGGACACTGGGACACAGGGACAGACAGTCAGCACCTTGAGGAGAGGGTGAGAGGGACACTGGGACACCGGGACAGACAGTCAAACCTTGAGGAGAGTGTGAGAGGGACACTGGGACACCGCGATAGACAGTCAGCACCTTGAGGAGAGTGTGAGAGGGGACACTGGGACACCGCGACAGACAGTCAGCAGCTTGAGGAGATTGTGAGAGGGACACCGGTACAGACAGTCAGCATCTTGAGGAGAGTGTGAGCGGGTCACTGGGACACCGGGACAGACAGTCAGCACCTTGAGGAGAGTATGAGAGGGGACACTGGGACACAGGGACAGACAATCTGCACCTTGAGGAGAGTGTGAGAGGGGATACCGGGACAGACAGTCAGCACCTTGAGGAGTGTGTGAGATGGGACACTGGGACACGGGGACAGACAGTCAGCACCTTGAGGAGAGTGTGAGAGGGACACTGGGACAGACAGTCAGCACCTTGAGGAGAGTGTGAGAGGGGACACTGGGACACGGGGACAGACAGTCAGCACCTTGAGGAGAGTGTGGGAGGGGACACTGGGACACGGGGACAGACAGTCAGCACCTTGAGGAGAGTGTGAGAGGGACACTGGGACACCGGGACAGACAATCAGCACCTTGAGGAGAGTGTGAGAGGGACACTGGGAAACCGGGACAGACAGTCAGCACCTTGTGGAGAGTGTGAAAGGGGACACCGGGACACCGGGACAGACAGTCAGCAACTTGAGGAGAGTGTGAGAGGGACACTGGGACACCGGGACAGACAGTCAGCAACTTGAGGAGAGTGTGAGAGGGACACTGGGACAGACAGTCAGCACCTTGAGGAGAGTGTGAGAGGGAGACACTGGGACACCGGGACAGACAGTCAGCAACTTGAGGAGAGTGTGAGAGGGACACTGGGACACCGGGACAGACAGTCAGCACCTTGAGGAGAGTGTGAGAGGGACACTGGGACAGACAGGCAGCACCTTGAGGAGAGTGTGAGAGGGACACTCGGACACCGGGACAGACAGTCAGCACCTTGAGGAGAGTGTGAGAGGGACATTGGGACAGACAGTCAGCACCTTGAGGAGAGCGTGAGAGGGACACTCGGACACCGGGACAGACAGTCAGCACCTTGAGGAGAGTGTGAGAGGGGACACTGGGACAGACAGTCAGCACGTTGAGGAGAGTGTGAGAGGGACACTAGGTCACCGGGACAGACAGTCAGCACCTTGAGGAGAGTGTGAGAGGGACACTGGGACACCGGGACAGACAGTCAGCTTGTTGTGCACATTGAAATTGGCCGGTACGATGTTGTGGGCATCACAGAGACGTGGCTGCAAGGGGATCAGGGCTGGCATCTGAATACCCAAGGATATGTGTCTAATTGGAAGGACAGGCAGATGGGCAAAGGGGGCGGGGTTGCATTGTTCGTAAGGAGTGGCGTTAAATCAATAGCAAGAATCGATACAGGATCAGAAGGCACATAAACTCTGTGGGTAGAGTTGAGGAGAAGTTATGTACAGGCCTGATGGGAGTTATGTACAGGCCTCCAAGCAGTAGTCAGGATGAGGGTCAGAAAATAAATCTGGAGATAGAAAAGGCACATAAAAAGGCAATATTACAATAATTATGGGGGACTTCAATATGCAGGTGGCCTGGGAAAATCCGGGAGGTAGTGGGTCCCAAGAAAAGGAATTTGTGGAATGTCTAAGAGATGCTTTTTTGTAGCAGCTTGTGACAGAGCCTAATGGGGAAACGGGAATTCCGGAGTTGGTGATGTGTAATGAGGCAGATTTGATTAGGGAACTTAAGGTGAAGTGACTCTGAGAGAGCAGTGACCACAATATGATAGAATTTACCCTGCACTTTGAGAGGGAGAAAATGGAATGAGATGCAAGAACATGACAATTAAATAAAGGTAACTGCAAAGCCCTGAGGGAGGAGCTGGCCAGAGTTGATTGGAAAGGGAGCCGAGCAGGGGAGACAGTGGAACGGCAATTACAGGAGTTTTCGGGGGGGGGGGGGGGGGATTATTAGAACATAGAACATAGAACATTACAGCGCAGAACAGGCCCTTCGGCCCACGATGTTGCACCGACCAGTTAAAAAAAAAACAAACTGTGACCCTCCAACCTAAACCAATTTCTTTTCGTCCATGAACCTATCTACGGATCTCTTAAACGCCCCCAAACTAGGCGCATTTACTACTGATGCTGGCAGGGCATTCCAATCCCTCACCACCCTCTGGGTAAAGAACCTACCCCTGACATCGGTTCTATAACTACCCCCCCTCAATTTAAAGCCATGCCCCCTCGTGCTGGATTTCTCCATCAGAGGAAAAAGGCTATCACTATCCACCCTATCTAAACCTCTAATCATCTTATATGTTTCAATAAGATCCCCTCTTAGCCGCCGCCTTTCCAGCGAAAACAATCCCAAATCCCTCAGCCTCTCCTCATAGGATCTCCCCTCCATACCAGGCAACATCCTGGTAAACCTCCTCTGCACCCTCTCCAAAGCCTCCACATCCTTCCTGTAATGTGGGGACCAGAACTGCACACAGTACTCCAAATGCGGCCGCACCAGAGTTGTGTACAGTTGCAACATAACGCTACGACTCCTAAATTCAATCCCCCTACCAATAAACGCCAAGACACCATATGCCTTCTTAACAACCTTATCTACTTGATTCCCAACTTTCAGGGATCTATGCACACATACACCTAGATCCCTCTGCTCCTCCACACTATTCAAAGTCCTCCCGTTAGCCCTATACTCAACACATCTGTTATTCCTACCAAAGTGAATTACCTCACACTTCTCCGCATTAAACTCCATCCGCCACCTCTCGGCCCAACTTTGCAACCTGTCTAAGTCTTCCTGCAAACTACGACACCCTTCCTCACTGTCTACCACACCACCGACTTTGGTGTCATCAGCAAATTTGCTAATCCACCCAACTATACCCTCATCCAGATCATTAATAAATATTACAAACAGCAGTGGCCCCAAAACAGATCCCTGAGGTACACCACTTGTAACCGCACTCCATGATGAATATTTACTATCAACCACCACCCTCTGTTTCCTATCCGCTAGCCAATTCCTGATCCAATTTCCTAGATCACCCCCAATCCCATACATCTGCATTTTCTGCAGAAGCCTACCATGGTGAACCTTATCAAACGCCTTACTAAAATCCATATATACCACGTCCACTGCCTTGCCCCCATCCACCTCCTTGGTCACTTTCTCAAAAAACTCAATAAGGTTAGTAAGGCACGACCTACCTGCCACAAAACCATGCTGACTATCACCTATCAATTCATTACTCTCCAAATAACTATAAATCCTATCCCTTAAAATTTTTTCCAACATCTTGCCGACAACAGAAGTGAGACTCACCGGTCTATAATTCCCGGGGAAGTCTCTGTTCCCCTTCTTAAACAATGGGACAACATTCGCTAACCTCCAATCTTCTGGTACTATACCAGAGGCCAACGACGACCTGAAGATCAGAGCCAGAGGCTCTGCAATCACTTCTCTTGCCTCCCAGAGAATCCTTGGATAAATCCCATCCGGACCAGGGGATTTATCTATTTTCAGACCCTCCAGAATATCCTGCACATCCTCCTTATCAACTGTATTCGGGAGGCACAACAGAAATTCATCCCAAGGAGGAGGAAACCTGCTAAAGAGAGGACGAAACTTCCATGGCTGACGAGGAAAGTAAAGGACAGCATAAAAGCAAAAGAATCACTGGAGGCAGGGAGGGTACCAGAGGACTGTTAATTAGTTGATGTAACACCGCTGTTTAAGAAGGGAGGGAGGCAGCAGGTGGGAAATTATAGGCCGGTTAGACTGACTTCGTTCATTGGCAAGATTTTAGAGTTCATTATTAAAGATGAGATCGCAGAGTACTTGGAAGTGTATGATGAAGTAGGACTGAGTCAGCACGGCTTTGTCAAGGGGAGCTCATGTCTGACAAATCTGTTAGAGTTCTTTGAGGTTGTAAAAAGGAAGTTAGATAAAGGAGAACCAGTGGACCTGATTTATTTGGATTTCCAAAAGGCCTTTGAAAGGTGCCACATCGGAGACTTTTAAAGAAGTTAAGTGCCCGTGGTGTAAAGGGTAAGAACCTGACATGGATAGAGGATTGGTTGACTGGCAGAAGGCAGAGAGTGGGGATAAACGGGTCTTTTTCAGGGTGGCAGCCGGTGACTAGTGGTGTGCCTCAGGGGTCAGTGCTGGGACCACAACTTTTCACAATACACATTAACGATTTGGAAGAACGAAATGAAGCCACTGTTGCCAAGTTTGCAGATGATGGAAAGATATGCAGAGGGAGAGATAGTATTGAGGAAGCAGGGGGACTGCACAAGGACTTGGATAGGCTGGGAGAGTGGGCAAAGAAGTGGCAGATGGAATATAACGTGGAAAAGTGTGAGATTATAAACATTGGAAGGAGAAATGGAGGCATAGACTATTTTCTAATTGGGGAAATGCTTAGGCAATCAGAGGCACAAAGGGACGAGGGAGTCCTTGTTCAAGATTCTCTTAAGGTTAACGTGTAGGTTCATAGAACCATAGAAAATTACAGCTCAGAAACAGGCCTTTTGGCCCTTCTTGTCTGTGCCGAACCATTTTTTGCCTAGTCCCACTGACCTGCACTTGGAACATATCCCTCCACACCCCTCTCATCCATGAACCCGTCCAAGTTTTTTTTAAATGTTCAGTTAGCAGTCAGGAAGACAAATGCAATGTTAGCATTCATGTCGAGAGGGCTGGAATACAAGAGCAGCGATGGACTTCTGAGGCTGTATAAGGCTCTATTTGGAGTATTGTGAGTGGTTTTGGGCCCAGTATCTGAGGAAGGATGTGCTGGCCTAGGAAAGGATCCAGAGGAAGTTCACAAGAATGATCCCTGGAATGAAGAGCTTGTCGTATGAGGAACGGTTGAAGACGCTGGGTCTGTACTCGTTGGAGTTTAGAAGGATGAGGGGGATCTTATTGAAACTTACAGGATACGGCGAGCCCTGGATAGAGTGGACGTGGAGAGGATGTTTCCACTCGTAGGAAAAACTAGAACCAGAGGGTATAACCTCAGGCTAAAGGGACGATCCTTTAAAACGGAGATAAGGATGAATTTCTTCAGCCAGAGAGTGGTGAATCTGTGGAATTCGTTGCCACAAAGGGCTGTGGAGGCCAGGATATTGAGTGTCTTTAAGACAGAGACAGATAGGTTTTTGATCAATAAAGGAATCAAGGGCTATCGGGAGAAGGCAGGAGAATGGGGATGAGAATCATATCAGCCATGATTGAATGGCGGAGCAGACTCGATGGGCCGAATGGCTGAAATCTGTTCCTCTATCTCAAGGTTTTATGAAGAGAGGTTGGATAGGCTTGGGCAGTTTTCGTTGGAGCAGAGAAGACTGAGGGGCAACCTGATCGAGGTGTTCAAGATTATGAGGAACATGGACAGAGTGGATAAGGAGCAGGGATAAACTGGGGTTGTTCTCACTGGAAAGACGGAGGATGAGGCGTGACCTAATAGAGGTGTATACAATTATCAAAGGCACAGATAGGGTGAACGGTGGGAAGCTTTTTTCCAGGTCGGTGGTGACGTTCACGAGGGGTCATAGGTTCAAGGTGAAGGGGGGGAGGTTTAACACAGATATCAGAAGGACGTATTTTACACAGAGGGTGGTGGGGGCCTGGAATGCGCTGCCGGGCAAGGTGGTGAAGGCAGACACACTGGGAATGTTTAAGACTTATCGAGAGAGCTGCATGAACGGAGTGGGAATGGAGGGATACAAAATAATGGTGTAGTTTGGACAAGGGAGTGGCGCGGGCTTGGAGGGCCGAAGGGCCTGTTCCTGTACTGTATTGTTCTTTGTTCTTTGAGCAGCTGTTTCCCTTAGTTGAGGGGTCAGTTACGAGGGACATAGGTTCAAGGTGAGGGGCAGGAGGTTTAGGGGGGAATGTGAGGAAAAACCCTTTTACCCAGAGGGTGGTGACGGGTCTGGAAAGCGCTGCCTGGGAGGGTGGTGGAGGTGGGTTGCCTCACATGCTCTAAAAAGTGCCTGGATGAGCACTTGGAATGTTAGAATGGAGGCATAGACTATTTTCTAATTGGGGAAATGCTTAGGAAATCAGAAACACAAAGGGACTCGGGAGTACTTGTTCAAGATTCGCTTCAGGTTAACGTGTAGGTTCAGTGAGCAGTCAGGAATACAAATACAATGCTAGCATCCATGTCGAGAGGGCTGGAATACAAGAGCAGGGATGGACTTCTGAGGCTGTCTGAGGCCCCATTTGGAGTATTGAGGGCAGTTTTGGGCCCAGTATCTAAGGAAGGCTGTGCTGGCCTTGGAAAGTGTTCAGGGGAGTTTCACAAGAATGATCCCTGGAATGAACATCTTGTCGTATGAGGCACGGTTGAGGTTTCTGGGACTCTACTCGTTGGAGTTTAGAAGGATAGAAACATAGAAAAACTACAGCACAAAACAGGCCCTTCAGCCCCACCTCAGGGATCTGTTTTGGGGCCACTGCTGTTTGTAATATTTATTAATGATCTGGATGAGGGTATAGTTGGGTGGATTAGCAAATTTGCTGATGACACCAAAGTCGGTGGTGTGGTAGACAGTGAGGAAGGGTGTCGTAGTTTGCAGGAAGACTTAGACAGGTTGCAAAGTTGGGCCGAGAGGTGGCGGATGGAGTTTAATGCGGAGAAGTGTGAGGTAATTCACTTTGGTAGGAATAACAGATGTGTTGAGTATAGGGCTAACGGGAGGACTTTGAATAGTGTGGAGGAGCAGAGGGATCTAGGTGTATGTGTGCATAGATCCCTGAAAGTTGGGAATCAAGTAGATAAGGTTGTTAAGAAGGCATATGGTGTCTTGGCGTTTATTGGTAGGGGGATTGAATTTAGGAGTCGTAGCGTTATGTTGCAACTGTACACAACTCTGGTGCGGCCGCATTTGGAGTACTGTGTGCAGTTCTGGTCCCCACATTACAGGAAGGATGTGGAGGCTTTGGAGAGGGTGCAGAGGAGGTTTACCAGGATGTTGCCTGGTATGGAGGGGAGATCCTATGAGGAGAGGCTGAGGGATTTGGGATTGTTTTCGCTGGAAAGGCGGCGGCTAAGAGGGGATCTTATTGAAACATATAAGATGATTAGAGGTTTAGATAGGGTGGATAGTGATAGCCTTTTTCCTCTGATGGAGAAATCCAGCACGAGGGGGCATGGCTTTAAATTGAGGGGGGGTAGTTATAGAACCGATGTCAGGGGTAGGTTCTTTACCCAGAGGGTGGTGAGGGATTGGAATGCCCTGCCAGCATCAGTAGTAAATGCGCCTAGTTTGGGGGCGTTTAAGAGATCCGTAGATAGGTTCATGGACGAAAAGAAATTGGTTTAGGTTGGAGGGTCACAGTTTGTTTTTTTTTTAACTGGTCGGTGCAACATCGTGGGCCGAAGGGCCTGTTCTGCGCTGTAATGTTCTATGTTCTATGTTCTAAGTTGTGCCGAACATATCCCTACCTTTTAGGCCTACCTATAACCTCCATCCTATTAAGTCCCATGAACTCATCCAGGAGTCTCTTAAAATACCCTATTGAGTTTGCCTCCACCACCACTGATGGCAGCCGGTTCCACTCGCCTACCATCCTCTGTGTGAAAAACTTCCCCCTAACATTTCCCCTGTACCTACCCTCCAGCACCTTAAACCTGTGTCCTCTCGTAGCAGCCATTTCCACCCTGGGAAGAAAGCCTCTGAGAGTCCACCCGATCTATGCCTCTCAACATCTTATATACCTATATTAGGTCTCCTCTCATCCTATGTCTCTCCAAGGGGAAAAGACCGAGCTCCCTCTGCCTATCATCATAAGGCATGCCACTCAATCTAGGCAACATCCCTGCAAATCTCCTCTGCACCCTTTCAATCTTTCCCACATCCTTCCTGTAATGAGGCCACCAGAACTGAGGACAGTACTCCAAGTGGGGTCTGACGAGGGTCTTATATAGCTGCATCATTATCCCCGGACTCCTAAACTCAATCCCTCGATTGATAAAGGCCAGCACACCACATGCCTTCTTAACCACCTCCTCCACCTGCGGGGCCGATTTTAGAGTCCTATGGACCCGGACTCCAAGGTCCTTCTGATCCTCTACAGTACTAAGAGTCTTTCCCTTTATATTGTACTCCTTCATCACATTCGACCTGCCAAAATGGATAACTACGCATTTATCTGGGTTGAAGTCCATCTGCCACTTCTCTGCACAGTCTTGCATCCTATCTATGTCCCTCTGTAACTTCTGGCATCCCTCCAGACTATCCACAACCCCACCAAGCTTTGTGTCGTCGGCAAACTTACCAACCCATCCCTCCACTTCCTCATCCAGGTCATTTATGAAAATGCCAAACAGCAAGGGTCCCAGAATAGATCCCTGGGTCACACCACTGGTGACCGACCTCAATTTAGAAAAAGACCCATCCTCCCCACTCTCTCCCTCCTTTGGGCAAGCCAGTTCTGGTTCCACAGGGCAGCAGCCCCTTGGATCCCATGCCCTCTCACTTTTTCTCGAAGCCTTGCATGGGGGACCTTATCGAACGCCTTGCTAAAATCCATATAAACCATATCTACCGCTTTCCCTTCGTCAATGTGTTGAGTCACATTTTCGAAGAACTCCACCAGGCTCGTAAGGCACGATCTGCCTTTGACAAAGCCATGCTGAGTATTCTTGAGCATACTAAACCTCTCTAAATGCTCATAAATCTTGTCCCTCAGGATCTTCTCCATCAGTTTACCAACCACTGAGGTTAGACTCACCGGTCGGTATTATCCTGGGCTATCCCTATTCCCCTTCTTGAAATTAGGAACCACATCCGCAATCCTCCAATCCTCCGGCATGAGGGGGGATCTTGTTGAAACTTACAGGATACTGCGAGGCCTGGATAGAGTGGACGTGGAGAGTATGTTTCCACCAGTAGGAAAAACTAGAATCAGAGGGCACAACCTCAGGCTGAAGGGACGATCATTCAAAACAGAGTTGATGAGGAATTTCTTCAGCCAGAGAGTGGGGAATGTGTGGAACACTTTGCCGCAGAAGGCTGTGGAGACCGGGTCATTGAGTGTCTTTAAGACAGAGATAGATAGGTTCTTAATTAAGAAGGGGATCAAGGGTTACGGGGAGAAGGCAGGAGAATGGGGATGAGAAGAAAAACCCACGAGCCATGATTGAATAGCGGAGCAGATTCGATGGGCCGAGTGGCCTAATTCAGCTCCTATGTCGAATAGTCTCATGATCTTATCTGTAAGAGTTCGGAAGAGTCGTAGCTGACATGCCAAATTTCCTTAACGATAGTATTGGATGGGGGACCAGGACAAGTTGTTGGTGATCTGGACACCGAGAAGCTTGAAGCTCTGAAAACTCAAAACTCAAAAAGCAAAGCTTTTCCCCAGTTCTGGGGGTGAAGATAGACATGGATCTTTATATTCAGAACTTACTGCTGGGAAGCAGGTCAATTTAAATGTCCCTTTGAATGGGAAAAGGTAAGTTTCGAAGGTACATTTGTGGGATACGGTGGACGGGTGGTGTTTCGCACACATTTGGGAGTCGGATGACATTGGGGATGGAGTGTTCGGGTCAAAGATGTGCGGGCCAAGGCAAAGGGGCTGCAGAGGAGATTCACCAGGATGCTGCCTGGGACGCAATATTTAAGTTCTGACTCAGAGAACACAATCTCAGAGTAAAAGGACAGTCCTTTAAAACGGAGATAAGGAGGAATTTCTGCAGCCAGAGAGTGGTGAATCTGTGGAACTCGTTGCCACAGACGGCTGTGGAGGCCAAGTCATTGAGTGTCTTTAAGACAGAGATAGGTTCTTGATCAATAAGGGGATCAAGAAGTACGGGGAGACGGCAGGAGAATGGGGATGAGAATCATATCAGCCGTGATTGAATGGCAGAGCAGACTTGATGAGCCAAATGGCCCAATTGTATTCCTATATCTTATGGTTTTATGAAGAGAGGTTGGATAGGCTTGGGCAGTTTACGTTGGAACAGGGATGACTGAAGAGCGATCTGATCGAGGTGTACAAGATTATGAGGGACATGGACAGAGTGGATAAGGAGCAGCTGATCCCCTTAGTTGAAGGGCCTGTCACAAGGGGATTTGGGTTCAAGGTGAGGGACAGGAGGTTTGGGGGGGATGTGAGGAAAATCGCTTTTACCCAGAGGGTGGTGAGGGCCTGGAATGCGCTGTCTGGGAGGTTGGTAGCGGCGGGTTGCCTCATAGCCTTTAAAAAGTATCTGGATGAGCATTTGGCACATCATAACACTCAGGGCTATGGACCAGGTGCTGGCAAGCGGGATTAGGTGGGCAGGTCAAGGCATTTCATGCATCGGTGCAGACCCGATGGGCCGAAGGGCCTCTTCTGCGCCGTGTGATTCTATGATTCTCTGAGTGTTGCTGAGGTCATGGAGTGGCCGGGAAGTGATGGGTTCAGGCTGGTTGTGTTGGTGGGGATCAGGTGGTGGGAGAGGGGGGTGTGAGTGGAATGTTGGAATGGAATCAATGTAACAACCAACAGAACCACATTGGATCTGTTGCAGTGACCAATGGGAACAAGCTATAAGTGTCAGCTGACCCAGTAAACTATGTAACCAATGAGAAAAGGATGTGGTGGTCAGCTGACCAGCTGACTCAGTATCAGTAAGAAGCTGCTGTGGTTTGTGGGAGCTTGGAATGGCCCAGGGTGAGGCCTCGAGTGTTGGAGTAATGAAGTTTCATTATTGAAACGTTTTGTCTGATTTACAAGTTGGAGTAAGTTTGTTTTCATTTTGTTGCCCAGAACTGAAGAGTCCCTTCTGCTGGATGAACATGGAATACTGAGGGGAGTGGGGTGTTTATTTGGGGTGGGGGTGAGGGTAGGGCATGTGGGGCTGTCCAATACGGGGCACCGCCTGCGCCATTAAAATAAAATCCAAAGTTACAAGAGTTTTTTCCCCCTCCTAATGTTTTCAGTGTAACTATGATCTGATGTCAGTGATTGAAATCAGTTTGTCAGATGGTAGCAGGCACAGCACAATTCTCCAGGAGAATAGGCCTTCTGGACAATCGCCGGGTAAATCCTTAACTATCAGGGGCGCAACAAGTACGATAATACCCAGCCCCCCCCTTCCCATTACCAGACAGCACCAACCCCCCTACACCGCCCTCCAGCCCATGCTTCAACCGATTACTAATTAAAACTCTGTCTCCTCAAATTTACCATGTCCCAGCATCCACCGCCCTCCGAGGTAATGAATTCCACAGATTCACCACCCATTGAGAGAAATAATTTCTCCCCATGTCTGTTTTAAATCTGCTGCCCCTTTCCCGTAAGATGCCCGACATTGTTCTACACTGTGATTCCTGATAGGCTGCTTTATACCACTCCCACTACAGTGGCACAGTGGTTAGCACTGCTGCCTCACAGCGACAGGGACCTGGGTTCGATTCCCGGCTTGCCTCACTGTCTGTGTGGAGTCTGCACGTTCTCCCCGTGTCTGCATGAGTTTTCTCCGGGCGCTCCGGTTTCCTTCCAAAGTCCCATAGAAGTGCTGGTTAGATACATTGGCCATGCTAAATACTCCCTCAGTGTTAACCAAACAGGCGCCGGAGTGTAGCAACTGGGGGATTTTCACAGTAACTTCATTGCAGTGTTGATGTAAGCCTACTTGTGAAACGAATAAATAACCTTTATACTTATTGGCTGATGCTTGAGTGTTAAACCTCCCGATACAATCAGCACTTGTTTACACAGCAAAAACAATCCCATTCCAAGAGATACATGGGAGAGTGAACATCGAAGGGCCTGTTCCTCTGCAGCACTTTTCTTTGTTCTTAGGCATAAATATCTTTAAGCATGTTGATTTTGAAATAATTTTATCCAAGATTTAACATAAATCTGTCTTCTTCACATCAGGTTATGGATCTGACTTTTATGGTAAGAAAAACATCCTTCAGTTCATTTCCTGTTATTCAACTCCTCCAAAACAGTCATGGGGGCGATGGTTTATTCACTCAGACATTTCTCTAAGATGCTTTTAATGTGATAATCCTTGGAAATTTAAACAGATAGAGAAAAAATCATGACAGTTCAATGAATCCGATCACATTGCAGAATGCCAAGACTAATATAACCTGCTGCCTGGCTAATTGGATTAGCTATGCTGCCTCACAGCACCAGGGACACAGGTTCGATTCCCGGCTTGGGTCACTGTCTGTGCAGAGTCTGCATGTTCTCCCCATGTCTGCATGGGTTTCCTCCGGCTGCTCCGGTTTCCTCCCACAGTCTGAAAAACGTGCTGTTAGGTGGATTGGCAATGCTAAAGTGTCCTTAGTGTCCACAGATGTACTGGATCGGTGGATTGGCCATTCTACATTGCCCCCTAGTGTCCACAGATGTACTGGTTCGGTGAATTGGCCATTCTACATTGCCCCTTAGTGTCCACAGATGTGCGGATTAGGTGGATTGACCATTCTACATTGCCCCTTAGTGTCCACAGATGTGCGGATTAGGTGAATTTGCCATTCTACATTGCCCCTTAGTGTCCACAGATGTGCGGGTTAGGTGGATTGGCCATTCTACATTGCCCCTTAGTGTCCACAGATGTACTGGTTCGGTGAATTGGCCATTCTACATTGCCCCTTAGTGTCCACAGATGTGCGGATTAGGTGGATTGACCATTCTACATTGCCCCTTAGTGTCCACAGATGTGCGGATTAGGTGGATTGGCCATTCTACATTGCCCCTTAGTGTCCACAGATGTGCGGATTAGGTGGATTGGCCATTCTACATTGCCCCTTACTGTCCACAGATGTGCGGATTAGGTGGATTGGCCATTCTACATTGCCCCTTAGTGTCCACAGATGTGCGGATTAGGTGGATTGGCCATTCTACATTGCCCCTTAGTGTCCACAGATGTGCGGGTTAGGTGGATTGGCCATGCTAATGGCCCCTTACTGCCCAAAGATTTGCAGGTTAGGTGAATTGGTCATGCTAAATTTAGCACTCCTGCCACGCTGAATCATATAATTCTAGTGCAGAAGGAGGCCATTCAGCCCATCGAGTCTGCACCGGCCACAATCCCATCCAGGCCCTGTCCCTGTAACCCCATGCAGTTACCCGAGCTAGTCTCCCTGACACTAAGGGACAATTTAGCATGGCCAATCCACCTAACCTGCATATCTTTGGACTGTGGGGGGAAACCGGAGCACCCGGAGGAAACCCACGCAGACACGGGGAGAACGTGCAAACTCCACACAGATAGTGACCCGAGGCCAGGAATCGATCCCGGCTCCCTGGCGCTGTGACACCCCACGAAGGATCAATCTATTTCTGAATATGAAGATTTATTGATGTTGGGGGTACAGAGTGTGAGCAGAATAAGAGGATTTTCGGGCACCTTCGTGTTGAGCTGGGCCAGAGAACGGGGCTTTAAACATTTGAATTCAGTTTGTAAAATCTGGAAATTAGTCAGTGAAAATAGCGGTGAAGTTGATGGGTTGTTGTAAAAACCTGACCAGTTCACTGATGTACTTTGGGAGAGGTCCTTACCCAGGCTCAGCTCTACGTGACTCCAGCCCCACACCAATGTGGTTGACTCAACTGTCCTCTGAAGTGACTGAGTCAGCCCTGTGGTTGTAAGAAAGCTCCAAGGATGAATTTCCAAGTATGGACACTAAAGTCAGCAATGCCCACACACTGAGAATGAACAATACTGATTTTGGCACGACACATCGGTTATGTTACACCACACTAAGGGCCTCATGGTCTGATTTGCCAGCGGGATAAAGCCTCAGAACAGCAGGTTGTGTCGTGTCCAAAGATGTGCAGGTTGGGTGGATTAACCATGCTAACTTGCCCCTTAGTGTCCAAAGATATGGAGGATCGGTTTATTGGCCATGTTAAATTGCCTTAACGGGCGCTAAAACTCGGTAAAGTCAGGTGTGAGGCGATTAGTACAATCCGTGCAGATATCCACTTTACCAAGGCCCGAAAATGGCCACGATCCGAACCGCGCCCGAAATGGGTGATGCATTTAAATTAACTTAATGAGTTGGATGCCCAATCTTACCTGCATTTCCCCCCTTACCATCGCGTTCGCCCGTCCAGATTCGGCGCGGAACAGATGTGCTCGGCAAAGGTCTGTTTCGGGCAGTCCAGCTCTGAGGAGGTAAGATCAGAGCTTTTGGCGGCGCTCTGACTCAGATCAATAGTGGGGGGAGAGGGGGGTGGGGGTGCGGGAGGCCGGAGGTGGATCAGATCATTCTCTGGTCATGGGAGGAGGGGAGGGAGGTGGATCAGATAATTCTCTGGTGAAGGGGGCAGGGGTGGGAGGGTTGCCGTTGCCATTCTGCGGGTGATCGGTGTGGGGGGGTGGTTGTAAGGGGTCGCGATCGGTCTGGGTAGTGGGGGAGGTGGGTGTAAAGGGGGACAGTTATGTTGTGGGGTGGGACGATGTCTGTGGGGGCCATCACTCCCACTTTTCGCTCCCAGGTTACTTTATCCAACAAGGTTGGTAAGTCGCCGGGACCGGATGGGATGTACCCCAGGTTACTGTGGGAGGCGAGGGAGGAGATTGCGGAGCCTTTGGTGATGATCTTTGCATCGTCGATGGAGACGGGAGAGGTTCCGGAGGATTGGAGGATTGCAGATGTGGTCCCTATATTCAAGAAAGGGAACAGGGACAGCCCGGGAAATTACCGACCGGTGAGTCTAACCTCAGTGGTTGGTAAGTTGATGGAGAGGATCCTGAGAGACAGGATTTATGATCATCTAGAGCAGTTTAATATATCAAAAGTAGTCAGCACGGCTTTGTCAAGGGCAGGTCGTGCCTTACGAGCCTGGTTGAGTTCTTTGAAAATGTGACCAAACACATTGACGAAGGAAGAGCGGTGGATGTGGTCTATATGGACTTCAGCAAGGCGTTCGATAAGGTCCCCCATGCAAGACTTCTTGAGAAAGTGAGAGGGCATGGGATCCAAGGGGCTGTTGCCTTGGGGATCCAGAACTGGCTTGCCTGCAGAAGGCAGAGAGTGGCTGTGGAGGGGTCTTTCTGTGCATGGAGGTCAGTGACCAGTGGAGTGCCCCAGGGATCTGTTCTGGGACCCTTGCTGTTTGTCATTTTCATAAATGACCTGGATGAGGAAGTGGAGGGATGGGTTGGTAAGTTTGCTGACGACACCAAGGTAGGTGGTGTTGTGGATAGTTTGGAGGGATGTCAGAAGTTGCAGCGAGACATAGATAGAATGCAAGACTGGGCGGAGAAGTGGCAGATGGACTTCAACCCGGATAAGTGTGTAGTGATCCATTTTGGCAGATCCAATGGGATGAAGCAGCAGTATAATATGAAGGGTACCATTCTTAGCAGTGTAGAGGATCAGAAGGACCTTGGGGTCCGGGTCCATAGGACTCTTAAATCGGCCTCGCAGGTGGAGGATGCGGTCAAGAAGGCGTTCAGCGTACTGGCCTTCATTAATCGAGGGATTGAGTTTAGGAGTCGGGAGATAATGCTGCAGCTTTATAGGACCCTGGTTAGACCCCACTTGGAGTACTGCGCGCAGTTCTGGTCACCTCATTACAGGAAAGATGTTGAAGCCAGTGAAAGGGTGCAGAGGAGATTTACAAGGATGTTGCCTGGATTGGGGGGCATGCCTTATGAGGATAGGTTGGGGGAGCTTGGTCTCTTCTCCCTGGAGAGACGAAGGATGAGAGGTGACCTGATAGAGGTTTACAAGATGTTGAGAGGTCTGGATAGGGTAGACTCTCAGAGGCTATTTCCAAGGGCTGAAATGGTTGCTACGAGTGGACACAGGTTTAAGGTGCTGGCGGGGTAGGTACAGAGGAGATGTCAGGGGTACGTTTTTCACTCAGAGGGTGGTCGGTGAGTGGAATCGGCTGACGTCGGTGGTGGTGGAGGCAAACTCGTTGGGGTCTTTTAAGAGACTTCTGGATGAGTACATGGGATTTAATGGGATTGAGGGCTAGATAGGCCTAGAGGTAGGGATATGATCAGCGCAACTTGTGGGCCGAAGGGCCTGTTTGTGCTGTGGCTTTCGATGTTCTATGTTCTATCCGCTTGTTGCTGCCCGGGAGCGATGTGACAGGGGCGCCCATTTCAGATGTATTTCTCACTGCGCATGTGCAGTTCAGAGCTCCGATCGGAGTTGCAGCGTTTCGAGAGCGAGAAGCCCCGCCCACAGAGCGATTCAGACTCACAATGTTTTTTCCAGGGTAAGTGCGTATGGGGCCCCCGGAGAACAGATTGCCAAGTCAGATCTGAATTGCGTCCAGATTCAGCGCTTGGAATCAAAATGGTAAAATCGGGCCCTTAGTGTACAAAGGTGTACAGGTTAGGGGGATTGGCCATGCTAAATTGCCCCTTAGTGTCCAAAGACATGCTGGTCAGGTGCATTGGCCATGCTAAATTGCCCCTTAGTGTCCAAAGACATGCTGGTCAGGTGCATTGGCCATGCTAAGTTCTCCCTAAGTGTCCAAAGACATGCTGGTCAGATGCATTGGCCATGCTAAATTGCCCCTTAGTGTCCAAAGACATGCTGGTCAGGTGCATTGACCATGCTAAATTCTCCCTGAGTACACCCAAACAGGTGCCGGAGTGTGGCGACTTGGGGATTTTCACAGTCGATTCATAGAGATTTACAGCATGGAAACAGGCCCTTTGGCCCAACTTGTCCACACATCCCAGTTTTCACCAATAAGCGAGTCCCAATTGCCCGCATTTGGCCCATATCCCTTTATACCCATAGAAATCATAGAATCCCGAATTTGCAGAAGGAGGCCATTTGGCCCATCGTGTCTGCACCAATCACAATCCCACCCAGACCCTATCCCTGTAACCCCACCCATTTATCATGCTCGTCCACCTGACACTAAGGGGCAATTTACTATGGCCAATCAACCTAACCTGCTCACCTTTGGACTGTGGAAGGGAACTGGAACACCGGAGGAAACCCACGCAGACACGGGGAGAATGTGCAGACTCCACACAGACAGAGACCTGAGGCTGGAATTGAACCCGGGTCCCTGCCGCTGTGAGGCAGCAGTGCTAACCACTGTGCCACTGTGCAGCCCATCTTACCCATGTAACTGTCTAAATGCTTTTTTAATGGCAAAATTGTACCTGCCTCCACTACTGCCTCTGGCAGCTCGTTTGCAATAAGTGACTTTTCAACAAAATTAACTTAATTGCAGAGTTGGTATAAGCCGACTTGTGACCAATAAATAAACTTTAATCTGTAAACGGTGCCATCTTTGATGAAGAGTCAGATAAAAGCAAAAGACCGCGGATGCTGGAATCTGAAATAAAAACAGGAAATGCTGGAAAAACTCAGCAGGTCCGACAGCATCTGTGGGGAGAGAATAGAGCAAATGTTTCAACTCTGGATGACCCTTCGTCAGACTCAAAGCGTTGTCTCTATTCTCTCTTCTGTCTGTGTGGAGTTTGCACATTCCCTCCGTGTCTGTGTGGGTTTCCTCCGGGTGCTCCGGTTTCCTCCCGCAGTCCAAAGATCTGCAGGTTAGGTGGATCGATCATGATAAATCGCCACTTAGTGTCAGGGAGACTAGCAGGGTAAATATGTGGGGTTACGGGGATAGGGCCTGGGTGGGATTGTTGTTGGTGCTCCTTCTGCACTATAGGGATTCTATGATTCACAGATGCTGTCAGACCTGCTGGGATTTTCCAGTATTTCCTGTTTTTGATAAAGTTATACCTCCCAAAGTAAACAGACAGTGGAAACAGAAGGTCTCTTATTTCAGAACAAAATGGCGATTCTCGAACCACTGCCCAGAATCGACAGTCAGAAAAGGAACTTTGCTGTTAAATTAAAGTACTGTGTTCAGTGACGCACGTTAAAATAATCTGGATCAAATATCTTCAATTCTCAACTTTGATTACACAATATTGATTACACAACATTGATTACACAATTTTGATGACACAACGTTGATGACACAATATTGATTACACAATATTGATTACACAATATTGATTACACAACATTGATTACACAACATTGATTACACAATTTTGATGACACAATATTGATTACACAATACTGATTACACAGTATTGATTACACAATACTGAGTACACAACATTGATTACACAATATTGATTACACACATTGATTACACAGTATTGATTACACAACATTGATTACACAATATTTATTACACAATACTGATTACACAACATTGATTACACAATATTGATTACGCAATATTGATTACACAGTATTGATTACACAACGTTGATTACACAATATTGATTACACAACATTGATTACACAGTATTGATTACACAACATTGATTACACAATATTGATTACACAACATTGATTACACAACATTGATTACACAATACTGATTACACAGTAATGATTACACAACATTGATTACACAATATTACAAAGAAAAAACAGCACAGGAACAGGTTCTTCGGCCCTCCAAGTCCGCGCCACTCCCTGGTCCAAACTTGACCATTCTTTTGTATCCCTCCATTCCCACTCCGTTCATGTGGCTAACCAGATAAGTCTTAATCGTTCCCAGTGTATCCGCCTCCACCACTTTGCCCGGCAGCGCATTCCAGGCTCCCATCACCCTCTGTGTAAAATACGTCCTTCTGATATCCGTGTTAAACCTCCTCCCCCCCCCCCCTCACCTTGAACCTATGACCCCTCGTGAACGTCACCACCGGCTTGGGAAAAAGCTTCCAACCGTTCACCCTAACTATGCCTTTCATAATTTTATACACCTCGATTAGGTTACCCCTCATCCTCCGTCTTTCCAGTGAGAACAACCCCAATTTACCCAATTTCTCCTCATAACTAAGCCCTTCCATACCAGGCAACATCCTGGTCAACCTCCTCTGTACTCTCTCTAAAGCCTCCACGTCCTTCAATATTCATCATGGAGTGCGGTTACAAGTGGTGTACCTCAGGGATCTGTTTTGGGGCCACTGCTGTTTGTAATATTTATTAATGATCTGGATGAGGGTATAGTTGGGTGGATTAGCAAATTTGCTGATGACACCAAAGTCGGTGGTGTGGTAGACAGTGAGGAAGGGTGTCGTAGTTTGCAGGAAGACTTAGACAGGTTGCAAAGTTGGGCCGAGAGGTGGCGGATGGAGTTTAATGCGGAGAAGTGTGAGGTAATTCACTTTGGTAGGAATAACAGATGTGTTGAGTATAGGGCTAACGGGAGGACTTTGAATAGTGTGGAGGAGCAGAGGGATCTAGGTGTATGTGTGCATAGATCCCTGAAAGTTGGGAATCAAGTAGATAAGGTTGTTAAGAAGGCATATGGTGTCTTGGCGTTTATTGGTAGGGGGATTGAATTTAGGAGTCGTAGCGTTATGTTGCAACTGTACACAACTCTGGTGCGGCCGCACTTGGAGTACTGTGTGCAGTTCTGGTCCCCACATTACAGGAAGGATGTGGAGGCTTTGGAGAGGGTGCAGAGGAGGTTTACCAGGATGTTGCCTGGTATGGAGGGGAGATCCTATGAGGAGAGGCTGAGGGATTTGGGATTGTTTTCGCTGGAAAGGCGGCGGCTAAGAGGGGATCTTATTGAAACATATAAGATGATTAGAGGTTTAGATAGGGTGGATAGTGATAGCCTTTTTCCTCTGATGGAGAAATCCAGCACGAGGGGGCATGGCTTTAAATTGAGGGGGGGTAGTTATAGAACCGATGTCAGGGGTAGGTTCTTTACCCAGAGGGTGGTGAGGGATTGGAATGCCCTGCCAGCATCAGTAGTAAATGCGCCTAGTTTGGGGGCGTTTAAGAGATCCGTAGATAGGTTCATGGACGAAAAGAAATTGGTTTAGGTTGGAGGGTCACAGTTTTTTTTTAACTGGTCGGTGCAACATCGTGGGCCGAAGGGCCTGTTCTGCGCTGTAATGTTCTATGTTCTATGTTCTATGTTCTGGTAGTGTGGCGAGCAGAACTGGACGCAGTATTCCAAATGCGGCCGAACCAACGTTCTATACAACTGCAACATCAGACCCCGACTTTTATACTCTATGCCCCATCCTACGAAGGCAAGCATGCCATATGCCTTATTCATTACCTTCTCCACCTGTGACGTCACCTTCAAGGATCTGTGGACTTGCACACCCAGGTCCCTCTGCGTATCTACACCCTTTATTGTTCTGCCATTTATCGTATAGCTCCTCCCTACGCTAGTTCTACCAAAATGCATCACTTCGCATTCATCTGGATTGAACTCCATCTACCATTTCTTTGCCCAAATTTCCAGCCTATCTATATCCTTCTGTAGCCTCTGACAATGTTCCTCACTATCTGCAAGTCCAGCCATTTTCGTGTTGTCCGCAAAGTTACTGATCACCCCAGTTACACCTTCTTCCAGATCGTTTATATATATCACAAATAGCATAGGTCCCAATACAGAGCCCTGCGGAACACCACTAGTAACAGGCCTCCAGCCGGAAAAAGACCCTTCCACTACCACCCTCTGTCTTCTGTGACCAAGCCAGTTCTCCACCCATCTAGCCACCTCCCCCTTTATCCCATGAGATCCAACCTTTTGCACCAACCTACTATGAGGGACTTTGTCAAACGCTTTACTAAAGTCCATATAGACGACATCCACGGCCCTTCCCTCGTCAACCATTCTCGTCACTTCTTCAAAAAACTCCACCAGGTTAGTGAGGCATGACCTCCCTCTCACAAAACCATGCTGACTATCGTTAAGGAGTTTATTCCTTTCTAAATGCGCATACATCCTATCTCTAAGAATCCTCTCCAATAACTTCCCTACCACAGACGTCAAGCTCACCGACCTATAATTTCCCGGGTTATCCTTCCTACCCTTCTTAAATAACGGGACCACATCAGCTATCCCCCAATCCTCTGGGACCTCACCTGTGTCCAGTGACGAGACAAAGATTTGCGTCAGAGGCCCAGCGATTTCATCTCTCGTCTCCCTGAGCAGCATTGGATAGATTCCATCAGGTCTGGGCATTTGTCAGTCTTTATATTCCTCCCTTGTAATGGAGATTTTCTCTAATGGGTCAACACTCCCCTCCGAGACACTCCCAGTCAACGCATCCCTCTCCTTTGCGAATGCCGATGCAAAGTATTCATTTAGGATCTCCACTACTTCTTTGGGCTCTGAAGCATAATTCCCCATTTTGTCCCTGAGAGGTCCGATTTTTTCCCTGACAACCCTTTTGTTCCTAACGTATGAATAAAATGCCTTGGGATTCTCCTTAATCCTGTCTGCCATGACATTTCGTGACCCCTTTTTGCCCTTCTAATTCCTCGTTTGAGTTCTTTCCGACTTTGTATTCCTCCGGAGCTCCCTCTGTTTTTAGCTGCCTGGACCTAACGTACGCCTCTCTTTTCTTTTTCACCAATCCCTCAATTTCCCTGGTTATCCATGGTTCTCGATTCCTACCTTTCCTGTCCTTCTTTTTTAAAGGCACATGCCTATCCTGCAGCCCTATCAAATGTTCCTTAAAAGACTCCCACATGCCAGATGTGGATTTACCCTCAAACAGCCTCTCCCAATCAACAGCTGCCAATTTCTGCCTAATCCCACTTAAGTCCAAAGATGTGCGGGTTAGGTTGATTGGCCAGGTTAAAAATTGTCCCTTTGAGTCCTGGGATGCGTAGGTTAGAGGGATGAGCAGGTTAAATATGTGGGGGTAGGGCCTGGGTCGGATTGTGATCGGTGCAGACTCGATGGGCCGAATGGCGTCCTTCTGCACTGTAGGGTTTCTATGTTTCTATGTTTCTAAGTTAGCCTTCCCCCATTCCAACACCTTACCCTTGGGACACCACTCATCCTTTTCCATCACTATCCTGAAGCTAACAGAATTGTGGTTATTTTTGCCACATGTTCCCCTACCGAAACTTTGAAGACCTGACCGGGCTCATTCCCCAGTACTAGGTCCAGTATAGCCCCCTCTCTAGTCAGGCTATCTACATATTGTTCCAAAGAACCTTCCTGTACACATTTTACAAATTCCTCCCCATTCAGACTCCCAGCCCTACGCGATTTCCAGTCCATACCAGGGAAATTGAAGTCTCCCACTACAACAACCCTATTTTTCCTGCACCTATCCATTTTCTCCTGACATATCCGTTCTTCCACTTCCCTTGAGCTGTTGGGGGGCCTGTAGTATACCCCCAACATATTGACAGCTCCCTTCCTGTTTCTGAGCTCCACCCACAGTGACTTGTTACACGACCCCTCTGAATTGTCCTCCCTCTGCACCGCTGTAATATGCTCGCCAACTATTACTGCTACTCCCCGACCTCTTTTGGTCCCTCCTCTGTCTCGCCTAAAACACTTGTACCCCGGAATATTCAGAATATTGATGACACAACTTTGATTACTCAGTATTGATTACACAACTTTGATTAAACAATATTGATTACACAACATTGATTACACAACATTAATTACACAATACTGATTGTACAATATTTATTGCACAATATTGATTTCACAACATTGCTTACACAATACTGATTACACAATATTGATTATACAACATTCAGACAGACAGTGAAGAAATATAAACGGCATCATAATCTCTATAAACTACACAGTTTCCTTTAATTGACTGGTACTGGAGTGTGAAAAGACTACAATGTGACCAGCACATATTCACTTAGCAAAAGCGAGTCACAATCTAAGAGATGTATCATAAAGCGTGCATTATACATGCTGAATTCCAAGATCACAGCATTCCCGTGAACCATCGAACCCACGGCAGTGCAGAAGGAGGCCCTACGGCCCATCGAGTCTGCACCGACTCTCTGACAGAGCATCTTATCTGCATTGGAATGATCCGGGTACATGTTTTCTTTTAAGACCAAAGTTAATATTTAAATGTGAAGACCTGACCGCCTCTCAATGCACAAATATTGTTCGTTTCAACATCATTTCCTGCAAACTTTAACATCAATCTGTTTGTTCTGTATCAGGATATGTCCCTAAATATTACAGTGAGGATAACAAACTTCATTGAACTTTTTGCCATTCATCTCCTCCAATAAATTCGTGAGGTGATTGATTAAGCGCTAAAATAATTCACTAAGTCTGTTTCAAGCTTGAGAATACTTGAAACATAGAGTGCAAAATCACTGGGGATTTCATTGGGGCAGCACAGTGGTCAGCATTGCTACCTCACAGCGCCAGGGACCCAGGTTCGATTCCCGGCTTGGGTCACTGTGTGGAGTTTGCATGTTCTCCCCCATATCAGCGTGTGTTTTGACCGGGTGCTCCGGTTTCCTCCCACAGTATGAAAGACGTGCCGATTGCAGTGCAGAAGGTGTCTTTTCGGCCCTTCACGCCTGCACTGACCACAAACCCACCCAGCCCCCATGCTAATCCCTATTTACCCTTGCTAGTGCCCCCTGGCACTGAGGGGGAATTTAGGCATGGCCAATCCACCTAACCCGCACATCTTTGGAGTGTGGGAGGAAGCTGGGGCACCCGGAGGAAACCCACGCAGACACGGGGAGAACGTGCAGAAATCACACAGACAGTGACCCAAGTTGGGAATTGAACCCGGGTTCCTGCGCTGTGAGGCAGTAGTGTTAACCATTGTGTCACCGTATGGCCCAGTCATTCACTGGCGCTTGAGACCTTGCAATGTAATCAGAACCTGTCTGATACAGTAAACAATAAATCACATTCTAAAAGATTTATCACAAACTGTGCATCAAATGCTGCTATCCCAGAGTGGTTAGCACTGCTGCATCACAGCGCCAGGGACCTGGGTTTGATTCCTGGCTTGGGTCAATGTCTGTGCTGAATCTGCATGTTTGATATAGAATAGTCATAGAATCCCTACACAGCAGAAGGAGGCCATGCAGCCCATCACATCTGCACCGACCACAATCCCACACAGACCCTGTCCCCGCAACCCACATATCTATTCTGCTCGTCCTCCTGACACTCAGGGGTAATTTAGCGTGGCCAATCCACGTAACCCAGACATCTTTGGCGTGTGGGAGGAAAGCGGAACACCCGGAGGAAACCCATACAGACACGGGGAGAACATGCAGACTCTGCACAGAGAGTGACCCACGGCTGGAATTGAACACGGGCCCCTGTGCTGTGAGACGGCACTGCTAACCACTGTGCCACCGTGCCGCGTTGTCCACATGTCTGTGTCTCCATGGGTTTCCTCCGGGTGCTCTGGTTTCCTCCCATAGTCCGGCCGACGTGCTGGTTAGATGCATTGGCCATGCAAAATTGTCCCTCAGTGGAAGAACAAATGTAGGGGGGACGTATACAATAAATGGCCGAGCCATCAAGAGTATAGAAACGCGGAGGGCCCTCGGTGTGCAAGTTCCCAAATCCTTGAAGGTGGCAGTAGAGGTGGAGAAGGTGGTGAAGAAGGAATAAGGTATGCTTTCCTTGATAGGACGGGGTATAGAGTATAAAAGTTGGAGTCTGATGTTGCAGTTGTACAGAACGCTGGTTAGTTCACATTTGGAATACTGCATCCAGTTCTGGTCGCTGCACTACCAGAACGACGTGGAGGCATTAGAGAGAGTGCAGAGAAGGTTTGCCAGGATGTTGCCTGGTATGGAGGGTCTTAGCTATGAGGGGAGATTTGGTAAACCATAGAACCATAGAACCTTAGAAAATTACAGCTCAGAAACAGGCCTTTTGGCCCTTCTTGTCTGTGCCGAAACATTTTTTGCCTCGTCGCACTGACCTGCACTTGGACCATATCCCTCCACACCCCTCTCATCCATGAACCCGTCCAAGTTTTTCTTAAATGTTAAACGTTTACCACTTTATCCGGCAGCTCATTCCACACTCCCACCACTCTCTGCGTGAAGAAGCTCCCCCTAATATTCCCTTTAAACTTTTCTCCTTTCACCCTTAACCCATGCCCTTTGGTTTATTTCTCCCCTCGCCTCAACAGAAAAAGCCTGCTTGCATTCACTCTATCTATACCCATCAAAATCTGATATACCTCTACCAAATCTCCCCCCAATCTTCTCCGCTCCAGGGAATAAAGTCCCAACCTATTCAATCTCTCGGGCTTGTTCTCCCTGGAAAGACGGAGAATGAGGGGAGACCTATTAGAGGTGTACAAAATTATGAAGGGTATAGATAGGGTGAAGAGTGGGAAGCTTTTACCCAGGTCGGAGGTGACGATCACGAGAGGTCACTGGCTCAAGGTGAGAGCGGCGAGTTTTTCGTTGTCCAGAACACCAACAACCTGTCCTGATCCCCACATGCCGACACTATAGTTCAGAAAGCCCACCAACGCCTCTTACTTTCTCAGAAGACTGTGGAAATTTGGCATGTCAGCTACGAATCTCAGTAACTTTTACAGATGCATTCTTTCTGGTTGGGCCACAGCTTGGTATGTCTCCTGCTCTGCCCAAGACTGTAAGGAACTACAAAAGGTTTTGAATGTAGCCCAATCCATCACGCAAACCAGCCTCGCATCCATTGACTCTGTCTGTCCTTCCCGCTGTCTCGGCAACGCATCCAGCATCATTAAGGACCCCACGTACCCCGGACATTCTCTCTTCTACCTTCTTTCTTCGGGAAAAAGATACAAAAATCTGAGGTCACGTACCAATCGACTGAAGAACAGCTTCTTCTCTGCTGCCGTCAGACTTTTGAATTGACTTACCTTGCATTTAGTTGATCTTTCTCTGCACCCGAGCTATGACTGTGACACTACATTCTGCACTCTCTCCTTTCCTTCTCTATGTTTTGTCTGTATAGCGCGCAAGAAACAATACTTTTCATTATGTTAATAAATGTGACAATAATAAATCAAATCAAAATAAACTGAAAATTAAGCTCACATCAATTTTGTGAAGCCCTTTCAGTCCCAGCAAGTCATTTGCAGTTGGCTTATTTACCAAACGGTCGCTACTTATCCGTTTGGGACATTAATATTCAAAAGAAAACAAGAATAAATGAGCTTCTTGTTGCCGGGATCTGAGATTTAGTGTTGATCTAAAAGGTAACTCAGTAAAAAGAAATGTAATTCGACAAGAAAACCAGATGAATGGGAAATCGAATAGCTTTTTCCATAATTCACACAGACCCATAATTTGCAAAATCGTGGTTATATGATGCAGTCATATAACAAAGTGACTTTTAAATTGTATCTCTGCAAATCATCTTAATTTGGATTGCTCATCCACACAGACCACGATTCCAGCTGTGGAAACTCTTTTAATTCATATCATTCATTCTCTCTATATTTGTTTACCAACAATAATAAGATCAGATATTCTGAGACTGGGTGACACAGTGGTTAGTGCTGCTCCCTCACAGCGCCGGAGACCAGGGTTCGCTTCCCGGCTTGGGTTACTGTCTGTGCGGAGTCTGACTGTTGTCCCCCATATCATAGAGTCAGAGAGGTTTACAGCATGGAAACAGGCCCTTCAGCCCAACTGGTCCATGCCACCTTTTTTTAACCACTTAGCTACTCCCAATTGCCTGCATTTGGCCCATGTCCCTCTATACCCATCTTACCCATGTAACTGTCTAAATGCTTCTTAAAAGACAAAATTGTATCCGCCTCTGCTACTGCCTCTGGCAGCTTCTTCCAGACATTCACCACCCTCTGTGTGACAAAATGGTCCCTCTGGGCATTTTTGCATCTCTCCCCTCTCACCTTAAAGCAATGTCCTCTACTTTTGGAGTCCCCTACCTTCGGGAAAAGATGTGGACTATCTGGGGCGGCACGGTGGCACAGTGGTTAGCACTGCTGCTTCACAGCACCAGGGACCCGGGTTCAATTCTGGTCTCGCGTCACTGACTGTGTGGAGTTGGCACATTCTCCCTGTGTCTGCGTGGGTTTCCTCCGGGTGCTCCGGTTTCCTCCCACATACCAAAGATGTGTGGGTTAGGATCATTGGCCATGCTAAATTGACCCTAGTGTCAGGGGAATTAGCAGGGATATGTGGGGTTATGGGAATAGGGCCTGGGTGGGATTGTGGTCGGTGCAGACTTGATGGGCCGAATAGCCTCCTTCTGCACTCCAGGGATTCTGTGATTTGATGTTTAACACAGAAGTGAATTTGAAACATTATTTCTGTTTTCCTCCCCAGACAAACACGTTCTTTCCTGGCTGGCCTTTCGGGACGTGGTTGTTGTTTGCGCTTAGAATCTGCTTCAGCACTTGATGTAACATCAATCCAGTCGTTGTATCAGCAGTAACACCGAAGATATCATTGTAGAGGACATCAACTCACTTCCTGCGAGCTTCATTGCAGCTGAACATCACATGAAGCAACTAGAGCAGCATCACCTTCTGAGAAATGAAGACCAGAGTGCGATTGTAAACTGTCAACATTTTTAAAATCTTAAGGAGACATTCGACCTCCGGCATTTGTTGAAACTTATTTTTGTAAAAGTCTTTGAAGAACAATGAGCCAAACTGTCGTGGAAACTGCATTTTATTTCAGGATTTGAATATTTCAAGCAGCCTCATTGTAAGGTATACTAGTTCCTCAATAGAAAACAAAAGATTCATTCCTGAAACATTACACAGTGCATCACATCATTGAACTGACAGCAAATTAGCATCATGACATTGCTGTTTTAACGGGGGAATCTGGCCGAAAAATCTCTTATTTATAATGTCGTGCGGAATAAAAAAAGACATTCCTTCTCATTTTAAACATCGCCATTCTGTGAAACATGGGAGCTAAAAAAAAATAGCACGGGAGTTATTCATGACGATGCTTTGTCCGTCAGGCTCCCTTCTCATTTCTCATTCTGAAACCATCCAGTAAATCCCGGTGGCCACATGATGGTTTTGCCTTGTTAAATGTTGCATTATTTTGGGTTGAATGGAATCCAGTGGTTCAGTTCCGTTTTTGCATTGGCTTCAAGCGGATCGAGTTTATACAGCTTTACATTCCATGGCATGACTTGAGCTGAGCTCAAAGCAGGTTGGACGGTTGAGTTCAGTTGAACGCTAAGATGTCACAGTAATTTCATTGCAATGTTAATGTAAGCCTACTTGTGACACTAATAAATAAACCTTTAAACTAACATTTTTATTAAAGACAACCTTTCTTGATTAGTGCCCTGCACCCTAACAGCCTCTCCACCTACAGGGAAATATCTACTCTCGAGATACAGAATTTCAGTGACTCCCTATTCACAGGATAATATATCGACATATCGATTGTCGTCCTTCAGTACTTTTCCATTCACAGAGATATACATTCTAAATATGTCTCTTTGCGCATCTCTATCCACACCTCCCATCCATTGACTCTGTCTACACTTCCCGCTGCCTCGGAAAAGCAGCCGGCATAATCAAGGACCCCACACACGCCGGGCATTCTCCCTCCCACCTTCTTCCATCAGGTGACCTCCGTCTGAGGTCACGTACCAACCAACTCAAGAACAGCCTCTTCCTTGCTGCCATCAGACTTTTGAATGGACCTACCCCGCATTAAGTTGACCTTTCTCTCCACCCTAGATATGACTGTAACATTCAGCACCCTCTCCTTTCCCTGGAATCATAGAAACCCGACAGTGAAGAAAGAGGCCATTCGGCCCATCGAGTCTGCATTGACAACAATCCCACCCGGGTCCTATCCCCATAGTCCCAAATATTTACCCTGCTAATCCCTCTAACCTACATATCCCAGGACACTAAGGGGCAATTTATCATTGCCAATGCACCTAACCCGCACACCCTTGGATTTTGGGAGGAAACCAGACCCGGAGGAAACCCACGCAGACACGGGGAGAATGTGAAAACTCCACACAGACAGTGGCCCAAGCCGGGAATCAAACCCAGTTCTCTGGAGCTGTGACGCAGCAGTGCGAACCACCATGCCATTGTGCTGCTCACCACTGTGCAATATGCATTGTCTGTATAGCGTGCAAGAAACAATACCTTTCACTGTATACTAATACATGTGACAAGAATAAAATCAAATCAAAACAAATCATCACAAAATTAAATAATTTAATTTATTCCTCCATCTGCCAACTTGTTCCCCATTCTGTTATTTTGTCTCTATCTCTGTGCAGCCCCTTTGAATCCTCCTCATAGCTTTAATTCACAATTAGTTTAGAATCATATTGGAAATCTGGTAGCTTACTCCCAGCATCTTCAGTTATTTTGTTGACATATATTGGCCGAGTGGTATTATCGCCAGACTATTAATCCAGAAACTCAGCTAATGTTCCAGGGACCCGGGTTCGAATCCCGCCACGACAGACGATGGAATTTGAATGCAATAAAAAATATCTGGAATTAAGAATCTACTGATGACCATGAAACCATTGTCGACTGTCGGAAAAGCCCATCTGGTTCACGAATGTCCTTCAGGGAAGGAAATCTGCCGTGCGGACCCGGTCTGGCTCACATGTGACTCCAGAGCCGCAGCAATGTGGTCGACTCTCAACTGCCCTCGAGCAAGTAGGGATGGACAATAAATGTTGGCCCAGCCAGCGACGCCCATGTACCACGAACAAATAATAAAAAAACATAAACAGCTACATCCCCAATACAAATCTTTGCAATATTTCATAAGTTACAGCCAACCAGCCTGAATGTGCTTCAGTATCCCGACTCACTGTTCCGTGCCTGCTGACGAATTACCTATCCAATCCAGGCTGTCAACCTGAGCCACAATCGGACACCTCGACTCTTTGTGCTGCATGCTATGGGATTGTTGTAATCCAAATCTATGACATCAACTGGCCCCATCGTGTAGGGCGGTGAACTCACTTGCCTACATGACAAGGGTGTGATTCAGTATACTACCAATGATGTGAGTTCAATCTCCCTACAGGCTGCAGTGATTTGTAAATATTGTCTCCACACCTTGTCCAAGAGTGGCATAGACAGAGTGGATAGTCAGAGGCTCTTTCCTAGGGTAGAAAAGTCATGTACTAGGGGACATAGGTTTAAGGTGCGTCGGGAAAAGATCAGAGGAGATCTGTGAGGCAAGTTTTTTACACAGAGGGTGGTGAATGGCTGGAACGCGCTGCCCGAGGAGGTGGTGGGAGCAGGTACGATAGCGGCATTTAAGGGGCATCTCGATGAATACATGAATAGAATGGGAATGGAAGGATACGGATTCTGTAAGTGCATACGGTTTTAGTTTAAGCAGGCATTATGATCGGCGCAGGCTTGGCGGGCCGAAGGGCCTGTTCCTGTGCTGCACTGTTCTTTGTTCTTTGAGTGGTGAACTGAAATGGGCAGCACGGTGGTACAGTGGTTGGCACTGCTGCCTCATAGTGCCAGGGACCCGGGTTCGATTCGTGGCTTGGATCACTGTCTGTGCGGAGTCTGCATGTTCTCTTCGTGTCTGCATGGGTTTCCTCCGGCTGCCCCCGTTTTCTCCCACAGTCTGAAAGACGTGCTGGTTAGGTGCGTTGGCCATGTTAAATTCTCCCTCTGTGTACCCAAACAGGCACTGGAATGTGGGGACTCGGGGATTTTCACAGTAACTACATTGCAGTGTTAATGTAAGCCTACTTGTGACACTAATAAAAACAGCACATTTACGCTATCAGCAGTTATCTATTTCAGAGCACTAAAGTCGGCTTTAAGTTTTGGCGATGTTATATGGTTTAAATCCCTCGACTTATACTTATACTTCCACTTCAGATATTGAGAGCTCCTTGCTCTTATGAGTAGGTCCATTGGTTATCCTCTATTCCTGCTATGGAAATGACGTGTTCCACTGTGAAAACAGATGCAGAATACAGAATCCTCAAAATAAAGATTCAGAAGGGTCCAGAGGGGGCATTATTTCACATAGAGTGTGATGAGTGTCTGGAACAAGCTGTCAGAGGCAGTAGGAGAGGGGGGTACAATTTTCTATATTAAAAAGCGTTTAGTCAGTTCCATGGGTACAATGGGTATAGAGAGACATGGGCCAAATGCGGGCAATTGGGAGGAGCTTAAAGGTAAAAACTGGGCGGCACGGACACGTTGGGCCGAAGAGTCTGTTTCCATGCTGTAAACCTCAATGACTCGATAACATAGGAACAGGAATTAAGAGCAGAAGTCGGCAAATTCAGCCCTTCGAGCCTGATCCGTCATTCAATCAGATCATGGCTGATCTCTCCCTGGTCTCAAATCCACCTCCCCACCTGTTCCCCATATCCCCCTAATACCTTTTTTATTAGAAATATATCCATCTCCTTCCTGAAACCATTCAATGATTCAGACTCCCCCGTGCGATGGGGCAGCGAGTTCCACAAACTCACCACCCTCTGCGAGAAGTAGTTCCTCCTCATTTCAGTTTTAAATCTATCGCCTCTCAACCTATACCTGTGACCTCTAGTTCGAGATTGCCCCATAAGAGGAAACATTTGATCTACATTTACTTTATCAATCCCTTTTAAAATTTTATATACCTCCATCAGATCCCCTCTCATCCCTCTGAACTCCAGTGAGTATAAGCCCAAAGTGATTAATCTCTCCTCATACGTCAATCCTCTCATCCCCAGAATCAATCTGGTGAACCTCCTCTGAACTGCCTCCAATGCAGCAACATCCTTCCTCAAATAAAGAGACCAAAACTGGACACAATGCTCCAGATACTCTGCGGGATTTTCATAGAATCATAGATAAAAAGGTTCTTATCACTTGGAAAGGTTTCATCAGTAATGAGGGGACCTTAGTACATTTTGTTTTACCCGAAGTGGGAGGCAGCCATTCCTGATCGAAACTGGACGATCTTAATATCTTGGAACAGTGGAGTTCAAAGAGGTGCGAGAGACAATGAAATGGGGGATGGGAGGGAAGGAGGATATGTAAGGAAAGTCACTGAGCTGAGTTATATGATTATATATAGAGGTGAGAGGGGAAAGATTTCAAAGGGAACTGAGGGGCAACTTCTTCAAACGGAGGGTGGTTTGTGCATGGAATGAGCTGCCGGAGAAAGTGGTTGAGGCAAGTTCAGTACCAACATTTAAAAAGCATTTGGATAGAGGGAAAGGATTAGAGGGTTATGGACTGAACGCGGGCAATTGGGACCAACTGGGATGGCACCATGGTCAGCATGGACTGTTTGGGCCGAAGGACCTGTTTCCATGATGTATTGCTCTGTGACTCGATATAGGCTGTGTGACGAGATATTCTGTGACTAGCACTATGCTGAGTGAAGTTGTAAAACTTGAAGTGTCCATCCAGAAACCAAGAAAGATTTATGTTTCAAAATACACCCCTGTTTCTGAATATTTTGGCTTTCCACAGTGCAGTGGAAGAGTGTCAGAATTCATGTGGTTTGCCTTGAATATTGTGATTGCAGTTTTGCCTTGAGTATTATTCCTGGAATTTGATCGATCAACATCTGTAAGAGATAATTGACAAGAAGTTAGCGGGGGGTAGCAGCGTAAATATGTGGGGTTATGGGGGTAGGGCCTGGGTGGGAATGTGGTCAGTGCGGACTCGATGGGCCAAATAACCTCCTTCTGCACTGCAGGGATTCTATGATTCTATGATCTTGGTTTCAGATAAAGCTCGGCACAACATCGTGGGCCGAAGGGCCTGTTCTGTGTTGTACTGTTCTATGTTCTATCTATGAAAGTGCTTATAAGACTATTCTCACCAACTGGAATTTTAATAAGACTGTCCATAGTATGCCACCTAAATCTCCCACACCTCATTATTAAATTTTGCCTCCTCGTAACTGACCCTTCAGCTAAGGGGAACAGCTGCTCCCTCTCCACCCTGTCCATGTCCTTCATAATCTTGTACACCTCGATCAGGTCACCCCTCAGTCTTTGGTCCAGAGAGAACAAATCAAACCTATCCAACCTCTCTTCATAGCTTAAATGTTTCGTCCCAGGCAGCATCTTGGTGAATCTCCTCTGCATCACCTCCAGTGCAATCACATCCTTCCTATAATGTGGCGACCAGAACTGCACACAGTACTCCAGCTGTGGCCAAACCAACGCGCTATACAGCTCCATCATGACTTCTACGTTTTTGTAATCAATACCCCGATTGACAAAGTTGAACAATAATATTCCAGCAAAGACGAATCGCTGGCAACCCCTCATCACACCTCAGCAGCTATAGACGCTGGTGGGGTCTGTGGTCCCGTGAGCCGTCCCTCTGGTCAGGAGGGAACCACTGCCGTTCCGTCAGCCCGGGTATTCTGCTGCGGGGAAGCAACTTCACTCACTCCAAAGTTAGGAGGTGGTGGGAGGAAGCTTCCTCATAGCAGACGTTATGTCCAATCTATTTAGGGTGTAGCGGTGACGGAGTGGTTAGCACTGCTGCCTCACAGAGCGAGGGACCCGGGTTCGGTTCCCGGCTTGTGTCACTGCCTGTGTGGATTCTGCATGTTCTCTCCATGTGTGCGTGGGTTTCCTCTGGTTTCCTCCCACAGTCTGAAAGACGTGCTGGTTAGGGTGCATTGGCCATGCTAAATTTTCCCTCAGTGTACCCGAACAGGAACCGGAGTGTGGTGACTAGGGGATTTTCACAGTAACTTCATTGTAGTGTTAATGTAAGCCCGCTTGTGACACGAATAAATATATTTTAATCGGTTGCAATCACCGACCAGGAACTCCAATGGCAGCGAGAATAGAATAGTAACTGACTCCAGCTTGACCGATAGTGAATCAGTGTGTTTTCTGAGAGAAGCGATGGTGTCTGCCTATGGCATAAGCCATGGCCATTTACTGAGGTCTCACACTGAAGGTCTTCTCTTTAATACACAGCAGAAACACTCCTGAGACTCGGCAGAGCAACCTATTAAGTAATCAATTACAGGTGAGAAAACAAACAACACACTGCAATGCTGGCGCTGAGAAGGAGCAATGATTGGATTTGATTTGATTTATTATTGTTTATTATTTATTATTTGTTATGCTGCAACTGTACAGGACCTTGGTGAGACCACATTTGGAATATTGTGTGCAGTTCTGGTCACCTCACTATAGGAAGGATGTGGAAGCGCTGGAAGGAGTGCAGAGGAGATTTACCAGGATGCTGCCTGGTTTGGAGGGTAGGTCATATGAGGAAAGGTTGAGGGAGCTAGGGCTATTCTCTCTGGAGCGGAGGAGGCTGAGGGGAGACTTAATAGAGGTGTATAAAATGATGAAGGGGATAGATAGAGTGAACGTTCAAAGACTATTTCCTCGGGTGGATGGAGCTATTACAAGCGGGCATAACTATAGGGTTCGTGGTGGGAGATACAGGACGGATATCAGAGGTAGGTTCTTTACGCAGAGAGTGGTTGGGGTGTGGAATGGACTGCCTGCAGTGATAGTGGAGTCAGACACTTTAGAAACATTTAAGCGGTTATTGGATAGGCACATGGAGCACACCAGGATGATAGGGAGTGGGATAGCTTGATCTTGGTTTCAGATAAAGCTCGGCACAACATCGTGGGCCGAAGGGCCTGTTCTGTGCTGTACTGTTCTATGTTCTATGTTCTATGTCACATGTGTTAGTATACAGTTAAATACATTGTTTCTTGCAAGCTATACAGACAAAGCATACCGTTCATAGAGTAGGAAAGGAGAGAGCGCAGAATGTAGTGTTACAGTCATGGCTCGGGTGGAGAGAAGGACCAAATTAACATAATAATAAAGTATTATATAATATATATATTATATGTTGTATGCGGCTACCTGAATATAAGGTAGGTTCATTCAAAAGTCTGACAGCAGCAGGGAAGAAGCTGTTCTTGAGTCGGTTGGTACGTGACCCCCAGACTTTTGTATCTTTTTCCCGACAGAAGAAGGTGGAAGAGAGAATGTCCGGGGTGTGTGGGGTCCATGATTGTGCCGGCTGCTTTTCCCGAGGCAGTGGGAAGTGTAGACAGAGTCAATGGGTGGGAGGCTGGTTTGAGTGATGGACTAGTCTTCGTTCACAACCCTTTATAGTTTCTTGCAGCCTTGGACAGAGCAGAAGCCAGACCCAGCTGTGATACAACCAGAAAGAATGCTTTCTATGGTGCATCTGTAAAAGTTGGTGAGAGTCGGAGCTGACATGCCAAATTTCCTTAGCCTCCTGAGAGAGTAGAGGCACCGGTGGGTTTTCTTAACTTTTGCATCGGTGTGGGGGGATCAGGGCAGGTTGTTGGTGATCTGGACACCTAGAAACCTGAAATTCTTGACCATTTCCACTTCATCCCCAATTTTCAATGAAAATAGTGTTTCATTGTGATGAGAAATTCAGATCAGAAATAAGTTTCATGTTTTTCATTCCGGTCTGTTTCATTACATTAAAGATACAATATAATTGCAATTTATTCAGGCTGTCAGTGGGGTGAATTATAGGCTAAATTTCCCCTTTGTGTCCCGGAATGTGTCGGTTCGAGGTGTTGGTGAGGTAATTATGTGGGGTTATGGGGATAGGGCCTGGGCGGGATTGTTGTTGGTGCAGACTCGATGGGCCGAATGGCCTCTTTTGCACTGTTGGGTTTCTGTGATACAATTTATGATGAGTCTGTACTGACCACAACCCCACCCAGGCCCTATTTCCGTAACCCCAGCATCCACCCTGATAGTCTCCCTGACAATAACGGGCAATTTTTAGCACGGCCAATACACCCAACCTGCACATCTTTGGACTGTGGGAGGAAAGTGAAGCACCTGGAGGAAACCCATGCAGAAACGGGGAGAATGTGCAGACTCCACACAGAGGTCGGATTTGAACCAGGATCCCTGGCGCTGTGTGGACCTTTTGAGAATGTTACTGATACAATGGTGTAAGACAGGCATTCTCTGCTTTTCACACAGTGCCGATCACGTTTCTAAAGCTTATTTATTCATGTAACAAGTACGCTCACATTAACAGTGCAATGAAGTTACTGTGAAAATCCCCTAGTTGCCACACTCCGGCGCCTGTTCGGGTACACTGAGAGAGGATTTAGCATGATCAATGCAACTAAACAGCACGTCTTCTGGTCTGTGGGAGGAAACCGGAGCACCCGGAGGAAACCCATGCAGACACGGGGTGAACACGCAGACTGCGCACAGGCAGTGACCCAAACCGGGGATCAAACCCGGGTCTCTGGCGCTGTGAGGCAGCAGTGCTAACGATTGTGCCACCATGTCACCCATACATACAAAGAACAAAGGAAAGTACAGCACCGGAACAGGCCCTTCGGCCCTCGAAGTCCCTCCCCCCCCATGACTGTATCCAGCAGTCCAAACAGAAGGATGATGCTCTGGAACGTCCACATTATGGTAAAATCTCAACCTCAGCGTCTCCTGTATTGTGAATTCTCGCTTTATAAACAAGTGTGCTGCTCCCATCTGGTTCTCTGGCTCTTGGCTTCATGCGGAGCTTGTGACCTGGCAGAGGAATGAGCCAAGGTGACGATACTCTTGGCGAGGATGAAGAAAGGGTTGTTGCAATGTATAGGAGAGACGTAAAGGATGGGGGATCTGACGCGAGATGGATTGAGGAATTATGTATTTTTCGGGGACTTACCTTAATATTTCCCGGAATTAACCAGCAGTTTGCTGAACATTTCAACATTTCCTTGTCAACTGAACAGGAGAACGCTGCGTGGGAATGAAAGCAAATGGAGTCAATAAATGAATACAGAAACAGAAAATGCTGGGAGATCTCAGCAGGTCTATCCGTATCTGTGGAGAGAGAATAAAGAACAAAGAACAAAGAACAGTACAGCACAGGAAACAGGGCCTTCGGCCCTCCCAAGCCTGTGCCGCTCCTTGGTCCAACTAGACCAATCGTTTGTATCCCTCTATTCCCAGGCTGCTCATGTGACTATCCAGGTAAGTCTTAAACGATGTCAGCGTGCCTGCCTCCACCACCCTACTTGGCAGCGCATTCCAGGCCCCCACCACCCTCTGTGTAAAAAACGTCCCTCTGATGTCTGAGTTATACTTCGCCCCTCTCAGCTTGAGTCCGTGAACCCTCGTGATCGTCACCTCCGACCTGGGAAAAAGCTTCCCACTGTTCACCCTATCTATACCCTTCATAATCTTGTATACCTCTATTAGATCTCCCCTCATTCTCCGTCTTTCCAAGGAGAACAACCCCAGTCTACCCAATCTTTCCTCATAGCTAAGACCCTCCATACCAGGCAACATCCTGGTAAACCTTCTCTGCACTCTCTCCAATGCCTCCACGTCCTTCTGGTAGTGCGGCGACCAGAACTGGACCCAGTACTCCAAATGCGGCCTAACCAGCGTTCTATACAGCTGCATCATCAGACTCCAGCTTTTATACTCTATACCCCGTCCTATAAAGGCAAGCATACCATATGCCTTCTTCACCACCTTCTCCACCTGTGTTGCCACCTTCAAGGATTTGTGGACTTGCACACCTAGGTCCCTCTGTGTTTCTACACTCCTGATGACTCTGCCATTTATTGCATAACTCCTCCCTACATTATTTCTTCCAAAATGCATCACTTCGCATTTATCCGGATTAAATTCCATCTGCCACCTCTCCGCCCAATTTTCCAGCCTATCTATAGCCTGCTGTATTGCCCGACAATGCTCTTCGCTATCCGCAATTCCAGCCATCTTTCTGTCATCCGCAAACTTGCTGATTACACCAGTTACACCTTCTTCCAAATCATTTATATATATCACAAATAGCAGAGGTCCCAGTACAGAGCCCTGCAGAACACCACTGGTCACAGACCTCCAGCCGGAAAAAGACCCTTCGACCACTACCCTCTGTCTCCTATGGCCAAGCCAGTTCTCCTCCCATCGAGCCACTTCTCCTTGTATC